>NW_021939256.1:7381955-7800914 GCF_001715985.3 Manacus vitellinus
TGGAAAAGAAAAGGAGTAATGGGCACAAGTTAATCCTGGGGAGATTCTGATTGGACACAAGAGGAACATTTTTCACAATGAAAGCAATCATCCATTGGAATAATCTCCCCAGGGAAGTGGTAGATTACCCAACACTGCACGCTTTAAAGATTCAGATGGGCAAGGTGTTGGGCCATCTTGTCTAGACTGTGCTTTTGCCAAGAAAAGTTGGACCCGATGATTCTTGAGGTTCCCTCCAACCTGGTATTCTGTGATTCTGTGCACAGTGGCTCTGTGTCTAGATTTACTTAAACTGGACAAATGAATTGAAAAAACAAAACAAAACAAAACAAAAAAAACTCAAAAAACCCCACCCAAACAGCTGAATCACTCGTCTGCCTGCTAAACAATTCAACCTTCTCATAATCCAGCAGCAGGTGCTCCCACCCAAAAACCTAAAAGCCATGCCTTGTATACTTTCCATATATAGAATAGCTTATGTTATGCAAGGTATTTCACCACTTCAGCATTGGTTGATTGGTCTTGAGGGTCTTTCTGGGTTCCTGACTTAAGTCAGTGCTGTCCAACATCAGGGTAATATTTTTGCCTTGCACCAATTTTAGCTCTAAGTCCTCTCTTTAAACATAAGTTGTTTTTATAGACCTTAGGTTCTTTATTTCCAATCACATCTGTCCAGGCCAAGGTTTTCGTCATCATATTTCCATGTAAAGGTTACCTGGCTAAGAAGAGGATGAATTGAATCTGCCCAAGGTGTCACCATTTCCTTTCACAGAATCATAGTACCATAGAATCAGCCGGGTTGGAAAGGACCTCCAAGATCATCAAGTCCAACCCATGTTTCAGTTGTCCTGAAGTGTGGGATGATGACTTTAGAAAATAGCATTTCTATGTGGAAGTTTAACAGAGAAGTGTCACAACAAGCAGTTGAACAAGAATTCAAGGAAAGACTAGCCTGTCACCATCCCTAGGAAGATCCTAAAGGCAGGACTGCTCTCTGTAAAGCAATAGTTTTCTTTCATGACTCAAAAATTTTTCCTTCTAGAAGCAGAAGTCTTGTGCCCTGGAAAAGGAGAGCAGCTCATCGGCTTCATAACTCCTTGATAGATTTTAGGCAGGCTGCTCTGGTTTTTGTTATGCCATGAGTTGTTTAACCAGTTTGTCAGATAGCAATTTGATGTGAAATACTATTAGCGTTTCACAAACACAATCAGCTAAGCAATTGAGCTCATCCCAGACGTGATTAAATGAGATCAATTATAATAAGATCTAGATAAGAGAGGTAAGCTTCTTGTTTCTTGGGTTGGTATTTGCAGTATTAGCTTTTGTAAGTATCCTTTATACATCATCAGCTGTAAAACCTTGATTACTACAGGAAATGGCTTCTAGACCAGCATGCAAATGAACATCATCCTAGACTGATTATTCTAACACTGAAACTGCCATTGAGTGAGGAAACAGTTTATTTGAAGCATCAATTGCACGAAATAGAAAAGTAGTCATTGAAGCCAATGTTTTGCAATGCAAGAAGCATTTCTGCTCCCAATCTTAAATACGGTTAAATATTCTGACAGACAGCTCTTTGTGTCTCAAGAAGGGTATAGCTGCCCTTAGCATCATGTTTTGCCATGGCACTATTGCTATAACACTTAAGGTTTAATTTGCTAAATATCATAATTTATAGATGATTCCTGAAAATTTTGACATGAAGTTGCTCATCAGCAATATGTGAGAGTCAAGTGCACTGGAAATATTATAGATATTATATATATAATATACATATTATAGGAATAATAAATATTCATACTTTGTTTATCAGAAGTGGAAAACTGGCAATGTATGAATAGAAGGGACCATATGAACAAACAAAATACAAGAGAGGAATGTATATATCACTTGGTTTATAATTATTTACCATGTCTATCTGTCTTCTTTCATCACAGCTGAACATATTATCATATATACGCAATACTCTTGCTTTTTTTTTTGTGTGTGAACTTTTGCCAAATATTTTGGAAGCTTTATATGTCCTTCATCTGATGATGTCACTTGCAGTATTTAAATTATTTGATAACTATAGAAAAATAAAATAGAAATAAGAAAACTTACAGGAGAATTGAGAAGTGAGAGCTGTTATGCTATTCTATTGAGGTTTATTTTGGTAAAGAAAAAGCATTTGAATTCTGACATTTTTAACCTTTGACCCTTTTCACAATACATAATTAATTGTGGTGCCAAAAGCTTTTAACATGCATTATGAAAAATTATACATCCAGAAAAAAAAATTAATCCCCTGTTTTCTGGTAAAAAATGTGTATGTAAAGTGTTTTACTCAAAAGTGTGAGACTTTGTTTTGTTCTATCTCGTCCAGTCATTCTTCAATGTGGATATCATCAGATCTTTCTGAAAAAGTTATAAGGAACACCAGCTCCCTGTGAGGTCTCATCCTCGTGGTCAGAGTTTAATTTTAAACTTGAACCATGAGATTTGGAGTTGTTGTTGGTGGGCTCATTTACTGCTTATTAACTGTTACAATTTTGGAGACAGCTTCTTCATTATTAGGGACTTGCTGTGATCCCAGGTTCAGTCTTACATGGTACAGCTCTGTACAGTTCCAACCTCATCAGTTGTCTTCATTATTCTATGTTCCTCTTTGTGGTGAAGCAAGATGAATAATCACTCCTTAAAACTTCTTGTGGACTGCGGTACACACAAAGCCTAAATGGAACATATTTTGATGCTTGATATGGTGTTCCTTCTGACCCCTTGAATGCACCACTTCCTGAATACAATCTCACCTTGTAGCTGCACCTTCTTCTCTTGAACTATGGGAATGGCTGCAATAGTTCATAAAATCTGACAGTTTTGTTTCCATTTGGTGTTTCCTTTAAAAGATAATGAAAGGGACTGCACTTTTTTCCCAGTTCTTTTATAGTGCTCTTGTTACAGGTCAGTTAAAAATTAATTTCCAGGAGGAGCACACAGAAGACATAACTGTTAAGCATTACTTTAAAATTAAAAACCCACAAGTAGCCCATTCAGGGGAAAATTATAACTTTCTATGCACAAGCAACTGTTCATATAAACCTCTATAGCTTTGAAGAACATACTTTTGATTCACAGGACACTACAAGACTGGAAGATTAATCCCTAAGAGAAGAGTTCCCCCTCTGCAAGTTAGAGTCACTGAATACAAAATAGTAACTCTTACAATAGACTTAAAGTCTCTACCATAGCTCTGTGTTTTGCTTACTCTGCTCATTTATTCCATTCTTTAGGTTTGAAGATGGCACAGTCTCTTTTCTTGATATCATTGCTCTGAAACATGGATTTGATGTTCTGGAAAAACTCACAGGTCAGTTAATATAACTCTAATACTGAAAACTAAAGTTCCAGATCTATAGACAGGGCACAAGTCTGATCTGTTTCTTATGGCTGTAGCTTAATTTTCATTTCTAGTGTTACTATCCACGTTCATCATTGTGAAGAAGAAACTTCAGTGTAACTGAATTACTCCTCATATTGGATTATTCCAGCCTGGTTTGGGAAAAAAAAAAAAAAGGTATCCAGACTGTTTTGGATGTGCAAGACTTGAGTACATCGAGCACTTCTAGTCTGCCTCACACTCACAAAGATGCAATAGGAAAGTGATAGTAGAAAGTAGTGTGTGGCTGAAAACCACTGAGTGACTTGCACTTTTTGATATCTTTGAAGCCCTTAACAAGTAGCTAACACTAAAGTCTCAAATAAACCTTTAAGCTGATCTTCAGGCCAGAACCTGTATGTGAAGAGCGACAGTCATGTGCCTTGTTTACTTCAGGATAGCCTGCTGCTTGTCTGACTCAGCACCCCAAGTGCACAGTCTCTCTGTGTTTGCTGCCATGGGTCAGTGATTCTCCTGAAAAGGGTAGGAGGTGGCACCTGGCCAGGCAAGCTTGCACCATGGCATGTTACCACATGTGGAATGTGCCAGCGTGTTCCTGAATGGGTTTCATACTCAGGTATGTGCACACTTAATGTGTAGAATCTGAACCTCCCATTTTCAGTGCACTCTTTGATTTCCTATATAAAGGCATAAAGTGCATTGTGATGTAAAAGAGGCGAGTCCAGAGAGACACTACCTATGTACTTTTCCAGTTAGTATAATTTTAACTAATACCTGTGATTTATTTTCATGATTCATATGAAGGATTCTAGTTTCTTCTTCCTCACAGTGCAAGACTTCTGTGAGGAGTATTATGTTAGATTCTTCAGGTCCTATTCATGTGGAAATCAATAGCAGTTTTCATCCACTTCAATAGGAGACCCGACAAGTAAGGATGTTGGTCTACGTGGAGACTAGGGATCAGAACCCAGCCTTTAGTACATATTCTTGTGTTATAGAATGCTGCTGAAAAATGAGCAATTTTAAACAAGCGTGTTCCTTTGTGAAGAGGGCTTTGCTTTAATGTATAGGAGCGTTGCCTGCCATAAATGTGAGAGTTGATGATATCATCTCCTCTATTACATTTCTCATCCATCTAAACCTCCTATTGGTACCTATTTCAGCTAAACAATTGAAAAATCTCCTAATACTAGGTTGAGGGGAACACTTAGCACTGAGCCGGAATAAAGTGGATATCAGTGGAGGACAGGGTAGAAGACAGACATGAATAAATAGTATGTTGAGACCTTTCAGTTGCCAAAAGTGTGAATTTGGCTTCAAATTTTCATACTTAGAATCCTTTCATAAAACATTGAAAAAAATATTTTCCCCCATGAACATCATTGAGAATATAGGCTTTTGCAGGTTATTTAATTTCTGTCAAAAGCCCACTGTTCCCTTTGAACAGAGACTATGAGCATTTCTGTGTATACAACAGAGCTGTTGCATGCTGTAGAAGCAATTCATAATTCAGAAGGGCTGCAGATTTGTTTTAGACCTCTTTACAAATACTTCTTCCACTTCAACTGCCAGAGTTTTCAGTGGCAAAATGCACTATCAAATGTGAATCACTTCTGAATCTCACTTTGCTGTAACTGCTGGAGTACTTGATTTGCACTCCTTGAACACAATGATTCTCATTCTGTGTTGGAAATAACCTGGAGTAGAAACAAGCAAAATAAATTAATTTTATTGTTAATTTAAAATTGTTAATTTAAAATAATAATAAATTAATTTTATTATTAATTCTATCCTAATGTGTCATAAAAACACTTGTGAAGTTCTTTTGGGGTGTGCTGTACCTGGATTATACCAGTGTAATTACTGAAGATGGGGAGGGAGATCACTAATGGAAAGTAACTCAGAGTTTCGATGTTAGGCAGTGTTGTGAAACATACAGATCTGTTGAGTCCAATACCATCTGACTTAATCTCAGACCTGTATCAACTTTCATTTAACAATAAGACATATTTCATGCCAGAGTTGCATCATGATGTGTGTGTATTTAAACAATTTCAGAGGTCTTGTATCTATATGATTTTTAAACTTAATCTCAGCTGGTATGTAATTTTATGAGTAAATTTTCATCTGTTTTAAAAAAGAAACTAAAGCACATAATTTTCATTAAATTGTTGTAAGGTGTACTATAATTATAATTATAATGTCTGTTCAGGAAACATTAATTCTCTTTAGAAGGAAATATGCATTGGGAAAAATTTTAAAATGCAGACTAAGTCTCCTAAGGACGATGAATTGAAAGGTGTCTTTAAATTCACCAGATGCTTGACTGCTTGTTGGAGAGTAAAGGTTATGTTGGCTTTCATAAAGGCAATTTTACCACATAAAGCAAAATACAGTGCAGAATGTTAAAGGCTGAAGCTAACTTGTTTTTTTAACTTGATCTTTGGAACTGTTCTTGCGTTTTGCTGTGTAATAATTTTTACTGTCCTCTGGTACATCAAAGACGGGTTGCACCCAGTGATAGGATGTTTAGCAGTCTGCATTTCGTGGTACTGCACAGATTTTCTTGTGCGTTGTGTTTTAACACCTAGGGTTATGCAAGTCATCCAGATTAGGGACCAGAAAAAAAGTTTTCCTAAATCAGATTGGCAGAGATTACTGGGATTTCTTGTGTGTGGAGTTTGTGACTTCATCTTACCATTGTCTGGGTATGTCACCTAAATCTGGACCATGGGTGTGAGGCTTGTGTACTTTACTGCTTATATCCTCAGTGCTGCTTTCATTCATAATTTTAATGGATTTGGGGATTTTCTTTTAAAAATCATGAGATTAAAGATGACATTAATACATGTGTTCTGGCATGTGATATACAGGTTGTTCAAAATAGATGCTTCATTTTGGCTGCTGTTTAAGAAATGCTTCATTTTGGAGGAAAAACCTTCCCTTGCTTTAAGAGAGAGAGGAATCATTGGTGAAATTTTTACCTTCTCTATGTCAGCCATTTGTGACAAGATGCACTAGAGCATAAAACAAACCTGGGCAATACTAATTGTACTAATATCGTCACCTCACTGCCTATAATTAACACCTTCTCTAACTGTATTTGAGATTATGTGTTGGGGGGGCATTCTAAGAAAAATGGTTGATGAGTTTACAGTTGCAAGAAAATGCTTCATCTACATTCTTAATAGGTAAATACAAATACACTAAGGAGAAGGCATTTTAATTTCTGGCATCAGAAAGAAAAGTTTGACTTCTAAATGTGAAGGGAGTGCATAAGAGCTTCAAATCCAAAGGATTCCCGGATAATGACACTACTGGTATGTCGAAAGACAAAATTCTCCTTTCATCGATAGTGAGATGAACTGTCACTGGTGTTAACTTTCTGTGCCAAGATGAACTTGGTTTAGAGAACAAACAAGGATGTTATTTACTTACAGCTTAACAGCTCCTGCTGCTAGCATGTTATGTCAATCCAGGTTTTCCTAGCTTTCTTTTGTGACTTGACTAATGCAAACTAGGCATCATTTGTACCCTTGAAAGCAGAGCAGAATAGCTAAAACATGATTTGAGAAGCTTTGTGAGTTGCCAGAAGAAATCCTGCCAAGGCTGCCTTTAAAGATTTTAAGCTGTATACAAGGTTTCTTTCTGAAAATTGCTTTTATGTTTTGGGTTTTTTAATAGTCACTTGCTAATATTGACATGGATTGCATTCACAAACTCCCTAATCTGTGAAGAGGCCAAAATCTGTGAAAGAAAGAAAAAGGTCACTCCTCAGACCTGTAGAGATAACCCAGTGTTATTACATGGGAGATTTTCAACAGGGTCCTTTCAATGCTTGGGAGATTTTGGAAAGAGGAAGCTGGAGCAGCTAATAACTGAGGGATCTGTGCAGGTGCTCTTGCACTGGCTGTGGTTTGCTGAGGCAAGAAATAGCAGGGAGCATCGGTGTCCAACACTGACAAGATTTTTACTTGATCAATGGTAACTAGGTTCTTGAGTTCTGCAGCTACTGAGGTCTCACTTTGCAGAGCTGTGTATATTGCAAGTCCTAAATATTAAAGACTACAAGGAGAAACTTGAAATAATTTTGTTTTGGGGGGCCTTATGTGTTTTCATATGAAAGGTTACTGGAGTCACTGATCTCATTTTTATCACCAAGGAAGACTTAACCCTATCCTGTTGGCAGTAGAAGAGTCTCATGTGTGCCAGTTAGTATGTCCTGCGTTTGCCTTTCCTCTTTCATCCTTTTTTATGTGTCTAATCTATACATCTATATGTGTCTAGTTTCATCCCTAGATGAAGGAGACATTAGATACAAGTACTGTGTATACTACTAATCACAGTTTCATATTGTAGATCAGGTATTACTTCTGAAGTTATTGAAACCTATAATAATTAAGATCACTGCATGTGGTTGCTTTTACGAATGATCTATACACCTTCATGCAACTGTTGGTTAAATCACTACAGAAAAAAAAACCAGAACAACACACAAGACCAACCAGATATGGGGAAGAAATAGAAAGAGAAGTATTTGCACAGGAAATAAGACAGCTGTGGAACATGGTAGTATCCTCAGCTGTACTGTGTTGTGGGTCATTGTGTTGACTTAATAAAGCTGGCAGAAATGCCAGAGACAGTGAATTTATAAGAACTATTGTTCTGTACCATGAGGAGTGGCAAAATTCACTCCTACACTGGTTGTTCCCAAATACAGGTTTTAACACAGAAGTACAGCCATTAATTGCACATTCTTGTCTGTTTTCTGCCTCTGCTGATCCTTTTTTCCCCAGCCCTGATTGGTAACATAAGAATATGGACATCCCCATTGAGCTGGGGTAGCTATGACTCAGAGTTGTTAATGAGCTGGCAAGAGTAGAGTTGTCCATATGTTAGTTGTTCAGTTTCTTCAAGATAGTTTGTGGTGATCTAACAAGAATGATAAATCCTGAGCCTGCTCTCTCCCTGTCTCCTGAAATCAGGAGAGGTATACGGTAGAATACAACCAGGAAAGCAAGAGGAGAGAACATTTCATAAACTGCAGTGATTAATCTTTTTTCATATCTAATTCATTTATTTAGTTCCAAATAAACTAATTGTGTTCCTAAGCAAAGATATGGACTTTTTTTTTACAGCAAATGACTAAGCAACTAGTATATGTTTTTTATTACACTGTTTATGAATCCTAGCTTAAATCGTGGAACCTTCTTCCAATTCAGATCAGCCATTGAACAAGGTTTCACTAATGTGAACAGCAATTGTATGGTCTAAATTTCTTGCAAGTGTGTGTTGCTTTTTTTCTGCATAGTGGATTATATAAGACAGGTGTTTTTCCTGCCTTACATAAGACCGTTGCTGTAAAACTAAATCATGGCCTACTGATCAGAACCTCTACAGAATTACAGAATTACTCTACAGAGTAATTACCCACACTTGTTCACTTTCAGGTTTGCAACATGAGATTCTGTTTCACTATGCGGACCTCATCTGTGTGCACACTCTTCTGACTGACGTCAATGGGGCCACGAAAAGAAAGCTAACATGATGGCCTGAGAGCTAGATGACGAATTGGCAGACTTGAGTTCCTTTCCTTGGCCACAAAATTTATCTGACATTTATTAAATCGCATAGATACTAATCTATTAGATACTAATTAGGGGAACAGGGAGTTAGGTGACTGAATATATTTTCAGATCTGCATTTAATCTCTGGGTGGGATTTACCTTATGTTGATGTCAACACCTATGTCTGAGGTACTATTTAGATTCCCGTTGAAATCAGTGGAAGAGACAGTAACTTCACCAGCTTGATCTCTCTGAATTTTTTGAAATTTAGTATGAGAGGAGTTACAGCCAGCAATAGCAGCTCTTCTCATTGTCTATCAAAGGAGCTTAGATGATTAGCTTAGTGTGGTATAGGACATTTCTTTACTTTTACATAACCTTCCTGCTAATGATCCCTTTGGGATTAGAGAGCCGAGCTGTCAGATTAGTTAAGGTAGAAATAGTGATTTGGGATTCTTTGCTTCCCTTAGATCTGCAGCTTGGTTTGAGCAGGGCAGGTTCTACATTTCCTGTGGCTGAAATACACCAGTCAAACAGAACAAGGAACGTGCTGGAAGAACTCCGAGGAGCGTGAAGTGAGTTTTTCTGTTTGTGAAACCCATATATGTCCATTATTCTAGGAGTGATTTCTGATTCCCAACACACATTTCATGCTTCAAATCCAAGTTTATTCAGATAGATGTTGCTTTCTCTGACAGGGAAAGGCTCACAGTCTGACAGCAAACTATCTCACAAAGGCAAAAAAGAAATTCTGTCTCCAGGGTGAGAATGTCCCTGTTATGGTAACATAGTCAAACAGATGTCTTATATAAAGAGTGTGTATGTACAAATTATTTCAGAAGTCTGTGATGATTTTCATTTTCAAATGACTGGTTACAGCAGATTAGGAAGAAAGAAAGCTCAATTGGTTCTTTTGCACCAAAAAAACCCATTGTTGGGACTGTTGTTACTTTATTCAAACGCCTACTCAACTGAGCACACATTTGCTAATGGCTGTAGATGAAATTAAAACAATTACATGGTCAGTATTACAAAATGAGCAAGTAGGTGAGGCAGTCTTGTGCAACTGCCTGGAAGTACAGCCAAGCACATACAATGCGTTTGGAAGGCAAGTTTGAATTAATGGATGGGGACTACCTTTTTTACTGTAGATACAGGATCTGTTCCCAGTTCTGCCTAAGGAAGCATGGTGAAATCTGTCACTTTCACTTTCAATAAATAAAATGTGAGAAATTGTTGTACCCTCCTTTGAGAGAGAATAGCTGGAAGACCAAGTCTTCGATAAAGGCCACAGGAATATTAGCAGCAGTCAAGACTAATGAATCTCAGATCCACTTGTTCCTACAGCGATCCAGCATTGCCCACACATGGTCAAAGGATATTTTGGAGAAGAAATACTTTCTGTCTATAATACCTTTCTCCCAAAATCATTTTCTGTGTCAGATATAGTTAGGATGTGAAGGAATCATCATTTTCACTACAAAGTTGTCATTTTCATTGCTAAGAGATAAAGACCTGTAAGATAATATTTTTCAAAGGAGAACAGAAGTGAGGGCTTTTAGACTTGGGTGCAGACCTTCCAAAGAATTTTTGATGCCTAAATTGATTGATGAGGTTAGGGACCTTGTTATTCTTAAAATACCCATTTAAAATGGGAAAGAAATAAAAATCCTGTTCGGCTGTATTCTTAAAAACCTGTATAAGAAGTATTCAAGAATTGCCTCTAGATAGTTCCAGCGAAAACCAGAACTGAAGGGGAAATGGCAAATAAAATTAGACATAAATTAATTCCATTACATGTTAAACAGTGCGATGTATTGCTAATTATTTTTTGCCACATCTTGATATACTAACAAGGAAATAAAATCTTACCTTGTGGATAATAGTTTTCTTAACTGATAAGTGAACAGTTTTCTTATTAATATGTGTCTGGAAAATGAGCCTTGACAGGGTGGTGAGATCAATTTAGTTTCATTAAAGGTTAGAGCACCCTGAGATTACAGAAAGGGTCAGCATTTTGCTATTTGTGGAGAAGGTCTGACTGGCATTAGGGGTGCACACTTCAGCAGCCATCCCTCAGCAGATCTCAGGGTCCCATTCTAGTGTGTGCTGGCTACCATGGCAAGGATTACCTTACTACATTTTTAATTTCCTAGCTAACTGGATCCAGCTGTTTCAGCCCTTCATGCAACATAGAGATTTTATGCTAAATCCAAAGGGGCTAAATTAAAGCAAAATGAAATTTGCATATTGTGTAAAACTCTACTTGTTTGGCAGATCCAGATTATATGGTGCTAATCACAAACACTAGATAGAGTAAATCCTCTTGAAGTCACCCTGGGGTTAAGTCAAATGCTTTACACTCTTTGACACATACCCATGAAATATGTAATCAAGTCTGTTTGACGTCCTCTCCTAATTACGTGTGTGTATTTTAAGCAGATGCTTTTCCAGCTGATCTGTGCCTTTTGAAATCTTTTTTTCGTTATTAATCAGAAAATCATGCTGTATGTTAACGGCAAGTGCCAATTATGAGAAACTAATATTAGTTTCTTTGCTTAGAAGCTGTGTTTTTGCAAATAAGACCATTTCCAAATAACATATAGATGTAAAGAAAATATAAGAATGTCTGAATGTTATCCATCAGGGGCATAATTATTGTACCATGTACTGCAATATTTCAGCCTAAAACGAAAATTTATTTTTCCACATAATGATATTTTAGTTTGAGGCAAAATACTTAGTAAAGAAATTCTCTGTTGGAAGTAGGAATGGACTGCTTGTTTTCACAAAAATTAGAATTTCAATGATAAAAATATTTTTCCCCAAGACTCCATATTCATAACTTCTGCCAAGAATATTAATACATAAGTTTAGCCTTTATTGAATTCTTCTTACTCGGTGAGATAATATCAGGAGACAAAATTAATATTTAATTAAGTTGGGACTCACTAAGTTTTAAGTAAATGCCATTTACACTGTGACTATGTAAGAATAGTCTTCAGAAAGTGCTAGTGACCTAGTTGGTTCTACCCCTACTCTTCAGCTGAAGGATGCAAACTGCCACTCGCATTTCACTGAGTATTTTCCCTTCATTGTGTTTAGCAGAGACATCTACTGGCAGATTGTTAACTGACATTCTCCTCTTCAGGTCCTACATTGTCATTTCTTACATCTCCAAAGGGGAGACTTAGTAACATAGAAATTATTACTTTGAAGCTTTTAGACGTGCTGCGGCATTAAATCTATTATTTATGGGAAGAAGCATTAAGCATTATATCAACAGATACAAAATCAATAAAGGCAAAATAAAATTTTCCTATTTTCTTGGTAAGGTTACTTCCTGTTGAATGGCTAGGCTACTTTCTGCAAGATTGTGCATATCAGAGAAGAAGAGGATAAAGAAGTTTGTAATCCATTATAGATGAACAGAACTAATTGCAAATCATGTGACAATCAACGTTAGTCTCCACTGATTTTGATTCGGTCAATATAGAATGGAAAGAAAGAAATTACATGATACAACCGGAAGAGCTATTCTGCCTAGAGGGGCTGGTTTCATGTGTAATGCTTGCTCCACACTCACAGTATATTTTTTCAGTAAACATCTACCTCAGCTGTCACCTTTTCCCAGTTGTTGATGGCTCTCAATAGAGCCATTCTAGATGGGGTTTCAACTGTTGTGCACTGGCTACTCTAGTTGCAGTTTAAACACTTAAGAGGCCGTCAGGGTGCAATGAGGCTCATGCAGACAGAGATACCAGCAAATTCTCCTTGGGCTTAGACCCTGAAGGAGCCCCTGGGAGTCCACCTGGCAGCCCTGCTTCTCGTCTCCAGTCCAGCCTCGCTCCCCTCCCAGGAGACACACACATAGCTTGGGGTGAGCATGGCCTTGCAGAGGTGCAAAAACAGGTGATTGATTACCTGCCTCCAACAAGAGGTCATTAAATATTTCAAAATCAGCCTTTGCATTTTCAGGTAGCCCATGGGTTCAAGACGCTGTTCCATCCAGTTGGAGTGGGAACATTTTCCCACAATTGCTACTGGTAAAATATATTTTAAAAAGTGCCTGTCTTCTAATGTTTGTTTTTCACGGGGCAGTTAAACCATTTTAAAAGGGATGAGTCCCTCTTATAAGAGGCCTGCTATAACAGTGAAATTTTTCAGGTTAGCTTTACTCAAGTAAAATGTCTCTATTATCTGAAGTAAAAATTCACTGAACCTACTTTGTATGTTTGTGTTCTACATTCCTTAAAGCATTTATTTTATTTACTCTAAGTTCACATGTATTTGTAATGGCCATTTCAGGTCTGTTATGCTTTCAGGACTCTGTGTGCACCTCAACCTAATTACAGATTTGAGATCCACACATCTGTTACCCATATCACATCTCCTATTCCCCCATTTTCATACAGCTCCTAATTTCTATGAAAGGAAGACTTTATTGGACAAAGGATCTAAGCTGCTTTAATTGCAAATGTTGCAATTCTATAATAGCTGGAAAAATGATTTTGTTTTTCCTCTGCTCTTCCTTTCTCTTCTCCGTCTTTCTCCTTTTTTTTTTAATTTTAAAGAGATTACATGTATTTTGTTAAACATCTTAAAAATTGTACTCTACCATACTGTGTTTAATATGAACATTTGATTTAACTCTGTTGTTTCTTATGGTCTTTCAGCATGAGCCTGTCGTCTCATGTTCTGTCTAAAATTTCTGTTTTATTACTGTTTTGACCAAGAATTACTACTTTTTGTATTTTATTCACATTATTAATTGAAACCCCAGGGTAGTAAAATTTCTATCTAGTTTCTCCTTTAAAATACAAACTTACAAACTTAGAGTAGAGATGTTGGCAGATCTGCTCAGATGTATGTAATTACTTCACCAAGCAAACTAGGTTGAGCTGTTGTCACAGGAGCTGGCATAAACCCTATTTATGTTAAAAGGACTTCAATACCATAAGCCCACTGGCAAACCTTTAAGGAAATAAGTTGTTTGCTTCTGAGTGTCCAGCAGCACAATTCACTATTTCAGTCATGATGTGCAAGCATTTGAACAGGCTGCTCAGGGAAGTGGTGGGATCACTGTCCCTGGAAGTGTTCAGAAAATGCTTAGATGTAGTGCTCAGGGACATGGTTAAGTGGTGGATTTGTCAGTGCTGGGTTAATGGTTGAACTCAATCTTGGAGACCTTTTCCAACCTTAATGATTCTGTGATATAAACTGTCATAGTTTATTGATGTTAGTGGAGACATGGTAGTTGATACCACCTGGCCCCACATCTTTGGCCAAGATCATGGAGATACTGTTTGGAAAGCTGCCATTTATAGGTGGGTTTGACAAATATTTTCAGAGTACAGACCCCTAATACTAGAGCTAGTTTCACTCCTGGGACATGGCTAGTTCACACCATAAAAGAACTTCATTCCAGAAACTAAAGGGCAAGGCTGGGGATCAGAATTATAGAACTGATTTTATTTATACAAATAAGTTTTCATTAATTTTGGCAACACACAGTGGCATGATTTTCTTTTCATTCTGTATAATGAAAAATTGGAGCAAATTGACTCTAGATGAGTGAACAGGTAACAGGGTAGATTGATTTCTCAGAGTTGTATTTGAGCCTGTTTTGGGAGGGAAGAGGAGGTCTGCTTTGAAAGGGGTTTTTCTTCAATATAGGTCACATAATCACAACAATAACTTGTTTTCCTTCTTATGACTATATCTTAAGCAGTGAAACTCAGCTTCTAACTAGTAGAGAGCCTGGACCTAAGTGTGAGTTATTTTCCTAAAGTATACGAAAAATTATGAGGGTAACTGAAAGCAACAGACCAGTGCCTTTGCAGGGTGCATCCAGGTACCTATTTTTAATTTTTTACATTTATCTTTCCCTTTTTCCTCTTCATACTAGTGGCAGTTATGTTGTTGCCATTTTTGTTGGGTTTTGGAAACAAGGATCATCTCCATTCATGAAGGTGCTTCAACTATTTTTTCAACCCAATTTCATTTGGAACAAGTATCATTAGATTTTTGTTTGTTGTTGTAATTTCTTTCTTCTCCACTGTCTTTATTATCTGGTGTGAGAATATCTATTTTTTATTTTTATTTTGAGATAAGATAATCTTCTAGAAGGAAATGAAACTTAGTTAGATTTCACTTGGGCTCTGGTTTGCATGATCTGCTAATTCACCATCATCACTGCTGATTAAGTGATTAAGAGTTTTCTCTTTCCAGATGTACACCCCAAATTTTGGCCTAGAGGCTGAGTAGTCAGTGTACCTACTTCTGAGCTCAGGCAGGTGGCAGTCCAGCCTACTAACGGAGATTTCATCCACCCCTGTCTCCATAAATAAAAATCATGAAATGCTGTGTCTGAATGCTCAAATTCACAATCCTTGTTAGGGCTATGGGTGACAGTTACAGTTGTCCACTTCTGGCCCCTTAGTCTCTTCTATAGGCAGTGTGTTGTGTAGACTGACAGAAGCTGCTAAGCAGAGGCTTGAATTACATATTAATATAATCTAAAAAATCATGAGTCAGGTCCAAAGGAATTAGAGACATAAAGTCTCCAATAATTTTATATTAAGATGGTATGGGTGGAGGGTGGAGAACAAAAGCTCCGTGGACTATCTTGGACAATATTGTGGAAGATACTCAAGTGCCACCCTATAAATCAGTTGTTTCATATAATCCAAAACGTGTAAGGCAGTCCTGACTACTTCATCACGAGTATGTCCACAGAAATGGAGGGTGCTCAGCAATGAGCAGCAGCACAAATGAGTGCACACATGAACAGAGACTAAAATAATCAATGGCTTCCTTTAGGGCCATGTCTCTGCTTATCAAAACAAAAAACAAAAAACAAAAAACAAAAAAACAAAACAAAACAAAACAAAAACCAAAAAAAAACCCAAAAAAAAAAAAAAAAAAAAAAAAAAGAAGAAGGATGCTTGTATGAACTTAAACCCCTGTTTAGCAGAACACAAAATGTGTTTTTCCATATATGTTTGGTTTCTCAATGTTTGCCAAGTTTAAAGCATTCCCATAGTGCCTCATGTTCCTGTTGTTCCACAGGGCTTTTGCTATTCTTAGAAGAAAGTCAGCAGGAGAATTAGACCAGTGTTCAAGAAAGGGGGGGGGAAACAAGAAAAGGAACTGTGAGGACAATCCAATTGTTCCAATGCCACTTAATTCAATAAGAACAATAACATTAAAAGGATTTGGGGGCTGCAAGCTGCTCTTGTCTGACTAATTTACCACGTGTGCAAAAGATCGATGAGGGGCCCTTGCACTAACCAACATGCACTGTTGATCTGGGCCGTCAAACTGCTGAGTACATCCAATTATTAAGAAAAACAATGAAGTTCAAACTCGAGAATATCTTTTTCTTGATATGGGAAATGCATGTGGATGTTTGGATTGTGCTAGTTTAATTGTGAGAAACATATTGTGAAGATAATTATTATCCAGTTAAATGGGTTGACATGTTCCTATTAATCACTTTCAGTGCATTATTAAGCCATTTATCTGTCTTTGGCACTAATACACACTAGTGGACATTACATTGATAACAAGTCAAGAAGTATCAGGTAAGCAAACTAGATAGCTCTGTGCATTCATCACGCACTGACAAAGCAGCCTCGTTTCCATTTCCATCATGACTTTGTGTTCACTTTTCTTCTGAATACAGAAAATGAGGGCTTACTGCTAGTTAGTTGGTGGAAGAGCAATCAATAGCTTTTTCAGGATGGTATAACAGAGCAAAGGAGATTCTCAGCTGCTGCCAAATGGTCAAGGGGCAGGAAGAACATCAGATATTCAGATTAGAAAACTGTTAAAAAGGGTAAAAGTAGAGGTAGCATTTTTTGTTTAGTTCTGGTTTTTGTTGGGGTTTTTTTCAACAAATTCCAGAGAAAAAACTTGCTGTGATTTGATGCTCATAAAATCTAAAAGCAGTGGGGGACACAATTAACAGATCGCTGTGATTTGTGAGGTGAAACAAGAAATGAATTTGACTCATGAGTTTTAGTAGCCCAGAGATGTTTTTGTGTCATCCTTTCTTGTGCTCGTGATGTTTGATAATGGTTGTACAGAATGAGATAAAATGCAGTAAATTTTCTGCCAGTGCAGGATCTGCTAGAGGAAGTCTCTGGGAGAGAAGAGAATATATAACAACACAGTAACAAAGGGCAAACAATGCCAAGGGCAAATAACTCCATTGGACAACTCAGACATGTGGTGCTTAGTATAAAATATTGTAGGTAGAGCAGCTGCTGAATGAGGAATACGAAGATGGATCTAAATAAAATGCAGAAATGAAATCTATTACTATTTCTCTGAGGTCTTATTTACAACAAAAAGTCATATCACCAACTGATGTAAAGTGGTTTATGGCCTAACAATATTAATGCAATTAGGGCAGCTGAGCACCATTAGGAATCTGTCTATTAAAGTCTACACTCATCCTGTAAACACAAGACCGAATTCCCATTGTTGCATTAAGCTTGCCTAAGTATCATGCATCATCCAAATGGCAATCAGTGACTAAGCAAAGCTGTATTTTAATGAATATTCAAATGTAGAAATGTAGATACATTACTTTATTTCTGTTGGCTTTTTAATTTTCTAATGCTTTTTCAAGGTTTGTGCATCTGGGAGGGGGAGGGAGACGTTTGCTCTTAGAGGAGAAAAAAAAAAGGCACATTGCCATTTCATTTCTTAGTAGAGGTTCGTAATGCGATTACCAAAATGTGAATAACAATCAAATAATGCAGAGGCTTATTCCCTATGGATAGCGAAAATAAATTTCAGTCAGATGTTTCCAGCAGAAATCTCAAATTTGTCATGCAAAGTACTTCTCTGCATTCAAACATAATGTATTTATGTGAGTCAGAAACATCAAACATTAGGATAAATAGCCAGATTATAACTACAGTACGCTTATGAAGTGATTGGAATAGAAGTGCAATTAATGAAACTGCAGAATGGCTATGAAGCAGTGTTAGTGCCTTGAGATTTAAAGAAAACATCCAGATCTGCTTTACAGCACAGGGTGGAGGAGATACTTAGAGACTACTTCCCATTCTTCCTGTTAACAATCTTTTAGTACCTTCTTGTCTTTGTGACTTACATTCATGTCAAAAGAGAGTTAGAAGCAATTTTTGCAAGCTTCTCCTGGGCTCAAATTTAAAAGGGAACTGAGACCTGCAGGGGACCAAGAGGAAGAAAACTAAAATATTGGCAATGTTATCAATATTTTCCTTCTACCTCAAAGCCAGTGTAACCTACATACTTCTAAAAAAACCCCAACAAACCATGAGTAGGGAAGAATGGTGTGTGCCTGTGTCTCACAAAAGGGCTTCTATGAACTCTTATTCCAACTTTTTCCAACTCCACTGACCAGTCAGTGTTCTCTTGAGTTGCTGCAGGACTTACTTTCCCCAGAGGAGCTGCTGAGCAGTGATACCTTCTGTCTCCTCTTCTCACTTGCTTTCTATGCCTCCTTGAAAGGGAATGGATATAATCTGAGATACTTGGATTGGATTTATTGATGTTTGTGAGAGGTTAGATAGGAGTAGCATAAAGCAGATGAAATAGCAGGGTTTAATAATTGTGTGAGTCCTATGTGTTTCTGGGGCTAAAGGGTTCATGTTTGGGAAGAACAGGGATAAACAATGACTGAGAGTCATCTGTGTTGGTCTGTGTGCATGTGGTTCTTTACTAGGCAGATATTTTGGAGAAGTGCATCAACAGTCTGTGATCAGTGGATTTTTCAGCAGATTTTGTCAGGTTTTGTCAGTGTCCATCAGCTAATGGTGAGGGAATAAGCATTTAAATTCTGTAAGGACATTGGAGAGAATGCTCAAGCAGAGACTGCTGAGTGCAATGCCAGGCTCTCCACTGTCTGGTGACAGAGGCTGGCATTGCTTTCCAGCGGTGAGAACTGCTGAGATGCATCTTCCTCTTGCCAGGAGCCCTGAGACTACCTTGAGAATTTGTTGCAGCTGTACTTACTGTTTCTGCTTTATTTTTGTTCTTATTAGTTGTTAGTATCTCAGTGTGACTTGACTAGCAGTAGCAGAAATTTTTGGATTTACCATACTGCACTATGCAGTTAAATTATAACACTCTTCTCCAAATAAATGTGGCAAGGTAATCTAGTATTCACATCTTAATTGAGCCTGCTCAATGCCAAAGTTTCACGATACTTTGAATATCTTATTACTTATTTCCATAAATTAATGTATAAATAACAAACCTCAGGTTAGTTTTAGTTAGCTGATGTAGGTGGAACACAAGTCTGGATGACCTGTGTTTAGTACTGAACTTAGAGCATATGAAATGAAAAAAAAAAAAAGAAAGGCAAAAATGAGATTAGGACACCTGTATTTTGAAGCTGTACAGGATTTATTACAACTTATATAACCTTGGAACTAGTGTAGTTTATATCCAGTTACCTGTAGCCTACAGATCTTTATGGGAAGGGTTTTACTAGGAAATAGATATTTTACTCTATTGTTCACTACAGGGGAGGATTCCTCTATAAGGAAGAAACTGTATTAGTCTCAGATTTTTCTGTTCTTGGCTTTAACTGAGCTGTAACTGTTTTCTCCAGAAAAACCTTTTTTCCCCTTTAACTCAGCAATAACCACAGAATCACAGAATATACTGAGTTGGAAGGGACCCACAAGGATCATCAAGTCCAACTCTTGGCCCTGCACAGGATCATCCCCAAGAGTCACACCATGTGCCTGAGAGTATCATCCAAACTCTTCTTGGATTCTGTCAGGATGTGACCACTTCCCGGGGGAACCTGTTCCAGTGTCCAACCACCCTCTGGGCGAAGAGAAATGTTCAAGCAACCTCTGTTTACTGAAGCTGTACTTCCAGGAAATGTGGAAAATACATAAGAGCCACATCGTTTGCTATGAGCTGATATCTTACATAGGTGATTGCCTTCTTCCACTAAATCCATAAGAAGTCATAGGAGCCTCTTTTCTATTTGATAAGCCTGGTAGAATACAGCTAGAAGGAAAAGTTGACATCAGTCTTCCTTGTCCCACAACCCATGGTGGTTTGTGATGAGGCACATTTCCAAGGACTTGTAAGACCTTTGCTTCAACTGTTCAATCCAGAAACTGATTTTCCTTCTTTTTGTGTGTTCTGGCTAACTAAGAGTCTACCAAATCTCAGAAAGGTAACTCCAGAAAGAGCTAAATCTGCTGCAAAGCTTCTTGATGACATTGATGTAACCTTCACTTGCAGATGTATTGGACAGAAATTTATTTACTACCAAATTATTCTTTGATATTTTATTTTTGTGAAATTTAAATCTTTTGTGGAAATGTGTAATTTCTGAGGTTTTAGGGTTTTCTTTTGTAAAAAATTTCACTGATCTTGTATCTAGAAGGTATGGAAATATTTTGATTCATCTGGTTTTCTTATAATTTAAAATATATTAATTTTCATACATCTTGTTAGCTGCTCTCAAAGGTAATTAATGAGATGTGGTTTTTTACTAACTTTAGAAGTTTTCAGTAATCAAAACAACATGGTGAATTTTTGAGTTACATCACTCAGAACATACTTGATGAAAAGACGATTCTCTAGGCCAGTGAGTGCAACATCTTCAGCAACTCTGGCAACTACATCCTTAAAACTTTTTTGTAAGTTATTAAGATGTTTGTTCATTGGCATGAACTGTGTAGTGACTTTTAAAAATTTTCACTTCGCATGACTTTATATTTGCAATTCAAAACAGAATTACTTTTTAATATCTTAGAATTTCATATATGACAGAATTCTGTTTCCTGATCAGTTGTGCAGAAACCCTGCTTTCCTTTCATAGAGGCTAAATTTTATAATTAAGTGTGGCTACTCAAAGGTTATTAAAGCTGTTAGTCACTGTGTCCATGTAAAAGAACAACAAATATATCATTGGGAAATTAAACTAGCAGCATAAATAGATAGGCTTTTTGCCTTTTGCTTGAACAAGTCTGTATGTCTCCTCTAGGCCCACATAGGGACTAATTGCTTTGCTCAGTGGAATGAAAACCAAGAGCCCTCCCAGCTCAAGGTTGAGGGTTCCCTGGCGAGGGATGTTAATGTGTAATCTCCTGTGTTTCAGTTTGTGCCCATTACCTCTTGTCCTGTCACTGGGCACCACTGTGAAGAGCCTGGTTTCATCTTCTCTACAACCCTTACTTTGTGTATTTATACACATTGAGAATATCCCTGCCAAGACATCTGTTCTCCAGAGTTCCAGCTCTCTCAGCCTCTCCTCATATTAGAGACTCTTGAGTCCCTTATTCATCTCTGTAGTCCTTTACTAGACTCATTTCACTACGTCTTGTACTGGGGAGCTCAGAATTGTACACATCGCTCCAGATGTGGCCTCACCAATGCTGAAGAGAGGGGAAGGATCACCTCCAGTAGTGTAATATAGCCCAGGAAACCATTTAACTCCTTGGCCACAAGGACACATTGCTGGTTTGTGAGCAGCTTATTGTCCACTAGGATACCCAGTTCCTTTTCTACAAAATTGCATTCCAACCAGTCAGACCCTGACCAGTACTGGTGCCTGGGTTTACTCCTACCCAAATGCAGGACTTTGCCTTTCTCTTTGTTGATCTTTATGAGATTGTTTTTCCAGTTCTCCAGCCTGTAAAGGTCCCTCTGGTTGGCAGGACAATCATTAGTTGTATCATTTGCAAATTTGTTGAGTGTACATGCTGTCCTATTGTCCAAATCATTAATGAAGTTGTTAAATTGCAAACAGCCAGGGTACATCACTAATGACTAGCTTCCAGCTAGACTTTGTGCCATTGATCACAACATTGTAAGCCTGGAAGTTAAGCCAGTTTTCAGTTCACCTCATTGTCTACTTATCTAACCCATATTTCATCAGTTTGTCTTTGAGGATTTTACAGGAGAGGGTGTCGAAAATTACTGATGTCCAGATAAACAAAATCCACTGCTCTCTCACCGTTTGCCAAACTGGTCATCTCATTGAAGAAGGCTGTGAGATTATTTAAGCATGTTTTCCTCTTTGTAAATCCATGCTGATTGTTCCTAATCACCTTCTTGTCCTTCATGTATGTGGAAATGGTTTCCAGAGTAATTTGCTTTATTACCTTCCCAGGGACTGAGGTGAGGCTGACCAGCCTGTAATTCCCTAAATTGTCCTTCCTGCCCTTCTTGAGGATAGGAATGACACTTGCTTTCCTCCAGTCTTTGGGACCTTCTTCCAGTCACCATGTTCTTTCACAGATTATCAGGATTATCAGTGACAGCAACCAGCTCCCTCAGTACTCATGCAAGCATCCTGTCAGCACCCATGAACTTGTTTATGCCCAGTTTATTTTAAGGGTTCCATAAAATGATCCTGTTCCACTCATGGTAAGTTGTCATTGGACTAGGCTTTCCTTTTGATCTCAGGACCTGGGATTCCTAAAGGCAAGGCTCACCAGTAAAAAATGAGTTGAAGAAGACATCAAGACTTGTAACCTTTTCTATGTCATTCCTCAATAGCACTTCTGTTTGCAGAAGTCCTTCTTGTTACCCATTACATCGCTCACCAAATTCTTAATTGCATCCTTGCATGCTTAGACCACATCTCTGTATTCCTTCTGGATCACCTGGCCCTGTTTCCACCTCTCTACTTCTTTTGGTTCAGTGAGGAGCTCCTTGTTCATCCATGAAAGTCTCCTGCTGCCTTTACTTGGCTTCCTGCTTGCTGGGATGAATCACTCTTGAGCTTGAAGAAGGTGATCCCTGAAACATGGATTTTTTCACCTGAAATTGAATTTTTCTTGTCAGGTTAAAACCAAATTTTTGCAGTGACTAACCCTAACTGTGATTTGGTGCATTTCTGAAAAGCTGAACAAGGGTATCAGTACCTGGGTAAAAATGGGCGTTCATGCATGCAGACTATCTATCTGCTTAAGGATTGATTTAAATCACTACAAATTTTTCTAATTTATTTCCATGAACACAGCATCAGGAGGTGGGTTATTCCTGTGGTTCATGAGGTCACTGTACCATTTGGGGAAGAATCAATCTATGCTACACATATATGGGAATGGTAGCAAGGGCAGAAAATGGAGCCTGTAAGCTTTTTATGGGCATTTAAAAAATGGTTATTGAAATTAATCTTAAATATTTAGGGTCTAGCCCTTCCTGAAAAAGCTGTCAAGGATTTAATAGAAAATAAAAGCTTTTATATTACATTGGTAACCATGTGCTAGCAATTAGAAGAGAGTTATGAGCTGGATATAGAATCCCATATGAAATCACGAAATGCCCCCAAACTCTAAAACGGAAAAATTCTCTGTTAAACTATCTGAACTTCCACAGTAATTGCCAGGAAGCCCAATGGATTTGATTTTATTGGGTTTTTCTATAAGTAGTCTCTTACAGGAATATAACTATTAATGACATGTAATAAATTATTTCCAGGATCGAGGTCTTAATGCAGCTTTTATTTTCAAGAAATTTAAGGGTATATTGTTGATGCAGTAATTTTCTTAAGCAGAATATCTTCATTTCAGAGCACATTTATTAAACTTTTATCTGCAATATACACCTGTTTATCCATCAAACTTAAAATTTCTTATGTACGTCATAATAAAGGGGGGAAAGGAGCGGTCTGTGGATAGTGAGCTTTGCTCAGACTAAGTAAAATATATAATGATAAAATGGACACAATTGCAAAATGTGAAGGTATCTAAATAAATATGCTTACGTCCCTTTCAGAAATTCTTTTTTAAAAAAGTGTCTTGCTAAAAGCAGTCCAGCAGACCTTCATCAAACAAGTGCTTTTTTCTCTATTATTGCTTTTTAATGTTTCCTTTAGCAAACAATACTTACAGAGATATGTTTTATATATTGATCCTTACCAAGAAAGTTTAGATTAATGCTAATTTTGAATTGTCAAGATACTGCAAAGAAGCATAGCTGTAAGATATTAGTAGTCAATAGCTTTTGTGTGTTCTACTAACATCAGGAAGTGGACTTTATGGGATTTTTTTTTTTTGATGGAACAGCAGTTCCTAGCAGACAAACAAGCTCAGCAGTGCATACTTTGTTCCCTCTATATATCATCTGTGTGATATTCCAGGTGTGTTTGTCACTTTGGCATATTCAGTGAGCTACACATTAACTAAAAGAACATTCAGTAATTTTAAAAATAGTATTAAATCATTTACCTCTGGAATTTTTCAGGAGTAAAATCTAAATATATTCGGGTCAACTAATGGAAGCATCTCTACCTCTAGAAAAAGGTTTTCATAAAGGGATAAAATCCCTTGAAAGTAGAGAATGTTATAATTGTTGCTGAAACTCTGGAAAAAACTTTTTCAGGGCTTCACATCTTGTGAAACACTAGATTTCTTCTTCTGTTTTTGGACGTACTAGGTGATACATATTTTGACCAATGGGGACAGAATGATAGTGCAATGTCATGAGTCTTTTAAACAGAATTCATTTTTATCTCCAAAATATTCATCTTTTAAAGTTATTTAAAGCTTTGGGCTGAAAATTCAAATACTTGGTTTCATGTTAATAAATCTAATTGTCATTTAAATGATGTCAAGTTTCAGCAGTTTCAATTACAACTACAAATTCTGAAGAGAATTAATAAAATGGGGAAAAGTTTTTGAAGTTTACAGAGCAGAGGGAATTTTCTGCGAGGGTCTAGAGAAATCCTATAGCTTGAGTAGTTCTGCTTTGCGATAGCAGCAGAAGCTGAGTAATTGAGTCATTCACCCATATCCTGAAGATGGAATCGATGCCATCCAAGAGAGAGCCCCCTCTAGGGGCTACAATAACATGGAAAAGGCAGCCCTTCAGCCATTTCATGTGTGGGAGGAGGTGAAGTACTTTCCTTCAGAGATCCCCACCACATGGCGTGGCATTCATGCCGAGCTGTGGATGGGAGGATTTAAACCTAATTCGACAGTAGCCGTTGACTTGCATGTTCTGTAATAGGCATGACACCATTTGGTATTTAGTTGTGGTCTAGCATCAAACAGCTCCCTTAAACTGCAGATCCGAGGCACAGCTCAAAAAATAATTCCGTTTGCCTGCAACAAGCCAGGGTCTGGCTGACAGAACAAGTAGCATTAGCGAGGGTGGAGACTGCCAGCATCAATGATGATTATATATACTGCTTCTGCCTGTGATGAGCTGCCAGCTTGTAAGTGCTGAACAATTGAGTGACCTTGGACAAACCAGTTCCAATAATGATACAGCGTTTGTTTTAATATGAAAGTGACAAGAAGGGAAAGATCACAGTCTGTCTTTCTTTCATGCAATCCCTCATCTCCAAAATGGATGCATCTCATGTGAGTTTAATAATTCATTTCATATGCAAAGCCTCTTTCTCTGGTATTAAGAACATCTTAATTTCAAAGCTTGGAAAAGTTAAAGAAGACTGAAGGCTGGAGTCAAGAAAGGAAGATAGTTCTTATACCTGCAGTAGCTGTCTCCTGCTTAGAGATAATAAAAATATCCTCTGAAATTTAAAACTGTAATTTATCTTAGCTTTTTGTATTTGAATACATTTTTGTATGCACACAACTCAGTTAATTGGGCCAAATTGCCAGTTTTATTGAAGAAAAAGTTTAATATACTATATATATATATATAATGCAATATATTGGCAAAATATTGGTGGTAAAACTATGAACCAGGTCTAATCGTAGTGTGTCTAAAGGGTAATCATAGGCTGGTCTCAATAAGCCATGGCCAAGAGTAGTCTGGCAGCGGGATGCCCTTGGGACAGCTGGGTGCCTGAGGCACTGTCCCTGCATCCATGGCTCCCATGCCTCCCTGTGCTGCTCTCTCAGAGGAACACTGCTCAAGCTCAGGGTGGTCATCTCCAGGCTCCTGCCTGGTGCTGGCAGCTGGGCACTGCTGCTCCTGCTCCCATGGGCTGCACGTGCCAAGGAATGCCCTGCGCAGAGCCCCAAGCACCCACCTGGACAGGGAGCGTTGTGGCCTTTGGGTTGGGGCGTGAATGCCTGTGGAAGAAGGAGATCTGTCCCCAAGGAGCTGGGTGGGCACCAGGCAAGCTCCTGCCTGCACCCCTGGCACTGAGGGCTCTTCCCAGGGAAGAGTAGAAGGTGCGTGGCCAGCGCTGGTGTGTGTGGTGCTGCCAGCATGGCCTGGGTGTTGCTTTCCAGAATGGCTGGGCCAGACCTGCCCTGGCTGGGGCAGTGCTCGACTCTGGGGTGCGGCTGGGTCATCCCTGCTGTTGGTAGTACCACTCAGGGCAGGAGATGCACTCTGCAGGTTGCTGACGGCCTCTCCTGCTGTGGCTGTGCCCTCTGCATCTTCCTGTTGAAGCAGCTCTTTGCCACCATGGTCTTCTGACACATCTTGGGACACTTGGCTTTTGCTGTAATCTTCCCAAATCTTGAAGGGCATTGAACGTTTGAGGTACTCTTCCCTCATCTCATGGGACAGCTCTTTCTCAATATTGTGTTCCTTGTCCTCCTCAGCCAAGACTGGGAGTGGCATTCTCCAAAAGAATCTCCATGGCTGTCATTGGCATCTTCTGCCGCAGACAGTCCAGGGTCACCCAAGGGGAGATGCTGCCTCCTGTGGGAGATGCTCTCCTGGGACCTGAGCACCCTAGGGCTCTGCTTCTTCTCCTTCAAATCCTACATGGCCAGGGTGGGGCCCCGCAGTGTCACAGTCTTCTCTGGGCATGATGCAGCCCCGCATTACAAAGCCCTGGCAGCTGATCCCAGCAACTACTCCCAGCACAGGTGTTCTGTGGCACTAGGCCCTAGCAATGGGTTCTGATGAAATCCCTGATTTTCTTTAATAATCTATAAAAGCTGGAGGTTAATAAAAGGGGGAGCATGAGAACAAGAAGGGGGTAAAACTAAGGGTAGAAAATAGCATCTGAGAATTTTATAGATAGGAATTTTTAAATTGAGAGTAGCAATACCAATCCATTGCTTAAATAACAGCATAGGTGTTTAAAATCAATATATTTTTATTGCTGTGTTAAGTGGTTTTAAAGATATATTTTGCTCTCCTTTTCATAGATTAGTCTTGAAAATATCTTCCTGTTCATGAAAGCAGAAATTCTCAAAATCTGTCTCTGGGCATTGTGCCATTTTGTGGCGCTAATAGATCATTCTGTACTGACAGGAAGAATTTTAAATAAATGTCCGCTCAACAAGCAGCTGTGTGAAACAGGTTGATATGGCCTCTGTCTTTGGGTCAAATACTCACTGTCTGTGCTGCCAAACAGTGAAATACAAAAACTAAAGAGCTGAAGTCCAATGGGGTGCATTCGGTTAGCATGGAAGAATTTCAAAACACCTTGAAGGGTGGGTCTGCATCTCAGCAGCACAGAGGGTATAGAAAGATATTCTTGCTGGTTACTGCAGGAGAGCTTTACAGCTGTCAAGAATACTGTCAGCTTTAATAGGCTCTGAATACACTACTGACTAACTTGGCTTACAAGCAGCTGATGTTAAACTGCCTGATGCCCCTTACACGTACCTTCATCTCTTCCTTGCCTATAGATCAGGAGACAAAATCTGGAGGAAAGTAATACTGGTGTAGCCAAAAAGCCAAAATAGCTAGGCAGTATAGTGATGTGTTTAGCTTCTGTCTTACAGAATATTTTCAGATAAAATAACAAACATATACCCAAGTTCAGTGAATATTATTCAGAAAGAACTGTGGAAATGAGGGAAAAGAAATAGCTGGTTAACACACGGGAAACAAATAAATCCTCTGTGACAGAGCTCATCATATGTTACAAGAACATCAAAGTTTGATGGTTGCCGAAGAAAGTAAAGACTGTGGTTCATGTCTCTGGCTGTTGAAAAAAGTGAGCCTTCAAGGTTCAGCTTTTAATAAAAAATAATCAACATGCTGTCTTGTTACCAACATTTCTTGTTATCTGCTCTGATAAAGAAGGATCTAAGCTTTTATATTAGATCACATACTGAACTTGACAGCATCATTCTAATAAAGAAAGGAAAAAGGGAAGAACCGTAGTGAGTGAGTACCTTTGGCAAGACTCACATTGTCAAGGCCTCAAAAAGAAAGTTTTTTTTGATCGATTGATTGGTCTGACCTTACAGGTGAGTCAAATCTCAGCAGGACGGTAAAATTGTAATGCTTCTGACTCTTCAATTTATAGTACCTTTCTTTTTCTTTTGCTGTTCTTTATTCAAGAGAGGTGAAGTGTTTCAACACCACTTCTCCCAATCCTAGAAAACTGTGTGATTCATCATAACTTCAGGATATTAATCAATTTATTTCTTTCATGTTCAGAGACACAGAAGGAAAGAAGTGCTTGAGCCAACATTTATTTACTTATCTATTTATTAATCTGTTTATTCCTCAACTGTATGTAGAGTGTTTTAATCTAACATCTAACTTAAGTTGGCATGTGAGAAAGTAAAACTTTCTGGGACAGTAGAGAGTCTCTCTTGAGAAAAAAAATAGTTTTTTGTATTACTTCTCAACACTATGTGGAGGTTGCGATATCAGAATAGCTAGGAGGAAATTAAAAAAAAAGAGATAGAACACAATACTATTAGAAAGCAAGAGGTATGTCACATGATAAGTCTCCTCATACTCTGGAAAGCATAGTCTTAAGAAGTAGGGAAGAAGACAAGAAAAAGGAAAATTGCTAACCAGTGTAAAAAACCTCCCAGACCAGTTCCCAACCACTGAAGTTTCAGCACCTTTTTAAAAAAGGACGTGCTATGTAGCTGTCAGTACTGCTTTGTGTCTCCTGGGGAGTTCAAGTTGACTGCCTGCCATGGTCACAGAAGGCCAGCTCATCCTGCTTCTTTCTAACCTCTCTTTGTATTTGTATCGATGCCTTCTCCTTTGAGAAGGATCTCCAGTGAGAGTCATAAAGGGTATTACAATGAAATGGAAAAAGGTAGAGAATCCATATCACTATCTAAGATAATGTTATCCGATAACTGCTTCATCTGATCATGGTGTCCCTTTTGGACACCTTAAAATAAAGTAATACACTAAGGTTGATGTCCGTTCATCTCACCGATTTAGTAGAATTTTCCTATTGAAAACTGCTCAGTAAGTTCAAACCATTTATAATAAAATTGAGGATGTTCTTGAACTCTAAAAATTATTGAGGAGGTTCATGGAAAAATGTCAGTGAGTACTAGTAAAAGATTTTGCAGATGGGAACCCACAAAATTGTGGGACTGTTATTGTTCTCATGAAAGGAAACAGAGCTGATTGTTTGCATATTGCTTTTCCCCATATCCTGCCATATCCAAGAAGACAGAAGAGTTTCAGAGAGGTGAATGAATATACTAGTTCCACATGAAATGCAGCCAAGCAAATGTTTGATACATGCTGCCTTTAAATGCATTGCCATGCATTGAAATTCACACTTCTTAATTATAAAAGTTTTCCTGTTGGGTTTGCAGTCAAATGTTTGAACAGTTTGATTAATGACTGTAGTACTAATTGGTCTAAAGTTGGCTGCTGCTTTGAATTAGGTGTCTTCTGTCTCTTGTGAAGTACCTCAGTAGGGTGATGTAATGCCTGTAGGATCATCATCTAGGTATGTAAGACTACTAGAGGCCTGGTCAGTCCAGAAAGGTTGTGTCACTAGAATAGTAGAGAGGTTGAATCAAGAGAAATATTAGAAGCTTGGGCAGGCTGAAATAGCCATTCTGTTTAATTCAACTCAGACAGGAATATCTGTTGCACTTAATAAATGAAATAGACTAAATAGTAGTCTTTGTTAGGCTTAAGTCATTTCAACTGCAAAACAGGGCTCCTGACTGCTCAGCTAGAGACTCTAAGCCAAGACAATGTTGCCTAAGAGGAGGTCTTGTGTGCCATTGAAGCCATTCAAATTATCTCATATATTGAGATAAGCATCCTTCAAGAAGGGGAAAAAAAAGAAAGAGATGAATGTATTTCATCAACAAGTTTTTGTAATTCAAGGCTAAGGTATGAAAGCAGATTCTTTGCTGCATGTTATGAAATCTGCATATCTCATGTTGCTCAGCATCTCTGTGTAGCCAAAGGTTATGCAGCTAAGCTTGTGTCAACTCTCTTTGCTGACAGTAGTAACACTCAGTGTCTGTCAGGCATAATGGATGTATATACTCTGAGTAATTTCTGAAGATTTTCCTTTCATGATACTTTAAATATGAAAGTCTTTTCATGGTCATACTTTTAATTTACAATAGCAAGACTTCACTTTTCATTGGTGGGGCAGGAATGAAAAAGAAAGTAATAAGGATTATCTGTGCATTTATTTCCTTAAATTGCTTTGTTCACTGAATATTTCCATTTATCAAATAAAGGCATTCTAGATATCTTTGGCAAATATGCTGTATAAAAGAAAGAAAGAAATACTGGGCAGATAATAACTAAATAACAAAAAACCACAAGAAGAGCTGTATTTCTGATTTTTCCCTTCATTAGCCCTGATAGTGTTCTGTAACATCTTAAAATATGGATCTCGTAGAACAGTCTGAAGAGCAGTAGGCAATATTACCACTTTAATAATAATGTGTCAGGATGTAAGAAAAAGTGTTCAAAAAACTGACAGCTCCAAAGAAGCCAGGGAAGTAAAATAAGTTGTTTTATTGTTGTGCCTGGTGTCAAACTAGAGTCTGAAGACCCTCAAGGGAAGACATGAGTGAATCTGGAACCCCCACTCCTCATGAGGGTTGTAGCTTCATCACTACATGGTGGGAAGGGAACTTCTGCCATCTTGCCTTCTGTTTATTACCTGAAGGAAAGGGAATTTTGTGAACAGTGCTTCAAGCTGGACCTTCATTTCTAAAGCCTTGCTATTGTAAAACATGACTGAAATGGAAACAATGGGAGAAAAGGGTTTCTTTTAAACCATTTGTTTACACCTTAACTGCAAAGTCCCTCATTTGACAGAACAGCAGCAGCCTCTACCCTTTTTGCCTCTCTTCTGCAGAGCTCAGGTGTGCTGGGTTGCCATAGGAAAAGGCCAAGGCTTCCTAAGTGCATGCTGCCTTGCTTCTCTTCTCTCACAGTGGCTCCCTCTGAGTTGGTAGCACTCATCCTTCACCTATGCCTTCCTCACATCAGTGTTTTCTTTTAACCTTGTCTAAGTCTGTGTTCAGAGGCAGTTCCCTAGTTTACTGTAGGTCCTGATTTACAGCATGAGGCAGCAAGTGGAACACATAAGAATTGCTCATGTCTTGAAATACTTCACCTCTTCTGAACTGAATGTGAAGTACAGATTTTGACTGATTTTTTGTGTTATAGCTTATTGAAGCTGATATAATACCAAGAGTGATTATTTTTTCTGATGCACACTACCTACAGTCTTTAAAAGGAAGAAAAACTACGATAAATTACTTCATAATGTTAATATTTTCTGCCTTAGATTTCTCTTCCAATTTTCTGTTTAGTAGATCTGCTCACTGAACTTACAGTTGATAAAATACCTATTCTGTGCTTACAAAATTACAGATGGTCAGTCTTTGTCCACCACACTATCATATTGCTCATCAGCCCCATGACTCGAAGACTATACAATCTTCTAGGTGCAGTGGGTTTCAGAAGCTCATAGGAAAGAGCAATGTAATGGCAACCTGCCAAAAGTTAATTTATGCCAGCTAACACTGCAGGACATTCTGCTTATAAAAACTCTGATGCTGTTTTACAGAAGTTATTACTGAGTGTCCCACAGCAATGGCTATACTTTAAGAATACTGGCATCTTACTTTTATTGAACTAGCTATTGAGAAGTGAGTCTGGAACTGTAAAATCATTGCTTCAACCTGTGTGTTGAAAGTGTGTGACATTGTGCCAAAGTAGCCACTTTTTGCTCTCAGTTTACCCTTTTACTGTCTGTGAAATGATATGTGTGTTCACACATCTCACAAACTCACCAATGAACTTCAAGAGATCTGACCCTTCCATGTCCAATAAGAAAAGAGAGCCACATGAGGGAAGGTGTGTCAGTGGATCACCTTTCGGTCCTCACAAGAACAGTGACCGAAACAAAGCAGAGTTAATACTGTGACCTGAGGGAAGGGTCAATAAAAATCATAGTAGAAAAATTAAAGAATTCAAGGATTCCTGAAATGTTAGCTACAGGTCTCTTTTGTGGTGTTATTATACATAATTAATAAAATAATTGGCCTGGTTGAAAAGCCTGGGGTAAGTCTTGGTATGATTCAATTTAGCATGAGATCACAGAACCCAGAGCACTTTTCAATATTGACTGCATGTTTACTTATGATTAAGGCATCAAATAAAGGAAATTTCGGGGCAGTTTTTAGAATTCATTGTATCTGCTTTATTACCTCCATTTCATAAATGACACCATTCCTTCCATGGTAGTATTATAATAACAGTACCAGCAGAGACCTAGTCTGAGAATGCAAAACAAATGGCAAAACATCCTTTCAGGCTATCAGAAAATTATGAATGTCAATAAATACAAAATTTCACTAAGGAGAATATTGTTCTTTTAATAATAATGGATAAAAATTATTTTACTGACTTCCTGTATTCCTGAATGTTACAGATAGAGAATGGGAAAATTGAGTGATTTTTTTTCCTTGCTCCATCAGTAGTCAGCATCATGCTTTAGAAGTTGTCCTTGGAAACTTTTCGTTTAGTGTATTTTGATTCTTGATTTGATTAAATGAATTTATGGTATTTTCTGTATTGCTGTGATGGGAAAGTTCTGTGGGGACTTAGAGAGAGTGGGATTCAAAGGCTGCACAAGAGCAGACATGGAGTATCCCCACTACTTCATACACTGGCAGCAACAGCCTTGGTTCAGAGGTTGTCAGAGAAAAAGAGGAAAGGTGTCCAACCAAAATTATGAGTTAGGGAAAATCTGTACTGCAAATCGATATGCTGCCTTGGGCACCAAAGTGTTTCACTGACAGAAATATTCCAGAAATGTTAAAAGTTTTACTAATACAAAACCCATAGGGAGGTAGAGTCAAACCAATGGGTACTGAGGTGTGAGTTCTGGGCACAGCATTAACCATTCTTCTTCACCTAATGCAGGCATGGTGAGCTTTGATGCAGAACTGATTTATGTCCTAGCAAGGCTTTAGATTGGGATCTCTCATCTTAGGAAGAAAAAGAAAGAAGCTGTCTGGGTTTTCATAATATTTTAAAGAAAGAATTCTCTTGGTGCTCAGGAAGAGTTTTCCTCCCACAGAAAAATTTGGATTTATCTTTATATTCAGCTTATTTTTAGTGCAAGTTGTTTTATCCATTGGTCTGCAGCTCCTCTCAGGGGAAAACAAAAACAAACAATCCACAAAACTGTGCAGACATTAGAAAGTCATGAGACCATCAAGTAGCACTGGTAGCTGGGTCTTACAGAAAAGTTATTTGAGGGAAAAATTATGCTTAACTGCAGGCCTGATGATAGTATCAGTCTCTGACTGAGCAGAAGATGACAAAGGTTTTGCTCCAGCTATTTTGCAGTGCTTAGAAAGTTGTTGCTGACTCAAATAAGTAAGTTAGTAAGTAAATAAATAAATAAATAAATGTTCATGCAAAGTCAGACCTGAATTAGTCTTACTGACTTGAAAACATAAGACTGACTGCCCCATCTTACATAGCTTTGAGACAAAGATGCTCTGCTTTACATTAGCAGACTAGTTGTTGAGAGTTAAAAATATCAGGAAAAAAGCAGTATTAAAGCTTTCACATGCTGACTTCAAGGAATTGTGCATAGAAGACTCCATTAAACAAAGGACAGAGACACTTTTAGAATAAAGCAGAAAAAACACCTGTATGTAACATTCAGGTTTCTAACAGTTGCCAGGAGAATTCATATGCTTTTATAGTACAAGCTTCTCTTGCATTTTGTCCTTAAGATGACAGAATCATAAGCAGAAGTTGTTCTGCTGGACTGAGAAGAACCTTGGGAGATAAAGCCTTTAGAGGTAAAATGTGAGTATCACATAAATACATACTTTCAGGGATGATTCTGTTGTTCTCACAGAATCCTCTGTGGGCTCACTCCAGAGGTTCAGTTTGAATGTTGCTTCCATGAGTTGTGCAAAGCACTCTGCCTTTTTAAGAAAGACTCCCCAGTCATCTTTTATGTTGCTAGTTTTGTGGTTTGTAAAGTCATCCTGAAATTATTATCTATACTGAGAGTATGGCTTGGGCACATGGAAGAAAAAAGGATGGACAGATAAACATACCCTCCACTTGCTCAAAAGAGAAATCTCATAATAGCAAACAGTAAACTAAATTTATCTTACTCAGAGCTACCTGAATACTTAGACAGCTATTAACAGTTAACTGAAATTGAATTGTACCTGTAATTAAGATATCTATACTAAAAGTGAGCCAGATAGCTGGCATGTACAACTTCCCTGCTCTTATGCTACTCCCAAGAAATTTGAAAAAAAAAACAAACAAAGTATTCCTCATATAATGTTTGAAAATCAGGAGCTGCTTCTTTCAGAATGTGCTGCTGATTTTATTCAGAACAAAGACTTCAAACTACCTCACTGTGTGAAAACAGAGCTTGAATTAGCTGCTCTAAAGAAGTGGGAGATGAGGCATCAAAGAGCCTTCTGTTCCTTAAGATAAACACTGAATATGTGTTTCATGTTTGGTTTCGGTATAACATTCTGAATAGAGGATTAAGCAGTTGCTTCCCACAGTCTTAAACTATTGAGATGATGTGGGAGAAGAGGAGAATAAAAGGATTTAAGCTATTATGCAAAGAATTAGTGTTGAGAGAGTAAAAGGTCCCCCCTATTAGCCATTGAATTCTGCATGGATTTAGTACTATTGAGAGTGTAACATGGCTCTCTGTTTTGGACACACAGAAGGTACATAATTAGGTTGCAGGAGTCCCTCTGAAGTTTCAACTTGGACACTGATCTTGTGAGATGGATTCTTGCCAGTTCATTATGTGTTTTCAAACAGAACTATATCCTTTTTAGAAAAAAAATACATAGTTTCATAACTGAAATTTTCTTTCTCTGCAATTCTGTTTGTTACATCTTAACTTTAGAAAGAAGCCTACATGACAAGGTATTATTTTATTGCAAATACCAATGACATCTGAGGACACAGATTTTACGCATTTTGCTCACACATGCAGTCACCTTAGCTGAAGGAAGGGTCGTGGTTCACCCCACTTTTGTGTTGCCCAAACCAATGTTTATGATGTGTGTTTTATAGATCTAGTTGATTGGACTGGTCATGTGAGTCAGTGTGAACAATGGGTTTGCAATCTGTTCATGCCTTACACATTTTCTGTGAGTGTAGATGATGGATATTTTTATGAATTGAGTGATAAGCCATTTACAGTGTTTTATTTTGAATTTTAGTGAATGAGATTTGGTAATGACCAATACTGCAAGAGCTTTTTTCTGTTGACTCTATGGAAATGTTAGTGTATTAATTTTAATGCTGAAGTTCCATGAAGTATTCTTCTACCCTTAGTTCTGTTTTTAAAAGTAATGTTTAATTGCTGTTAGCCTACCTGAGAGCTCATTTTCATGTGGTTTTGTTTATATTTTTTTTTATTTCATGGTAACTTACAATAGAAATTACATACATTTTTTATATATTTTTTCCTCTAGACATCTGCTACTCCTACTCTGGGAGACAGGCAGTAGCAAGATTTGGTCTGACTTAGGACAGCTATTTTCATAATTTAGGAGGGAAAAACCCACCAAGAATGTGTAAATTTATTATTTTTATTGATGAATGTAGGAGCTATAACAAAGGATGAGTGATGAATGTTTTTTATCAAGCTGATTATATTTTCTTCTCATAATTTCCTTTTCTTATATTCTATTTATAACATTTCAGGGTTGCACTTTGGGGGTGGGGGGTTGGATCATCTTATGAATATTTCATTTTTATGTTTGCAGTGTTTCGTTTGAAACAGGATTGCTAAAATAAGCAAAGTTTAGAATATTGTTTTGTGTGGTTTTAAGCCAAAGCATTCGCATTTGCGAAGGAAATATATGAAGCTATGATTGCCAAGTTCATCCTCAAGAGATATTCTTTTTTTGGGCAGAATAACAGTAAGTAGATGACAGATTTCAGTCAGAGACATTCAGTTCTACGCATAAAAGAACATCAAGAAAAGCTCAGAAATTAATCTTAATGTACGCTTCTTGGAGGAAGTGAAGGAAGGGCTCCAAATGTTTGGCAGGATTTCCAGGTTCCATGGCTTCATTAGCACATTAACTCACAGGTCCCACAGAGTGATCTGTCTTGTTTGGGATCTATTAGAAGGTGGCTACATCTTGGTTTCACTTCCTGTTGATTGGTTTGCTGTGATTTCAGCTCATCATTTCTCTGCCTCATTGCTTTCTGTTAGGTGATATTGAAGAGTAGTGAATCAGATTGATCTTTTTCTTATCCAAACATATACGTGGATTTACTGGAGTGACAGAGAATTTGTTCACTTAAACCTCGATTTCTGTGTTTTTTTCACAGCAAGTTAGAACAATAAGTGTATGTTTGATTTATGGCTCTCTTCTTTCTTATCTTCAGTATTTAGTTTTTCATAATAAGAGAGATAAAAATGTATTGGAATGCAGATCACAGAGGTTTCTGAGTACAGTCTGAAAACCTTAAACATCAGAGCTTTCACTCTAGAGGCTCAATTTCAGTATCTGCTTTATCTTAATCTCTTTATCCAAAATCATTTACAGATGTTGACATATGCCTATTTGTCTACAGTTCTTTCAGGAAGAACTAGCATTTGAACATTTGGGCTGCTGGAATCCTGGTTCTTTTAGAGAGGAGATGATATGCCATTACATGTTTACCATTTACATAATGCAAAACCAACTCAAATGCAAAACTAACTCAAAGGCATTCTTTACTGAATACTTATTGGACATCTGTTTATCTCATTCTTCACTGATTAGAGGTAATGCAAATACAAGATGTTATCACCAGACAAGCCAAGCAGTGGATTTACAATACCATGATGACAATTGTGCTTAGTTTGCATGCACACAGTTTGCACCCTGTTGAAAATGTGACATAACTTACCCTTCTCTTCCAGATGGCTGAACTGTCCCACAGTCTTGGTGGATAGGCATCTGCACACATGCAAGTCCTATGGAAGAACTGACACTGTAAATTTATCTGTGGGTTAGTCAGTGCACTGGCACTCTGAATTTTCCATACTGGAACAGTATACATAACAGTTTCCATAACAATATACAAACTGAGGTATAGGATGGGATTGTAGGTCTGAGATGGCGCTAACCTGTCAGGATGCTGTAGTGTGCAAACATTCATCAGCAACAGGAGGTTTAACAGCATCTCCATAGGTTTGCTAGAATACTTTGGCAGGGGGTACAAGTACACAGAAGCACAAGTTTTCTTTGTCAGTCTCTTCTGCTCGAAGACTTTGCCACTGCAAGAATATATGGCATTTATTGTGGCAACAAACCATGTAAAAAATTTGGTGCTATTAGGAAGCAGAATTAATTAAATGATCGTGTCTGGCTTAATGTAATGTCAAAACATACACGTGGGGAAAAATTAATAAGAGGCATATTAATCAACAGAAATGCAGGAGTTTCCCTTTTAACAGAGAAGTCTTTACATTTCTGCCATGGGAAGAAGTAAGTCATTAATGAGTCCAGATTGTGGACTGTGAGCATTCTTTGTGCTGAATGTGTTCCTATACATATAACACACATAAATACAATGAATGGTATTAGATGGACTTCATTTGGTGTAATTTAGAAATCACATTAATTCTGATCCAAATTATAGAATGCATAAATTGTTCTTAATTTTAAAATAATTTTTTGGAGCAACTACATGCAACTCATCTTAATGAAACAATGCAGTGATAGGGAATAAAATCCATAAATCGAGAGGGCGTCAGGGCACTTGAGTCCTTCTCAGCACCTTCTCAAGATGATGTATCAATGATTTTGCAAACTGTAAATCTTCCAAAAGGCTTAAGATGTGCTACTGCTTTTATTCCCAAACATGTAGCTAGGCAAGGGTCTCTAAGTGTTCAGAGTTAAGGAATTGTTCATAGAACCTGAGTTCTGTACAGAGAGAAGATAAAATGCAGGAACGCAATAAGCTAATAAATACCAAGTAAAACATAATACAGAAAATCACTTTCACATTTAACTTAGACAGGCTCAGTCAAGAAATGAGTTTTAATTTGTCACCCCAAATATGGGACTAGATGCAACAATGCAAGTCCTTAGATCATGTTAGAGACCAAAGATTTGTTCTGGTTTTTATTTTCTCTTCCTCAGATTCTTTTACCTAGATAGGAGAGGGAGATGAGGTAAGCACTGGATTTATGCAGGACATAATATGGATAATTTTGTTGAACAAAATAAAAATAAATCAGAGCTACTTTCTGAATATATCCCTTTTTCCATCAGAACAAACTTCAAATGGTTGAGAGTTATTCCACAAGGTTTTCTGTGACATCAGACCTAATCACAACCTATTCTGCTACTTAAAAATACAGGACCCTGGCAACACAGCTTCCTCTCTCCAATCACAGGGCAGGAAAGCAACTGCAGGCTATTGCATCTGAATTTGTCAGAATAAATAATTAAAAGGCTCATCAGCTTCTCACTAATGAACAAGGAAATGTGATTAAGCAACTTTAAAGGAGAGTAGCTGAAAACAATATAGAAATGACAGCAGGATGATTGCTGTGAATGAGCGACTGAAATTTCTGAATAAGAGATTTCTTCAGCAAATCATGAGGATGGTAGTTTAATCTTCCATTAAAAGATTCCTGACAATTTGGAGAAGCTCTGAATCGGGAGATTACAGGTGTCTCAGAAACTGACAAGGCAGAGACTTCTCTTAATACATCTACTTTCTGGCAAATGCTCAGAAATAACTTTTGTGTGTGTGTGGTTTTGGTTTTCCTTTTTACTGTTTCAAGACTCTTAACTTCTACCAAACAATGACTAGGACGTCTCTGACTAGGCTATCTTTTATTCTCAAAGACTCTGAAAATACAAATCATCTTTCAGACCAAAATGTTCTAGAGATGCTTGCCAAGTTTACTGTGGCTAACATCTAGAAATTGTACTGATTAGCTTCTGGCATGGTTCCTTGCAAGTGCTTTGCATGCTAGTGTCTCATTAAATATCTTATTCCTCTTTATTTAGCACCAAGAATGTACTTCCACCTTATATCTAGTCTGTTTCTATGCTTTTACTGTCTGCTCTTCTAGCTTATCTAAAGGAGATAACACATAATACAGAAACTCGAAGAAAAGTGAAATAACAGACACCAGTGCAATTCTTCTGTATATCTGGAGAAAGATTTTTTTTCCTTTATATACATTCATAAACAACACAGTCTTTTTATGAATAAAGGCACAAAAGTCAACAAACAAATTAGGAAGGGTGGTTGTATCAGACTTTAGAAGTTTTCAGATACTCAGATATAAAAGTGGCATGCACAAAAGTAAGTGTAAGATTTATAGTTTAAAAAGAAAAAAAAGTAAAATAAAATGTCAAACATCTTTTTAGTTACAGAAATACTCATGTGCCTCAAATAGGATGCTCAACATTACAGAAAATACTCTGGGTCTAAAACCCAGAAAAATGCTGTTCTACTTCAAGAGGTCTTTGAGGAAATGTTTCTTTGTTTTGTTTTTTTTTTTTATACATGATGTAGGCCCACCATAGCACAATACATAGTGTACATAGAAGCCACTTCAACAGGGATATCTAGCAAAGACACAACCTCTCCTCAGAGAGCAGAGATGTCAGGAATTCTCTGCAATTCTCTTTTCCAAACTACTCAGAGTAGAGCGGGAATAAAACAAAGAAAAAAAAAAACAAAACAAAATAAAAACCAGCCACATATTTCCTTTTTATGCTTTTTCCAGGCCAAGTTCTGTGAAAACTTCTCTGCGAAGTTTCTCTTGAGCAACTAGATTGCCTGGGTATAGTCCATGAAGCATTTACAATGTCCTTTTTCTTCTACAAAAAAAAATACAGTCTTGGAAGAATAATTCTTCATTATTCAAATAAATTCCTTGTAGAATTACATTTTTACTTTTTCATTCCATTTAGAATTTTATTATTTTATCTTAGACATAACAGTTTGCTTTCTGTGCTGTGTTAGGATTGATGTCTCCTTCCCATGATCTCCAGAGTTCGATCTGGAGAAAAACTTGCTTTTCAATTCATTTGTGCCAAAATATCTTAGTTTTATGTATAGACTGGAACTAAAAATCTTGTAATTAATGTGAATTCATTTCATTGTAACTCTAGCTTTCTACAGTAGATTAATTATAGATAAATTGGTGCAACAGTACTTCTGAAACTTCTATATGAGGAAAGAAACATTTGCAAATTGTATAAGCATTTAAAGAAACACAAACCTACCAATTTCATGCTAATTACCTTACAGCAACCCCATTCTGAAAAACCATCCTATTTTTACATTGTCCTAAAAATAATGCATCTCACATGTATGTGCACTTTTCTTTTGTAGGTGGAATGGAGAAAATAAAACAGCATACCTTTACATTAGCTCACTATACCTATACTGTGCTTTCTAACTTAAAATATGCCAATGGGGCTCCTGTAGTTCACATTTACAGTGATACAGACTTCAGCAGTCCTGATGTCCAGGGTCCAATCATTAATTTTAACGTGCTCGATGAAAACGGAGAAGTGCTCGGCTTTTCACAGGTATGTTTTTCTCTTGTTTTAACTTGAGTGTTATGATTGTATTTTAAGCATATTCACAATATTGTTCTTTATCCTAAAAGAAACATTTTATTTATAGTACTCCCTTCTGAGGTTTTGGTTTTGTTTCTTCATAGTTCTGCACCATATATACACACCATTTTTACAGCAGAAATAAAATCCAATAAATGGTGCTAGTACAATAAAAAGTACATAATAGCCAAAGGCAATATCTTACAGATTTAATACTCCACAAGTAGGAAGTTTGGAAGTGGGCTGTTTTAACAGGATATATTGACTAGGCAGTTTGATTTCTTGTTGGCTCCCTTCTCTTGAGTACTCAAAATTGGGAATTGAAGACCAAGTCTGGAAAAGCTGATAAAGAGACTGCCTTGGAAATTTGACATACAAGTGAAATATCTCAGAATATTGCAGTCACCAATGAAAGAGGAGTTCTCTTTTCCCTTCAGTTCTGATAATTACATTCTTGTAATATTCCTGAGGAAGCATGAAATAAAGTTAAATGATCAGTGTAAAGAGTGAGATTCAAGCTCAAAAAATCCTTAAATGCTGTCTTTCCCAGCAGTTTTTTCTAGCCTTTATCCATCAGGTATACCAAGTATCTTTGAGATAAAACTTCATTAAACTTTTCTCCCTTCAGTAGAGAGGTAATGGTGTATGACCATAATTGTGTGTACGGCTGTGCACCATGTAGGCGGTGGGTCATGTAGGATGGAGTAGCTCACTTGCTCATCAGCGGAAGTCAGAAAAACCACAGAGCTCTAGTTTTGCTTAATTCTTCTTTTCTTTTCGTTGGCTGATGATTGAATAAGCCCACAAGTCAAGTTCAAGTGTATGGCCTTGATTTTTTAAAAACTGTCAATAACTGAGTAACTGCCAATAACATCTGTCTCGGGAGTTACCCCCCTCTGCCAGCAGTAGTGGCAGAGCTGCATTACTCCTGGAGCTGATAATTCTGGACCATTGGGGAAAGAATGGGAGTGCTGCAAAAGGTATTTAACGCTATTCTGCCAGAGAGGAGAAGAATGGGATAATGAATGGAACATGGAGACGTCTATGAGAATACAAGAAGAAATCCTTATATACACAAGGGAAAACAGAATTGAAGCAGTTACTTGGTAGCCTGTCAGTGTGGAGTTTTACATTTTTTTTAAGGCATTTATCATCCTGATGAACATGGGATGAGCAAATATACAGTACTCAAGATGCTCTTCTTAACATACAGCTTTTTTCAGAAAATGCTACCAAACAGTGACAAATGTTCGCCACATTTCATTTCAAAGCATTCCATGTTTTAGGAGTGAATTAGCCATTTAGGTAATCTTGAATATGTATGGTAATGTTCCGAAAAGACTGGAGATATTAACATAACTGCATTTGTAAAACACTTGGAAAATGCTTTCATGTTGCTTCTGTTCTTTGGTTAAAACCAAAGACTGTATTTTGAGTTCTGATTTTCACAATTTCTTAGTAAAAATGGCTCATCCCTGTTTCACTTTTTTAAACTCAACTGTTCCCTTGAAGAAAAAATTCTTCTATAGTCTTATGCCTCTACTATGCCTGTTTGCTGCAGTGGCTGCTCATAAAAAGCTTCTTTATTGATCTCTATCATCTCAACTGTACTGTTCACCAGGTTCTTGTAATTTCTGGCATATGCAGTGTCTTTTAGATTATTTTGTTTAATTAAAACAATGTGCAATTTAATGACTTTTAGAGATTAACAAGTAACAGCATTATTCTTTCCCAAGCTACAGTATGTGTGATGTATATATAATTGTCTTTATTATGGAATGAAATTCTTTCATAGACATCCTATACAATTTATGAGGGAGAAAAATCTTTGCTACTTCTTCTTTATGATTACAAAGAAAATACATACATCAGAAAGTAAGCTTCATTGAAATAACAATATACAATCCCATCTTTATACCTGTATGCATCTCTAAAATTAGATAGGTTTATTCAAATCAAAGTTAAATCCATTACTTTCATGAATGTTTTGGAAGTGAAATAGTGTCCTCTAGTTTGGTCATCTGTGGTCTGCACATTTATGTGGATTTACTGGGTAGTCTACAAATGCAATCTGATGGAGTTAGAAGAACACAGTTTCAGAAGGCTCCCAGAAAACATTTTTGGGAATTTTTAATGAAGGGAAAATCGGATGGTGTTTCTCTCTGACATGCCTAATACTAGTGGACACCAATTAATGACTCAGGTTGTTTTTCAGCTAGTATATTAAAAGAGAAATGACAGAATGTCCTATTCCTTTATGGATGATATTCCACCTATAATTAATTACTTATAACCAGGCATCAAACCAGTTCTATTTGTCTTTCTGACAAGCAATTGTTATGTGCCCATTGCCTATTATAAGGCACAGTGTGACTAGACATTAACATTTGGTAGCTTGAAAAGGACAATATGACTAACTGATTCCAGAGAAAATATTATGCTTGCAGCAGTTTATTTGGAACATTTGAGATTGGCAAGAACGACTTCATAAGTAGACACTGTCTTCAGAGGATACCAAGCTTACATTTAAGCCTCAAGATTTACATAATTGGCATGATATTCAAAACTCTGAACTAAGCCCAAGATATTTAGGATGTGAAAGGCGTGTAGTGAAATACATGACATTTAACACTACTGTTGAAAAACGAAACCTGAGAAAAAATTATGTCTTTCATCTGTGTAGCAATGGGGAGGAAAGCTATTCTTACCTGCTCATGTGGTTGAAATCCATTTCTCAGTGTTATCAGGGTTTAATTACCATAGCTAACAAGGTTGTGCCACTAAACACAAACATTCTTGAATCACATACATGGGGTCAATTGCATCAACAGGAAAGAGCCACAATCTTAGATTCGTCTTTTAGTAAAACCACCATTGCAGCTGAAGATCAAAGGAAAGCATTTCATTAAAGTGAGATACACAAAGAGCCATACCATGCTTGCACTCTTAGGTGTGGTGGCAATTTTTACAGCCTCTTGTCCCAGTATATATGATATAGAATATTTGGATGTAAAGATGTGATAGGGTGGGACTGAAATAATTATGGAAATTAGTTGAATTGCTATTACTTTTTCCTTTAAATGTTCCTTTGTTATTGATAAAGGGTAACACTGTTTTAGAATATTATACCTGGAATAAACTTGCATTGCACACTATGTGTATCATTGGTTGAACTGACAGTTTAATTACTACTTTAGTTATTTTTCTCTAAATGACAATTAAAACAATTAAAGAAGAGGGACTAGCAGACTCTAAACATCAATAGTCACTCCAAGGCTTTGGTTTTTCTTCAGATTTTTCATTAAACATTTCTTTATTTAGAAATAAAACTACTACAGTTTTTAAATTTCCATAAACCTCTTGTCTTGAGCACTAAAACTGCATTAAATTTCCTCCTTTGAGCTGCACCAAATAATTCCGATGAAAATTATTTCCGTCAGTAAAGTTGTCTCATAGACTACTGTTGGTAGTAATTTGTTCTTGAAATTACTTAGGAGGACATCTGTATTCTTTTCACAGAAGCTGCCTGTCCTCTGCAGCAGCACATCTGTCATTTTGGTATGTGTTTATTTGCACTGCAGCACCAAAAAGCCCCTTATGAACAGGGGGTAAATTGAATACTTGACAGGCCCAGGACATAAAGATGGCCTTTTTGCCAAACGGCTTGTTCATATATTCTTGTCAAGCTAAGAACAGATAATTCTCCAGCATTATAGTTTTTGCTGCTAATGAAGTGTGGACAGATGAGAGACTGGTGGTTTGGAAAGGTGTGAAGGTGCAGGGCTAGAGATGAAGGACCTCAGCTAACTCAGTGCTACAGGATGGAAGCAGCAGAGCTGACATTAAAGCAGCAAACTGTCAGTCTTCTGCTTCCCTGTGAGGCTACCAGAAAAAGAGAAGCAACTAGACCTAGATACTAAAGGAGATTTGTGATGTCACAAAAAAATGGCATTACATATATGCTTGGTGGTGAGCTAATACTGCAGACTTTTCACACAGAATCATCATTAGCTCATTTATTAACAATGAGTGTCTGCAGCCTTTAGCATACATGAATGTCATGTGTTTATACATCCCCATATCCTTCCAACCTCTGGAACACTGACAGCAGTGACTCAGCTTCGGTTTGCGTCTTGGCCATCTTTTTTATCAAAACCTTGCACAGGACTCTACAAGGTTCCAGCCTGGTTGGAATGCCAAAGAGGTGTAAGGAAACAACATTGATTTGAAATATCAATCATACACACATACAAAAAGTAGATTTCTTATAAATTGGGTCAAAGTGAAAATGTTGTTGAATGTTCTCTTCCATTTGCAGATGTAAAAAAAAAAAACAAACCACCATGTCTGCTATTAGCACCTTTTGTGCTAATATTATTCATAAAATTTTTCTCTTTGATAGGGAACAGAGACCTGTGAAATATTCTTTGTACATTCAGTAGATAATTGCAGAGTAATTTTATAATCCTTTCACATTTTGTTCTGTAAAGTAAGTATGGAAGCTGGAAAAGGGGAAGGGGGTAAGAGGCACAGATGGGCAGATGGAATTTCACCTGAAACATTTGTTGCATTGCATGCACTGGAGAGCTCTTAGCCAGTCACACCTTCCAGTTCAGTGTTTTCTGCCCCAAGTGAAAAATAGCCCTTACCTTATCAAACTTTTTCTTTTTTCGCTCTGGTGTTCGGAGATAATATTTTTTTTCTCCTCCTGTACCTAACAGGCTTTAAAAAGTCAGGAAACCATCATAGCTGTCTTTTGAAAAATGGCCATAATTTCATATTTCATCTGTGGATTACCAGCACCCATACATGTTCTGGTTTTTCATACTGCCTCCTTTACTTGGAGCCTGAACCTAAGTAGGAGTAACTTGCTGTGATTGGCTCACCTGCAAAAGTGTCTTGGTATATGTATATATGCTTGCATGTCTCCTAAAAATCCTGTCAGGAAGGGAATGAGCATCAGTCCATTAGCAGTCTCAGCCTTCTTGCCTACCACTTCACACTTGTGTGTGATAGACAAGCTGCTAAAACAGGAATCAGCTGCCAAAGATAGAGAGTGTAAACATTTTGGTTTGCCTAAGGAAGACTCTTCTGCAGTGTTGCATATGAATGAGTTTTGCCTCTCTAGACTGAGAACCCTGCTCGCAGAGATTATAATCAGTTTTGTCTAGGAGCCTACATTAGCATGTCCTGGCTCACTCTCATCAATCCAGACAGAGGGAAGGGAGGTCTAGGCTTTGAACTTACTTTCTTCACCCATTTCTCAATTAAAAGAAAAAAAATCAACATTTCTCAGCAGATAACTTCTAGTGTGTGTCCCTTCAGCATAAATCCATAATGCAATTTGATGACTGCTCTTATTATGGCATGTGCCTGCTGTCTCACTCACCTTTCTCTATCTCAACCGCCCTTAAATTAATGGAAGGATCAACTCAATGACACACCGTTGTTTTTTTTCCATTCCTTCCTTTGCTTCCTATCATTCTGAAGTGAAGATCAGTGTATTCCATCAGAATGTGTGGCCCTGAATCACTTACATCCAGCCACTCACTGTGACAACCACTGTTCCCTGGTAACCTCTTTCTGCCCTCAGTACATGCTAGGAGTATAAGAAGAGGACAAAACCAGAATGAGATTCCTCCAATAAACAAAAGAAATTTTGTTTTGTTTTTAACCCCATTTATCCTTCTGTATCCAAAGCATCCTATGTTAGTGAATTGCCTTGTAAGCAGCTTAGCATCCAAGCTGAATTCATCCCTTTTGTTTTGAGAAGATATGGAGGGGGAAAAATAGACCTTAGGACTGCATGGTCATCTTTACTTGAACTTTCCTGCAGCCTTCAGAGGCAATTCAGTTCTGGAATTCAGCTATATTCAGTACTACAAAATATTTCCTAGCAATTAACCTAAATTTCTCACAGTGCAGCTCAAGTCTGTTATTACATGGACTGGGCAAAGAAAGAGACACCAGTTTGGGCAGGAAAAGAGAACCAAAGAGGATTCCAGACATCCAAGGTAGCGGAAGAGTTGAACAAGCAGCCTCAAACAGTGTTGTATGGTAGAGGAGTAACCAGGGAAGAAACAGAGCAGTATGTGCAGGTAGAAGTTATTCCATCTGTTTGTATTTGGACAGGTTTAAAAACAAAAGTAACATGGGACAAAGTGATGTGAGGCAGGTTGGGAAATGCACATAAAAGTAGTTATTCTAGGTAAATAACATGGTGACAGCCAGCTCTGAAAGCACTTTCATACTGAAAGTACACTTTCTCTGCTTCAGTGTCATGATGTTCACTTAAGACCTTCCTTTTCCTTAGGTACTGTCTTAATGAGTTGTTTCAGCTGGACTTAGATACATAGCCAGGACCTGGCAATGGCCAGGTGAAATGCCTGACTTCTGCTATAGGCTTTCAGTGTCACCTTGAGGGATTCAGTGTTTGTCTTCCCCACTTATTCTAACCTCACAGGAGTAGAGAGAAGATATGTTAAATACTGGCAAATCTTCAGATATCAAGTGGCGGATACATTTCTATATACACACAGCTGGTTCAATACATATTCATATCACTGCTAATCGTTACATGATAAAAGGGACCATGCAATACCTGAAGTGGGTAGATTTCTTGAAATACTTGCTGTTTGTGTCTTAGATAATACTCTTGGTTTCACTAGTAGATCAGCTCCAGCTCACTGTACATATGGTGTATAGGTGTGGAATTAGTGCAATAACAAAATGAGAATTAGAAAAGTGGGGGTGAAAAGGAGCTACAGCATTTCACAGGCACAGGAAGTTGCTACCAGGTCAATTGGATCAGACTACTGATCAGAGCCTGATGGTAGCTGCCAGTACTTTTTTGGAAATTCATACCATATCTCTACAGGAGAAAGTGGGTAGCTGTTAAGCAATGAGGAGGGATACTTTCTAATTCATTTAATCTATGTGAAATAAATTTTCATAGAAAGTTATTAAGCAAGAGATCTTTGTTGTTCTTCAAATTTAATCCTTTCTTCTTTTTTCATCAGTTTCTTTTTACTTCCTTGCAAAACAGTCATTCAGTTTTGCAAGTGGCATGTGCAGCTTTTTTTCATCTGGGCCACAGAAAATGGAAATACAGCATTTGTTAATTCCAGCTAAGAATGCCTTTGCAGTGGTGGCCATATGACTCTGAGCTAGTTACACTAATGCTTTTAGAAGCATAACCACTCATTATATTAATTTTGATGACTCAGGGAAAGAACAGTGTTCTCTAACTTGCTTAATGGGATTTTTGGCTGTCTTCCCAATAGCTACCTAAAAATTGCTGAGGTGATTACTCGCTATTGATTTTAGCTATGGATTTAGCCATTGATTTCAGGAAGCCAGGGATGGCAGATGGACCTGCACAATAGAATGCAAACAGGATTATAAAGATAAAAATATTGTTATGAAGATTCCTGTTGAACATCCACTGATTTCCTTGCTTCCAATTAGTTTTCAATTGTACTATGAATGTCTTGAAGCAGGGAGATAGCAGCAATGCAGCAAACAACACTGTCTTGTCAATAAATGGCACCTTATTGCTTCAAACTGGAAAGAAATCATTACAATCTGGATCTTTGCTTTGGTTACATGGGACTGGGTACTCAAACACAAAAAGGAGCTCACAATACAGGAGGCAATTTCATTGATCTAGGTAGGGAATCAGTGGCTGAACATAAGGAAGTGCTATACTTCAGAGACTTAATGTATAAATGTTGTTGGTAGTAGTTAGTTGGTAATGAAGCTGTCTTCTTGCTGAGGTAGTAGTGACAGAGTATAAGCTGACTTGCTTTTTGTAATATCTCCTTGCTGGAGACAAAGACACATGTGAGTTAGTATGCTCGAAATTGCCTACTATTAAACTGCTCATCAGAGCTGATGAAAGTTAAAAAGCTTCATGAAAACCTAGACTGAAGGTGTTGCCTAACACTGCTTCTCTGGAGTGTCCTTGCATGTTGCTAAGGAAACGAAAGGAGATAAAAGAAAGATGCTCATAGTTGTTTAGATGAAAGAATCTCAGATGAATGAGGGAGGCTAAATATTTTCTGTTTAGTAGCAGGGCCAAACTGCGGCTCTAATCTATAGACCTCATCACATGGGAGAAATATAAAAAGAAACCACATGCCAGTAGCAAAAGGACTGCACTTTTGGCAGTTTCCACTAGATTCCCTTTTCCTTCATCTCGGTAAAAGGAGATCAGCAGCCTTTGAATGCGTGCAGTGTCTGGTTTCAGTCCACCATCTGAATCCTTTGAAGACAAAGAGAGCCTGGCCCCACCTTCTCTATTACCTTGCTTGCATCTTCCTGCCCTTGCCCTCTCTCCCAATACTGTATAGGACCCTGTATGGCCATAATTAAAGTAATATTCTAACACGGTCCATCATGGGATTTTAACCTTACAATCCCATTTTCAGGGGATAAATACAGACAGAACAGAATTTAAGCAATTTAAAGGGAGGAAAAGGTGGAAAAGATTTTGACTGGGACACAAATCTGTGTCACTAGACTCTTAGTATCGTGCACTGCACATTTTAATTCCTAGACATTCTTTCTACTTATGTTAGTCTGCTACATTCCCTTTTATATCTCTTGATATGAGTTATAGCTAAGTCTTCTTCTGTTTGGTTTTCCTCTGGCTTCCACATCTCTGACTAGCAGTAGTTCGACCCAAAGCCTTTAGCCTACAAAATAGCTGGGAATGCTCAATGGGCTGTAGAGATATGAACCTTTTCCTATGACTCACAGGGGGATGCTCTGCTGAAGTCAGAGGTAGGAAACCACAGAGGGCTCGAGTTCCTTTTGTTTTCTTTTCTTCCTGGAATCCATCCTTTTCGTGGTGTCACTATAGCAAACCAGATTTTCATTGTCAATTAATGCAGTTTGAACTGAAAAAAAAAAGTAATTGATTGGAGAGACCTATGGCCATTGAGACAAAGAATCAAAGAAACAAAATCAAAGTGTTTAGCCTACTCATCAGCTTGTTCGGTTTCAAACAGCTGGATTTTGGAGTCATGAAGTTTACATGTTTCAAATAGTCCATGCCTTAATTCACTGCATGTACTGCTGGAAAAAATAAACAGATGAAATGTGAGATCATCCAGTAAAAAGTCTGTATTTCATTTCTTCCCTTTCATTCTTTGGGGATGAGCCACCTCATCCGCAAATCTTCTAGCTTCTGGTTGTCAGAAATGTAAAGTTATTGTCACTCCTTTAAGCATGGAGGATCTGCAGTTTGCTATGTATATCGCATCTTCCAAGTGAGAATTCCTGCAGAGTGGCAACTCACACATTCTGAATTATGCTGAAATTTCCAGGCTGCTTCTCTCCCCTGCAGTCTTACCTGGTATTTGATTGTCTTTAAAACTAGCAGAGAAAATTATCACATCAACTGCAAGGTTCCCGATAAGCTAGCATTTACACTATCAGGACACTGAATTTGAAAATTTCAGTAAATTTCAATATCTCTGTCTAATACTTAACTGCCTTCTACCAAGGAGATTTTGTTCAGAGTGAGTGATGAATAGATGTAGACCGAAGAGAGATTTACATCCACTCTTCAGTTAGTTTAAACCTATCTCAACAACTGGAGACTCAAAACTGAGAGGATCAGATTCATCAATACTGAGGGAACCTGCCCAGGTGGAAATTATTTCCCTGAGATGGGAAAAAATGCCTTTGTTGCAGGAAACCATGCAGTTAAAACAGTTTAATGATACTGTAACTCAACTAAAATGCTCCCCCCCAATGATTTGGAAACAAGTGCTGATTTTTTTTTTCTGACCTACTTCTTATTAAATTGTATTAAACAAGATTAAGTATGCATTTGCATCAGCAACAGCGTTTCACAGTCAAATGCTGGATGACAGAAAGAGCTAGCTTACTTTCTTTCCAATTCCATGCCATGAATCAGTGAATTAATTTATCAGTGGATGTGGAGAACAGCGTCATGAAGCCTGTTTTATAACCAGCCATCAGTGATGTGCAGTGAAATTCTTGTAATGAGCAAATCCATCAGACATACAAACTGCTCTGATATTTGGACACTGTTGAAAGTAGAATGAGAAATCCCAATCCCAATTCCTGAAGGACAGTACCTGCCAGTATTGACTTATATGTTTGGTTTTTTTCAGGACACTTCGTGATGTATTACAAAAAGTTTCTTTATTTATGTGAATAATTCTTGTGCTATTCAGTAAAATAACTTACACAAATAAGAAGTACTTGCTTGAATAAGAACTACAGAATTGTATCCTATGGGAATAACTTCAGCAAGGGTTTCTAAAGAAATCATCATTCTTTGTGAAAGTCTTAGACTTAGTTGATTAGGAATAATGCAAAATTACGTGCTGTTTGTAAATAGTTACTTTCACTTAGTATATATATTCCTACAGCAAGTATCATTCTCAAATGTATTTCAATGAAACCTGAAACCAGAGAAAACCTTACAGCTTTCAGCTGACTGTCCCAGAGGCCCTGAAGTAAATGGGTAGCAGAAGTCAGCCATTTAGCAAAAGCAGAAAAGTTTCCAGTGCAGCTGTTTGACAGGGAATGAGAAAGCAGAACACACCAGAAGCTCATTTATTTTCAGAGCTTTCCAGCTGCTGGGTGTCAACTAGAATACCTGATATTCAAGAGGGGACTACTGTAGGGTAATGCATTAAAATGAGGAGGGCGGAAAGCTCTCCACTTCAATATTTTTTAGATGAAAAAAAAATTTTATTTATCAGGTAAGGAACTATGAAAGAAACCCCAAATGTTAACATTTGATCAATCTGACAATACTAAAAGAAAGCTCACTGAGAAAAAAGCAACTGTTTTAAAAAAATTGGTTTGGGTGAGCTTTATTAACGTATCTTTATTAGAATTGAAGACCATGGCTTGGAAGTGTGAAAAGCACCTTTTGCTTGTCAAAAGTCAAGATTATGTGACATCAGAAGTGTTGGGGTGTGAGGCACCCTACAGGACCAGGCCCACAGTAAAGAGCTTCAGAAAAAGTAATGAGTGTCAAGGGGCTCCGAGAGGCAGAAGGGACTTACGTAGTGATGTCTTAATTATCATGTCCTCATTGACTGAAATCAGTAAAAATACTGCAAGATTTCTGCATGTGTTTTGCAATTTAATTGTTGCCTTTAAGCTCTGAAAGACTAAGGCCCAACAGTTCCAAATATCATACCCAGGGAATCACCAAAACTGACAATACGAGTGCATTAAGCTGTGTACTTACCACTAGTACCATTCATGCTTCTGTGCCTTCACTAATGAATGTATTACTGGTTCCCAAAAGTCAGCTGCCACTGTTACAGACAGAGCTGCAAGCAACATTCTGTATTTCATAACTCTGAACTCAATATCCATTATTGCTCCTTATGGCAATTTTAAAGATGTGCTTTATTTAAGTAAGCTTTTCTTCATTGGAATAACTGTAACAGATGTTTTATGTTCTATTTGTTTTGCTATGTGGTAGCACTGCAGAGAGAGATTAAATTAACTGCCCAAGTAGCATATTTCTAGGGTGAAGCTAAAGAAGAAGAAATCAAAACGTATGTCCAAGGGAAAGCCAAGCATGCGTGCAAGGGACAGACATTTTGCAGTGCCACCTTTACTGATTCTTTATGTAGTGTCATTGTTTCCAGTATGTACATCACATTCCCAAGACCTGCATACATTATCACATTGGTGATAATGAAGTTCAGTTAATACTGAAGCTATGCATAACTTATCTTTGTTCTCTTGTGTCTCGGTTTGAGACAATTTGGAGGGACAGAGGTCTTGGACAGAAGCCTCCTCCCTTGGATTCAATGCCCTGGGTTTCTCCAATACAGAACCACCAAATATGCCTGGATGTAAGTGAAAAAATTACTCTTTACCAAGAAGAAACGTTAATAACAATAGTGATAAAACTGGGTTAAACCAACCAATGAGGAGAAACTTCCCAAGCCCCACCCAGCAGATCAAATCAAGGTGGCGGCCAGCCTCCCCCACCTGGAAAACACACACGTGGCAAAGGGACAGAGACAAGATGGTCACCTTTCCATATGGTTTTCCTACCCTGCACCCAGAAAATCTGGCAGGAACAGCTGGAGAGTCACTGCTGGATTGAGGCTGCAGTGCTGGTACAGGCAGTTTGAGCAGGGCTGAAGATGCTCCCAGATGGCTGGAAGGACCCGCAAGACACCTGCTGGGTTCAGCGACAAGACCTGGCTGCTGCAACCTCGATATCCGTTGGGTGAAGAGGTGGTTGTAGTCCCATCGACATTGTAGTTGTAGTTCGGATCCATCACGGTGGTGGTAGAAGCCCCGGGTTGTAAGGAAAAAGTCCTGTGTGGAAGGGAAGACAACCCAGTGTTGAGTAAAGTTCAAGTGTGGTCTTTTATTTGGCTTAGACTAACTGGGAATGCACCCAGTACCTCCTCTGGAGCAGGGATTTCTACACTAGATGATGTAATACTGGATCACAGGATCAAAGGAGTCTTTGACACCTTCTGAGATATTACAGCTGCCTGTTATGGATCCATTAAGGTCCATCAGCAGAGATGAATATCTTCAGGCCATGTGTGAATTGTCCTGATGCTTCCTCACAGGGGAGTTATTACAGTTGAGTCATCTGTGTAAGGGCAAAGAAACAACACCCAGCTTGTAGCCTGAGGTGTGCACACCCTCAACACTTGGGTCACTACTTTGCACATCATCAGCTTGCACCTGGATTGTCTCAGTCAGTCATCAGTATTCCAGTCTTTCACACTTGTGGATACATTCTTCTCCTAGGATAATAGTACCACCTTATCTCAAGTTCCCATCACAGTCCAAATTAGTAGACATATTTAGGGATAAGATAAAAAGTGGATACCTGAATTTTTGCGTAACCCAGGACATCCTGAATCACGATTCCCATATTCCTTTAATGATCATATGTTTCAATGTATCAATAAACCTTGTCTACTGTACAGATTAATGTATACAACAATTAAAGTATTACTGTAGAAGGGTATTAGGTTGCTTGGCTAGAATGAAATTACCATTCACTAAGGAATAGTAATTATTTATTTGCCAAAATTAAAAAAAATTTAAAAAGAAAATCTCATTTGCAATTTCTTGAAGTTGTGACATGGAAACTTCATTACACTACCTGCACTTCGATAAGCAAGGTTGCCCCATCAATGTTTCTTCAAATAAGTATTAATAGTAAAAAGATTGTATATTTTAAAGCTTTTTGTATGCTAAGTAAATAAACCCAAACACTGTACAATTTCAGTAGTGAAGTGTCTGTCATGATTTTTTCCTTGCTTGTCATCATTAACAGAATGATAGATCCGCCCACGAGTCACTAGCACCATGACAAACCATGTTATGGTAGGATGACAACTTTTCTTATCTAAAGGAAAAAAGACATCAAGAAAATGTCACTGTTCCCAGATTGAAGTCTTATGACAAAACAAAGCTAGGGACACCACAACAGTTTTTCTCAATAGATGCCTTTTACTGTAACTTCAGTTTGAGAAGCATGCTTTGAACACAGGATATTCTCCAAGGCATTAATTATGAATAGAGATCTTGGGACTGATTCTTTTTTCTTCTTTCCAAGTCTGCATACATGGAGTTATTTGATTGTATCTCTGTTGGAGAACCAAACCATTTTGAACTGAACAAGTGGTGCTGAACATACGTAAGTGTGAACTTGAGAACTTGTGCACTACAGCAATGTAGGATTTCTACTGTATATACAGTACATTTTTGTAGGGAGAACCTTGTGCTCCACACATGAAAAAGAAACCAAAAAAACCCCAAGAGCTAAATACTATTTAGGTTGAATTATTTCAGCACAGAGTAAATTCTAGCAGAAGTCTTGGGTTTTTGAGCTGCCAAGATAGTGAATTTAAAAGTGCTTGGTGTCTTAGACAGTTAAACTTGGAGATGTCAGAAGATAGACTGACATGAAAATATCGATGATGTTGAGACAGAAGATAGACTAAATTATACCAGAAAGTATTTACTATATATATTGGGCCACTATCCTGTACAGAGGGAATTTATGTAAAAAATTAGAAAAGCCAATAGGGATTAAACCGGCCAGAAAAGCTAGGTTGAATATTTACCTAGGTTGAATTGATACCTCAGACAGATAAAGCATGAGCTCAAAGTTAGGGGAGTGGTTAGTTATGAGGTGGTTGACACTTCCATTCCTGCATTTCTAGGCTGAGCTGTCACTCTGCATGCAACTGAGCCCAAGCTTTCTGCGAGGAGGATTCTGTCACTGATAGAGTGGGGTCCCCTCAGTCTGCAGCGTGGTTATTCTTGGAGGTCTCAGCATTCCATTTTGTAGAAAAGGAGCAAAAGCACAGAGGGTGCAACTTGTGGAAGATTGTTCTGGAAGTCTGTGGTAGAGGTTGGACGTGTCAGATTTCATGCATTTGACTGTCCTTTCTGTCAGTCCTGACCAGGAATGTTCATCATTTTTTGTCTAAGAAATAACTGGTGGCAGCTCAGCTGACCTTACCAACTGCTGTTGTTGCATTTTGAAATCAATATAAAGCATTTGCAGTTCCCTGCAGTGAGCTTCCATGGTTTCTTAGCTGTGCTAAGAGGATCCCTGTGGTGTTCTTCCCTTGTTTCTTAGCTATGCTATGAAACCCTGATAATCCGTACCCTCTGCAGTGCCGTCTTCCCGTATATGCATCTCCTTCTGAGGCACGCATGGACATGTGCTTCTGTTCTCTTTGCACATCGTTTTCATTCCTTCCCATTCATGCCATTTTCTCATCAAGTACTGTATTTCTGCCTATTCATTATTTAGTGGACGATAAAGAAATGGTATAACACAAAACAGCACAGCACAAGGGGAAAATACACCAGGGACTTGGTAGACTTGGTAGTTGTATGTGCAAGACTCAAGAAGGCATTCTAGTTCACTGTCTTTTATGTCAGATGTTATTGCCTACTGACAGGCCAATCCTTCCAGCATTTGTGTTCCAAAATCCCATAGATACTGTCAGTTTATGTAATGAGGATTGCAGTTTCAGATCACCAGAGAATAGAGTTTTCTTTAGCTAACTGAAAAGGTGCCCCAGGCCTCTCTTCAGTCTCCGCAGAAGCAGTTGTAGGCGGTGATTCTGTCAAGACACCAAGTGACACTTTGCTGAAGGTCTGTAATTAACACTGCTGATGTGAATAAACCTGTTCACAGGTTTAAAATTAAGCAAGTGTACTGGCATTTACAGGATCATGACCTGAACCTATATGCCCTGTTTGTGTGTGTTTTGTCTGTAGTAGTCTCGGAATGCCAAGGTAAGCATTTCTGCTTCTACGACTGTTTTCTTCTAACTGAAATAACAGAGCTGAAAACTCCTAAATCTGTATGGGAATGGTAAAAGCTACAGTAAGTTGTTAATAATTTAGAGACATCATTTACCTTCATTGATTTCTACCTTTAAAACATTGTATCTTGTTGACCACAACTTTGAAATGTTTATTTTTCATTCTGCTCCTATATCTACTGCTGAATTGGGAAGGTGGACAAGATGGCCAGTCTCCACAACATACATGTCCGCACGGGTTGCTTCTGTAACACAGGAGCCTGCCAGATGCATTTGGATATAAGCAATGAGGACATCCGAAGGAACCTGCAGGTTAGTTTCTCAGTGTGATTACTTGATAGATATATTGTCCGTGGAAAATACTCAGTGACCCAGAAGACATCTTCTGGCTATCATTTCTGAATTTCCTGAAGGTGGGAGGTTTGAAGTGGAGCAGAAAATCTGCCTCTGTGTAAAAAAAAAGGTATTTAAAAGATAAAATAAATGCATCCTGTTCCATGGTTTTAAGTCTCTGTGACTTTTAGGAATGAAGGTAAATTTGAGTTGCTTTCTCTGACTTTTTGACTCACCTGCCATGTTAAAGAACTAAATTAACTGAAATTCAATTCCTTGAAATTAGGTGTTGAAACAAAATCATTTGATGGACCCAAAGAAGTGTCTGTTGCTTATTTCATTGGAAAATAGGAAATTGTACTTTTTCTGATTTGGGATACCATGAAATCCAGACTTCTTGCAGAACAGAAATTCCTGGACAACTCATCTCATGTTGTTCCTTAGGTATCCTTAATTGTACTTCATAATGTTCAGGCATTGTAGGCCTATTGCTGTTGGGTGTTACAGTTTAAAATACATATGCAAATTGGACAAGAAACAATAAATGGGAACATACAGCGAATCTCAGAGAATGAAGTAAATTTAGATGACATCTACTTAGATTACTGGTGTAATTGTTAGAACATGAATGTAAAGACTGTTTTCAATATTACTAATATTTTCCATAAATTCTCATTAAAAGATCTATAGCAGGATGTATTACAGTGAAGTGGAGGAGGCTTCCTGTCTGCATATTTGTCAGAGTTTGAAATTACACTAAATTAATTCAGAGCAATCAAAAAATTTATTAATGATGTTATTCAAAAGATAAAAAAAATAAATCTAATGGCTATACTGATATTATAGCTCCCTCATAATTTCCCAGAGACATTTAGATACCTTTTGCAAATACATTTACATGCAGGACTGATAAGTTCTTTAAAGTCAGGGAGGTCTTTAATGCATTCCTTGACAAAATGATGCTTTGATTTACCATGGAAGCTCTCTCCTCTGAGAAAGGAAAAAAGGGTCTACCCTTCTGCTGAAGTGAAAAATGCCAAATTATCAGCTGCCATGCTCTTAGATGTCCTAATACAAGGAGGATTTTGCTAAGGAGTGAGTGACCTCTTTTACGTCTGTATCATTTAAATGGGGATAGGCCAAAGTTTCATAGAGAGACACTTAAACTGCAAAAAGTTGTATGATGAGGTTATACAGTCATACAGTCATTATTTTGGGACATTCCATTCCCATCAGTTCTTTGAGAAGTATCAGGATGAGTTATTGACATTACTGAGTAGTGGAGGGCATCTTTTTATCACATTATTTGCACATATACTTTGGTTTCATCTTTTCCCAGCGTGCTGACTGTATTCTTCCTTCCCTGATGAAGATTTACGTGTGTAAAATGCTTGTGATGGGGGACTTTCTGTCCTCAAGGGTCCCTGGAAAAGCATGGTTAGTTTTCTTAGTGTTACATAGGAACTAACACATCTGTTCTAGAACAGGCAGCACTTACAAGTATTGAGGCCATGTTGCTGAGAACACAGCTGTGTTGGGCAGGACACGTCTCAAGGATGGAGGACCACCGCCTCCCCAAGATCTTGCTCTATGGTGAACTTGCCACTGGCTGCCACAAGAGAGGAGCCCCAAAGAGGAGATACAAGGACTCCCTGAAGCAACATCTCAGCTTTGGCCACATTGATCTTCGTCGCTGGTCTACCCTGGCCTCCAATCGGGAGGTCTGGAGACATGCTATCCATAACACTGCTGCTTCCTTTGAGAACACACGCAGGATCACCCTTGAGGAGAAAAGACAACGCAGAAAGAATCATATCCTGCCGATACCATCCAAGGAGTCTTTCTGCTGTGCCTTTTGCAACCGAGCTTGTCTATCTCGCATTGGCCTCTTTAGCCACCAGTGTGCTTGTAACAAATGTGGGTAGAGCCCTTCCCAAATCTTCGTTCGCGAAGCCTAGCCATGATGAACATATGAACACGTTTACTTATTTGCACAGCAGGAACCTCACCCCTTAGTCAATCAAGCAATATTTGGCAGAACGGTTACAGAAGAGTATATTAACAGATGCTACCTAATTTCACAAATATTGCTTCTGCTCTGTTGTCAAGGATAAAAACTACATCACACTGCACTAAAATATTTACTACTGTATTGCATGCTTTGACATAGATGTAGATTTTTTGATTTCTTTTTGCATAAATGGGACCTGTGTTCATTGTACTGTGACATTTTTTACTTAAAAAAAACCCCTCACGTAAATAGACTATTTATGCATCCATTTTTAATGTAACTGAAATGTGTAAATAAATTAAATTCTGAGGAAAAAAAAACAACTGCTACTGCACTTAGAGGAATAGGATGCTGAGTTAGGACTAAATCTTATGTTCATTGGTGAGCTAATATTAGATGGATGAACAAAGGGGGACTCTGGCTTACTTCCCTGGTGGTGAGTGAGAGAACTCACTGACTGACTTATGGTTTGAGAAACTTCTGCTCTTAAGGGAGAGTTTTCCATAGAGTGTCGTATGAAAGACATATCAGATAGAAGTGACAATATAGGGATTTTCAACAAAAGTTTTGCAAGTGGAAATTTGTGTTCTTCAAAGGGGGAAGTGCTAGAGAAAAGGCTAGTTCCCTCCATCCTGAAAGCAGTGTGTTGACTGGATCAGCAAGAGAGATTTGCTGCATATTCCAATGACAAGGAATATCACTTTGGATGTTTGAGCTCTAGATTCAAGTGTCTGCTTTGCTAATATCCCAGACTAGTTGTCTGTCATTTGGACTATTTAACACAAGCCATAAATAAGCCACTAGTGGTATAAAATGGAACTGTTCTGACAGTGAATATCAAGAAAACTGACCCATAAAAATCAGCTGTCTCATGGTTTGTGCACTTATCTGAATATAATAACCCAGTTTAAACTCCAGTGAACTATGCAGGTGAGACTGGAATATCCCTGGAGACTGCTGTAGCTAGCAGGCAATCATGGGACATACAACCTTTTTGTGATAATTGATATGATTGTGAGAAACATCTCTTTCCTTAGAGTAGAATAGGACAAGCAGCTCAAAATTATCTTCTCTCAATTTGAGTAAATCATAAGATAGCTGGGATTTTTTTTTTCTCCATTTTCTCTCTGTATTCATGAGTTAGCCTTGTATTTTTTAGAACAGTTTTTCAGGTGAGAATTAAGAGACTCATTAATAGCTAGATGAAATTAGAGGGAAATAAAGCAAAGTGTCATCACAGTTCTCTGTTTTTTTTTCCTGTTTCAAACCAGGCTGGCCATGTCTGTGGAGATGATATAGACCTAGTTGATGGACGTCCCACTGGTTCTGTGAGAATATCCTTTGGCTACATGTCTTCTTTTGAAGATGCACAGACCTTTTTGAATTTTATCATAGCCACCAGACTTTCCAAATCGGACACTGGGACTCCTTTCAAGTCTGTTACAAAGCTGACAATAGAGCCTGTTCCAGATGACCTCCCTTGCTTTAACAATGCAGACAAATTGTCTCCAACACTACAAATCTCAGATGGAGAACTCAGGAGTAATCTCTCTGCGACAAAGACAACTGTCAACTGGCAGCCACTGGATGCTGAGGCTGAAAGCATAAGGGCAGCTGTTTCTGAGACTGCAGTGCCAACATGTAGGAAAGGTGGCAAGCCCATCACTGTTGCCAGCATTTATGTCTACCCAATCAAATCCTGCTCTGCATTTGAGGTATGTGCTTTGAATCATTCTGAAGTATTTATTCAGCTCAACCTAGTGTTTTTCCTTACCCCTCTTGGCCATGTGCATGAGATATTAGGAAGCAGTGTGTGAGTACCCATGTCTCCTTTTTTCCAACTTCTAGGATCAAGTTCTGCGTGTTAGGGTACTTTGAAGGATTTTCAAGTAGGCTGAAGTTACAGAGTGCAAATACATCTTCTGCTTTCTCCTCCCCCATGAGAGCCAGATCTGCACATAATATACTGTCTTGAAGAAAATAGTTGGATTTGCAAAACTTGACTAAAATATAATCAAGTAATTAGTATGCTTTTACAGAATGACATGTGATGGACTTGTAGGCATTGATGGGTAGGCAGCAATTGAGAAATAACTTGATTAACATGTTATAATTGAGAGGCCGCTGATTTACATTACAAAGAAATGTTATCATTAAAAATACATTTGCAACAGAAATATGACATTTAAGTGTTGCTGCACTATTTGAAAGTTCAGTCTTTGAAGATTTTAATTGCTTTTTTACAAAGTTAATAATATCATCACCTTAGCAGTGACTTTTTTTTTTTACATAGTGCATGATGAAATAGGTGTATGGCCCACACATGACCTGGAATGTGACTCTGCTTAGTACCATACTGGAAAATGATTTAATGAATGTCAATAATGATATAACTTTTCTTACGAAAACTTACTGGTGTAGGCCACTGTCTCATATCTGAGCGAGAATTGGGATCAAATCCAGAGACAAATCCTCTGCCTTTCAAATAGGGCTTCTCAGCTGATTTGATCATGTTTGGATTGGTTATTTTTCTTCTTAATGCAAAAAGAGTTTGGGCAATTAAACACTGTTAGATGATCAACAAAACATCTGTATTCTTAAATTTGATTTGGCTTATGATGTCTTTAATTCAGAGACACAATCCTGAGCATTAAATGAGACCTGAACAAGCAATTTCCACCCCTTATTAACCTCCCACTAGATCAAACTGTTTAGAAAATCAAATTAATTGCCCGTTTCATGTGAAAATTTTTTAACCTTTGTTTAAGTGTTGCAGATTTTATAGCTGTGTTACAGAAACCCACTACAGAAGCTGCTGAAATAAGTTGTAACACTATTCAGGCCCCTTTGGGGTTAAATTCTATTTTTAACGTGCAGGCTGGTGTTGTGAGATACATACCACAACATTCAGTGCTAAGAAGGCTTTGAAGTGATTTTGCCCAGGAGCAGGTAAGACATACCTCAGCATGAAAGAAAGCTTATGTTTCCCCACAAGCTGAGCCAGGTTTCTTCTCTTCAAGCTCTATGAGGGGAAATGACTGAGTGATAAATTCTCACAAACCTGGTACTACCCCCTGAAAGACAGAACTGCAATTTTATATGGAGGGGGAAAATCCCCATGCCTCTTGCACACTTCTTGTGCTAGGCATGTGTTAATGGGCCTAGAGTGAAAACAGGGTTCATCTTACCTCAGTTTATGCCTCTAAAGTTACACATTGTTCTGTAAGCAGTGAGAGATGCAGATCTGCTAATTCATTTTATCATAAAATAGGCATCTGCAGTAGGAAACATAAATTGTTCCTGGATATTTCTATCTCTTTTCATTGACTACAAGAGGAACCCAAGGCAACTTGGATTGTGGAGCTAACACTAGCTGATCTGAATAATTTAAAAATAGATATTAAAACTGCAACTACATTATGAGGCTTAATTTTCATGCCTAGAGTAATTTTTGAAGTCCGTTTTTTTTTCTGACAAAGCATCAAACACATTAGAACCAATTAAGCTAAGCACTGTCAGAGCTTGTATTGCCAAAGAGTAATAGACAATTAAATATATATGTATCCATGCCATTGCTAACTGCAGAGTGTACCAACCTCCACTATATATATATATATATACACACACACATTATATATATGTCTATATACATCATTACTGCAACTTCAGCCTAAACCACCTTGAAACAGGAAAAACAACCCATGCTACATGCACTGGAGTTTGAAACAAAATGTGCTAGAGAAACCTCACCACAATTAAAGGGAATGAAGTCCTGAAAATCATTTTGCCTTCTAAAATAATGATTATACCAGAATCTCTAGGCTTTATCTTGAAATGACTGAATTGTATACAAAACTATTCCTTTGCCATTCGCTTAGTCATCTTTGTCATACAGACTTCACACTTATTATCTCCTTACTTCAATAAACTCATAAACTTCTGAAGTATTAATCATGTAACTTGTTGTTTCCTAGTCTTTGGTTGCAATCAAAGAATTGAAATTCAGTTTCATGTTTTAAATCTAAAATAACTCTAGATTCTTTGTAGTTGTTGGAAATTGAGAACAATATTTTCAATTTGATCTCCATTTTTTTTAGTTATGGGGTAACTCTAAGATAGCTGATGTGAAAAGGTGAAAATAGTTTAAATACTGGGCTGTAATAAATTCATTCATCTTGTGATACTTCGATACTTGAGATCAGAAGCTCATAGATCTGTAGGTTCAAGTGCAGGCCTCCAACTGGTATGGGGGGTCAGACCATTAGCACATGCAGTAAATAGGCTTTATTGTAACTACATGATCACTTGCATTTTCCTAAAATAATATGTGCAGTGGAAAATTCCACCTAGCCATGTGTGCAGGACCCAGCCCATCTGCCAGTGAAATCTGCCCACTGACTTGCTGGTCGCAGGACAGATGATTAGTGACAGGAGGACAAACTTGAGGAGGATGTGAGTACAAACTCCCAGCTGTTTGATCTCCTCTTTAGAGTCACATAATCTCCTCCTCTGCTAAACTCTGATTTCTCTGTTCTATTCTAAGTGATTTAGTATGAGAGGTACTTGACCTCCAGAGAAAATGAGAGCGCAGAGTGCTTTGGCAGCTGGAAGGATGAAGTTTGGCATGAAGATCATCAGCTCACTGCAGGTCAGATAATTCCTGCAGCATTTTATAGAGTGTTCCTGGCCATGGGACAGTCTCTATTCAGTGTTGTTCCATGGGTTTTGTACACATGATGCAGGAAGCAGAGGGCAGAATACTAACTCAACTTCTTAAATGTGTTTTCTTTTCCCTACAATTATTTTATTAAATGGGGAGAAGCACAGGAGTAACCTCTATCCTAGACCACTTTCTTCTACTTTTCCAACACAGAAATGTGTTTTAAACATGCATTTTTAGACACAAACATCTCTCATGTCATCGAATTTTGCATAATTATATAATGCAATGTGCCTAGTGAAAGAGGTTAGGACTTTAAACATTATTAACTTTATTATTCTTGCAGAAGAGTACAAAAAAAATTGCATCTCAACAGAGAAGACAAATTAGCTTGTAATTTAAAATACAATGCAAATTCCTGGTGATCAGTGGATAAATTACATGTAAGACCACTAACATTTTTAAACTTACATAATTTAAAACCTATTCGGTGATTCCTTTAATGTGTTCAAAAACTGTGCTAACCTTCATGATGACATTACTGTGAAAAATGGGAGAAATGTAGCCAAAAATGTTTTAAAGAAAATTCTGAAATTAAAAAAAAACCAACCAAACTGTTTTTGCAGTGGATATTTTTATTTACAGTAAGAAAAATGGACTAAAGTGGATAGGACAATGCCAAGTACTGTCTGTACTGTGCAATGATCCTTGCTTGTGGCAGGTAGAGAACCTCATATTGAATGATGCTGGGATGCATCACCATCTGCCATGCTGGTAATGAAGGTGTATGCTAGCATCTATCAGTAAAATCATGGTCTCCCTGCTTTCTTTCTGTCCTCCCTCTTCTAATTTGTCTCAGTACTCAGAGACAGCCAGACAACTTCTGGGAATCATGTTAGAAACTATGTAAGGCAGTACTGCTCACTGCCACATATGCTAACCTGCGTCGTTTTACCTCATAGCAAGTGTCATCACTTGCTTTACTGCACTGTATTGGTTGCCTGAATATAGGTATTCAGTGATATTTGAGTGCCCTGCCTGTCCTCCTGCTGCTGATACTAGTGGGTTGTGGATTGTCCTTGCAGCCTATGTCATATCTGCAGGGTCTTCAGCAGAGAACTCAGGCGTAATCGGAGGGAGCCAAGTTGAACCACTCTTCTCATGTGTCAGATGAAAGCAGAGCAGGCAGACTTTGTCTGAACTTCTCTATTCAGTTGCTTGTAATTATGTAACAATTCCTTCAGCCTCTTTGAAATAATAACAGGAGATGGTCTGCACAGGTCTCAAGGCTAAGTGCTGAGAACAGACATGGGTGTGTTCTTCCATGCTCATCTCCAGTGTCAGTATTAGCAACAAACCAGCCCTGACTGTTTAGAACCATCTGCAACTCTCCATCCAAGGCAGAGCACACAGTTATTTTGTCGTTGCAACTTATTTTTATTGGGATTCTAGCAACACGTGCAATACAGGAAGTTGAAAAGTGAGGAGTACAGCACTTGACAGTGTACAGAGGACATCTGTGAGAGGACAGGGACTCACTGCAGGGCACATGTGTGACTATTACTACAATGGCAAATACCCAGAGGAAGGGGAAAAATGGACTGAGGACCTAAAGTCATGTGCTGCATCTCAGAGTGAAGCGTGGAGTTAGTTGCCATTATTTTGGACCTATCAGAGGTATTTTGAGTGGAAGGTGTTGATTATTTTGAAATATCGGCTACCTAGTTAGCTGGGCTTACCCTTTAATACCTGTCAGCATGTAAAAGGTAGCTGAATCTTTGATTAAAGAGAATGTTTTGTTTTGCTCATACAACTTCTTGCCTTCAGTGAAGGGTAAGCAAACACTTAAGCTATTTCCTGAATAAGACTGCTGTCCTGAAGTGGACCCAAAACAGCTGAATATTACAATAGGGAACTAGGAACTTGTGTGTTCTTTTTCTATTTTTCTGCTTTTTTGGTTTATTCTGTTCTTTATATATTGTAAATCCTGCAAAGATCTGTTGGATCCATGGGAGGATTTATTACCAATTAGTGATCTTCTGTTTTGGAAGGGAGATTTGTTAGCAGAAAATTCTTGCAGCTCTCAGATGATCACCAGCTGTTCAAATGCATTTTGTAGTCTAATTATATAGGATAACCAAAAATACTGGTCTCTCCAAAGAATAATTTCCAGTAAGAACAAAAATCTGTTCTTCAGTTGATATTGCAGTGTTTGGGCTATGATTTCTCTCCTAAAAAGACAGAGCAAAGGTTCACATAACTTAGGTGCTGGCAGTTTGAGGTGCTTGGACGATATGGTTTCAGATGACACTGTCAGACATAAAGTTTCTCTTTATCACTGAATTTTTCATTCATGCTTGCTTTAAAAAAACTGCCAAATAATAAGTCAAATAGGTTGATAAAACACATTTCTTCTCTTAAAATTTTTTCCATGTATTTTCTGTATTCAATACGGTTGGTAGCACTGTGGCCAAATTATTTAGAGTTCAGCTTTGATGCTTTAAGTTTTCGGTCCTAGAATGCCTGCCATCAGTTTTCTCTAGTCAGGCTGTCAGTGTCAAGCTACTGCTGCAGGCTTGTATAAAAACTGGAAAAGTTTATGGGATATTTTGGGTTCTGTGGAGTTCTGGATAGAGCACATGATAAACAAAAATGTGATTTTTGATTAATCTAACCAGTGCTTCCAGTCATGCTTTTCTTCAGAGCATCAGGCTGTGCTTGTCATATCTTTTACTCAATATTTTTTGCTCAAGTCTTTTGTCAGCTAATTCATGGGAGCTAAGCTTTTCTACAAGAATTCAACCAAGTTCACTTTTCTCCATATTCAATATGACTAGAAAGCATACGTGAGCTGAAGAATATGTCTAAGTGGCCAGCTTTATGTTAAAAGAATGGTATTAATAGTTTAACATTCTGGAGGAGAAAGCAGATATTATTATCACCCAAAGGCATTAATAAAATTGCTGTCTTTTTGGATTTCAAGATTACCATCTGTGTAGCATCAGAAACAGATGTCCTTTTCACAAGACAAATGTACGTGAAAGCAAGGACAATATGCTTGTATGGGCTATTGTATGTAAAGTGTTATAGAAGTGATGGAAGCACAGATAACAAAGAAGTCAATGTGTTTTGTTATAAGGGGATCTGGAGAAACTATTCCCAGCCAAACCAGAAGCTTCAGTGGTGGAGGTTTTCTCAAATGGATTCATTGATAAGTGGTTCCCATTTTATGAAAAACAAGATTTTTTAGAATTTCGAATTGCACATTTTTCTTGCTTTCTGTTTGTTTGGTTTTGCCTTAATTTATAAAACTCCTGTGAAATGTCTGTGCTTTTTTAGTTAAATGAAAATCGTTGGGGGAAGAGGTCCTAAAATGGATGAGTATAAAACTGAAAACAGTTTTCAGAGTGTTTTGGAGATTGTTTATTCTTATAGCTCTGTTAAATCAAAGTGTATGATAATATGTAACAAATGAGAGTGATTTGATTTTGTTTTGTCAGCTTTGTGCAGTGTTATCTTTATCTTTGATTTGCAATTAAGGTTTCTCTTATAAAAGGCCGACATTGGCTTGATCAAACTTTACTAATTGCAAAGAGTTTCATTAAAGGAATCTATTCCTTCTCTTTTCTTTTTAGCATGAATCTATTAATATAGCCAATATTTTCTAAACCAACATTTTCTAAACATTTGTATCCCTTCTTGATGTTTTCCCAGGTTACAGAATGGCCAGTAGGAAATCAGGGTTTGTTGTACGACCGAAACTGGATGGTTGTAAACCAGAATGGAGTCTGTATGACTCAGAAGCAGGAGCCAAGATTGTGTCTTATAAATCCCTCGATTGATCTGAAGCAAAAAATTATGGTTATTCAGGCAGAAGGTTAGTAAACAATATTCTCTTCTTCCCTTCTTTATTGGCATGCACCCACCAAACTACTGAATGCTGTGCATGCTTACCGACTTCAGGGACAAGTTCTGTGCCAGCTGTGGGCAATAAAAGCCCAAGCTGTAACATACAGTCATAGGGGAGTTACTAAATTGTTGTAGGGGTGGGCAGAGAGTAGACAGTGATTCCCTGTGTGCAATCATAACGTGGATGCTCCAGGACAGAGAAAGGAACAGACAGATGTGAAAATTTACTGACTAGTGTCATGAAGTCCCAAAGCCTGAAGGGATTATTATTGCTGCAAAGGTAAAGGAATAGAACAGAAGTCCAACATTAAACACTCTGGCCAAAGACTTTCCCATTTTGTATCTCTCTTCCTCCTTCCATCTCTGAGTTTAGATGGGTAGAGTCCAGCAGAAGTTAGTATGAATTAAAATAAGGATCAGATATTATTTAGCTCAGTTAAATACTTGCAATAGCAGGCAAATATTTCATGATTTTTGAGCTTCTTGGGATTTATCAAAACCCTTTTTATTCCCTTCTGAGGGGAAAAAAAAAAGAAAAAAAAACCTATGTAAAATGTTACAGAAAGCCCTTTGCTGCTTGGGGATGAAAATTATTTATTTTGCTAGCAATGCCATTGGCACTGAACACTGGAGCAGGTTTGTAGTCCACAAAAGTCATTATTAATGCTGAGTTTGCATGTGTCTGAATGGTGTTCATCATTTCCCTGGGGTCTAACATTTACTCAGCGTGTATATCTTAACCATTAATAATATATAAGTGCCCACGTTTTCAGCAGCTAGAGCAAAACAAGGGAACCTATCTTAAGATTTTTCAACCTTTATTAGAAATCTGTACGAGTGGATCTGTAGCTACAGTCTTCTTTCTGTTTGTACCTTACAGTTGTTGTCCTCTTTAATTGTCTGAGAACTTTCTGTAGAATTAAATCTAACCAGTTGGTTCCCTTTGTCTGAAAAAGGTTTCTCGAATGTACATTTGGATACTTCCACTAATCATATGATTTTTTTGTGTGCTTCTGATCCCAAACACAATCTACTTTCTTCTTAGGGATTCCAGACTTGCTCACTGGCACACACACTACTGCTTTCTACTCTTCCCTCTATAATATTTCTTTGAAAAGTTATCAGTAATTAATTTCAATTCTGTGTGGAGCACCTTGCACCTCAAATTTCTGTAGTACAGCTGCACAGACAGTCTTCTCCTATAACTTTTAAATTATCAAGTGATTAAGAATTCGTTATTTCTAGAAATTCAGTTCCCTACCATCTTCCTTTCTACACATACTTCTTTCTTGCAGACACAGTGTGAGTCTTATCAAAACTTTCTCCATTTGTCCTTCATGTTTTCAGAAGTTGATCTCTGTTAGGCCTTTTGATTGCTTCATTCTGCTCTTTTAAGTCTGTCCTTCATTTTTTCCTTGCTAGTGCTTGTTCAGACAAGTGCGTATCCATTAGTATGTTCACCTGTCAATAACACCTGTACTGATATACTTCAGAGTAAGAAAGAAATTTTCTCAGATAAAAATGACAGTCAAGGCAGCCATTTCTCACTGAGATTTGCAATGTCTTGCCACAGTTAGGGCCAGGGTGAAATTCGCCTTTAAATCCAACATTTTACTTTGTGTCATTTTTGGAGTTTTCACTGTCGGTCACCTTCCTTCTGATGAAAGTGAGAACCATTTCGACACAGAATTGATTGTCCAAGTCTATGGATTATTCTTCCAGCCAAAAGTAATTGGTCAGATCTCCAGTGTGATCTAACAAGAATGTCCTTGGCATTTATTTATAGCCTGCTTAGGTGCATCCAGTGTGTAAGAGTGGAGTAATTTTATTCTTTGTATAATGATGCTAGATACCAAAATCCTAGCCCATGAGGTGGTCTGGGACCTCTTTTATAATAGTCCTGCAGGTTTTTACTCTCATGGTATTCTTGCAACGTGCAGCATTTTTTATAATGCTTGACAGTGAGATAATGGCTCTCTTTTCCTTGGGGAGTCCATTCCAGAGCTTACTGCTCCTAAGATAGCACAGTGATGGGAGCACATACAAACCAGCAGGGTAAGACTGAGCAGATAAATCTGCAGGAAGTTGTTCCAATATTTATTTTGTTTTCTTTCCTCTTTCCAGCAGTCTAAATGTATGATTTGTTTGTCACTGTTAAATTTTTAATTTTTTATTTTATCCCTTCACATACGTGTGTCAGTGTCATATCTACCACTTAAAATAATTTCATGACAGACAAGTTTAATTTAATAAGTTGACTCTTTCCTTGAAAATCACATGTTAATCACTACTGCTTTTGTCACCACTGTCATCAACCTGTCAGTAGTTTGTTGCTAATTTAGGACCTGAGGCTGAACACTGCATGTGAAGCTGGAGCAGTGATCCATGTGGCAGGGAACAGTAGAACTCGGTTGAGCCAGCCTGGGTGTTTTGCAGCTCAGAGCCTTTACTGGCCTGTGTCAGTGGCTAATTTTAGTTCAGATTTGTAGCACTTAGCCTGCTGACTAACAGCCACCTCCAGTCTCTTCCAGATTGGCTGCTTTGTGAGTTATTTCTCCCATGGAATGCCTCCCACCCAAACTGCCTTTCCTCAGCTACAGCAGCATGCATCTTTCCAAGATGAGTTTTGTTTCCTCCATCTCTCCTCCCCCTGCCCTCACAGTCCCCATGCGGAGTTTCTCTGTTCTTCTCATTTACTGAATCCCCTTACTCCAGCGAATGTGAAAACCCAGAGGCTCCCAGCTGACTGGGTGACAACTGCAGCCAAGCCAGCTGCCTCCCTCCTGCTCCTCTGCAAGGAGGCTGTAATGACTCTGTTTTCTCTGCCAGTTTCGCTGCTGTCATCTGCGCTTTTCTCTTTGTGCGAGCAGGCTCTGGCACAGATCTCCATCTAGAGCGTGCTTTGCTGTCTGGAGGTGTCTCTCTCCAACAGTCAGAGCCTTAGGCAACTGTGCTGCTGGAATAGGTGCCTCTGGTAAGTGCCTAAAGACGAGTGGGGCAAATCCCATGTAGCCGGGGCCTTTTTTAAACACATTTTGCTGTTACACTGTTAGATTATGGTGAAGACTTTATCTGTGCCACTTTTAAAACATAATGAGTCTGTTCTCTCTCCCCCTCCAGGCACATGCTTTCCTCTTCCTCTAGAACTTTTCATTAGTGGAAAATTTGTTTATGGCTATTTTATTTCAATATGGTTTAATATTATCTGTCTTCTCTGTCCAAGAAAATAAAATTGTCAGCATGATTTAGTGTGACAGTAGCTACTTTAATACCTTTTGCTGAATCCTCTATGTGCTGAGACACCATTTCAGGTTCTTTCTTTAACCCTTGCATGTTGGGCTTCGGTGTAGCCCATCTGACAAGGAGACTTGGATGAGCAGCCTGGCTGTCTAACTGGCCCTGCTGTGCAATCCTGCCACCACTGTGAGTAGCAAGAACAGCAGAGTGAGGCTCTACACAAGGCCAAAACTGCCTGGAGGCTTAGGACCTTTCCCTGGCATGCCTGCAAAACTACTTGGCTAGCATGGCAGCTGGGGAACTCCCTGATTCCTTGGAAGAGGGTGAGAGCACAGAGAGAGAAAGGGTTTGTGCCTAGTCTCTCACTGGCTGTACTTTTCGTCAGCGGAGAGAGTGAGATTTTAGTTTTGAGAACCTGAATTTGTTAATTTTGTCAGACTTATTTTCTTAGGTTATGTGGTTCTTAACAGTCATTTCCTATTTTTTTATGTGAAGAGTGTAACAAACCCTTGCTGCAACAGAACCCATTTAGAGGAAATCAGTGTACCTAACTCTAAGTCAGCCCCTGTGGAGAAAAACAACTTCTTGTATCTCAACTGAAGTTGTTAGTGTTTAGCTCCCAGCAACTTAAAGGTGACCAGAAAAGTGCCTTTATTTCCAGAAGTCGTATTACTTGAGTGGGAATCAAGGGAAATCTTCTTGTCCTGCTCCATCAAATACATGGGGGCACAAATTACACTGGGTTTCTTCTTGACCTACACAAAAGTCAGCCAAACAGAATTTGACTGAGAATGCATTAGTGTAAAAGACTAATTTCTCTCTTCCCATTTTGGCTGACAATCAGCATTACTCTGGCATGTTGGGCCTTAGTTTGCCACTGCATAGTGGGAGAAATTTTGAGTGTTGAGGAGGCCCTTTACAATATTGAAGTAGAAAGATGCTAGCAAAACTGAGCAACTAATTACACTTTGTGGAGTTTATTGTGCCTTCAAATAGTCGTGTGTTACTGCCAATAAAAACAATGGGAATTAAGTGCATACACTGATGAAAGAATATACATTAATAGTTTATATTTCAGTCTATTGAAATAACACACTTCTAATTTTTCTCATTGACTGAAAATAGGAGCTATAAAGATAAGAATATTTTTTGTATTAATACTGTGAACACATCTGTGAATTTTATTATCAAGCAAATGACCATGGAGAATGACAGCTTTTACATTTTACTAACTGGCAATATTCTACTTTATTTTTTTTGCCTTAAGATAGAATAAAATTGTAATTAACAATGTTTAACTGACCTAAACATCACTGTAAAATGTGTACTGTTCAATAAAAATGTAACACACTTGCTGGTGTATGAAAACAAGTCTTTTTAAAGCCCTGAAATTCTGTTTTAAGAAATTTTGTGAGTATGCCTTTTTTAGAAACTACTTTTAAAAGATATAACAGCTAAGGGTTCATACAGGATGGAACCTTTCAAATTCATCTTTTCCAGTTTGAATGGGATTAGAATCATTTGAAAGGAATAATAATGTTTAATTGTTTCAAAATCCAAGAGCATTAATTCTAGTCAATAAAATAATAACATTGGCATCTTTTTCGGGTTGTTGCAGGCTAGTTCAAAGCATTTATTACATGTATTATTTTCTAGAGTGAACCTAACTTTTCCCCCTCTGTCTTCACTTATGAAGTATATTATCATTAACTAAAAAAGTAGACTGCTTTCTCTTTTGCAAAACATGCATGGTACAAAGCTGATAGTTGGGTTATAGTGAATCTGAACTATGTTTCATTACTCTTCAGAAGAAAATAAAACAACTTGATTTCACAAAATTACAGAGCTGGTAGGGCTTGATTCTTATTTGTTTTACAATAGTGTAAACAGGAAGAAGTAAGTAAAAACAAAACATGCTGTTATAATGCTGGGAAATGGGGATCAGAGTCTTTGCTGGTATATGTTGCAGTATAATGGAAAAGCTGGATTCATTGCAACCACACAGTAAAACCCTTTGTTCTTTATTTAAGATTATTGTTTTCAATTAAGAGAGAAAAATAGTACAGTTTTTCTTTTTGCTTCTACAGTACCCTTTCCATCTCTTTGGCTCATTTTGTTCAAGATAAGAAAAATATGGAAGAAGTTGTTAATGTAGACCATTACTAGGGATTTCTCAGCTGGTTTAAACTTGGAGATAAATAGATTGGAATAATTCTCTAATTAGCAGTTTCCATACATTTTGTTTTTAAATTACTGTAGTTTTATGGCACGTTATATTTCTTTCCTTGAACAGACGGTGCTGCTTTTTTCTCTTCCCCCTTCCTCCATCTTTCATCTTTCGGATCACTCAATCCCACTACTCCAAAAAACCCCCAACCCATCAGTGTTTAATGTAATCTCCTGACTTGCTAGAGGGTCCAAAACAGTGAAAACTCATCCTTTCAACAGAATCTGTAGCTGAGGTAGTAATTCTGTGCCAGTTTTGTTGCCAGAGATAAACAGAGAATGAATTTACTCAAAGCTGAAATTGTATATTCCTTAATATGCTTTGAGTACCAAGGTCATCTGCAGCCTTTACACTTTGCTTTATCATTTGGAGCCACCTGCAGGCAGAGAATATAATTCTGGCAAAAAAAAAAAAAAAAAAAAAAGATTTTTTGATTTGCTGTTTGTGAAGCTGCTGTGATTGTGAGCAGGGACAAAAATAAGAATTTTTTTCATGACCCTACAAGTTTTCACAAAAGTTTTATTTAAATATGATTTGTTCTCTGCCCATCTAGGCATGGACCCAGTATCTGTATCACTAGAAGACAATACTGAAAAGGAGGCTGTGGTTTGTGAGAGTAAAGTCTGTTCACACAGGTGAGTGAGAACAGAGAGGTATTGAAGCTGAAAAGCACTGTAGTGACACTCAGGATATGAACAGATGAACACACAGAGGCAGAAGTCCTTAAAAAAGAGGCAGAGAAGTGGAAAGCAATGAATGTCTTAGTGGACTATGAGAAGACATTTAAACAGGTAATTTGGCATGCCCAGCATGTCTGATAGAAAACAGTGAAAAATATTAAAAATTGAAAAGGGGAAGAAGGGTGGTACAATAAACTGACTTAGTATTCACTTGAATGAGGGAAATCTTTTTTTTTTCACTTGCTCCAAGCATGAGAAAAGGAGGTGTCCCCAGTTACTTCCAAATGCCAACTGAGGGTCTCAACAGGACTTGAATTCAGTTCCCTCATTCAATAGTAATGATGTTGGCAACTTTGCCCATTTCATGCTACATGGATTCAGAATTGCTAGAACCTTCTGAAGTTATAAACAACTTTCCATATTTACAACCCTTTTTAATTTTTTTGACCACCCATATTGATCAGTGTTCCCTTAACAATCCTGGGATGATTGCAGATGTGTATGTTAGAGAACATTAATTCTATTCAAGAGACATAGCACTGCACTGAAATATAGCATTATGAATAAGTTTATTTCCTACCAGTGAACTTAAGTGTTTATCCATCACATTTTGTAAGAACTTCCCCCGATCTCATTATGTTTTCTGAGTGGCAGTGTATCAAGTGCCCTCCTAACCTACATTTGCATTATCTACTATGTTTCTTTTCAACGAGCCTCTTGGTAACTCAAACTAAAAGAGCCACTTAAAGAACCACTTAAAGATTTATGTCTTCCTTTAACCAAGATATACTAATTCTTTCTAACCCTCTACATTTGCTTCTCTGAGAGTAACACATAAACAAACCAGCAGAAGACCTGGCATTTTCCCCATGGAGCCATGCAGAAAATTATCTTCTCCTTCTTTACTAACTATTCAGATGATAAAGAGGATCTTTTTCTCAGAAATGTATTTTCCTCAGGTAGTGGAATTCACCCAAGAGTCATTTGTTTTAACCATCTGTCCCACTTCCCTTAGTGTTGACTCATCCCTAGCCTCCCCATGGTAAGCCCATCTATTACTGGCTGTAAAATAGCCTAGGTTCTCTCTCTCTTTGTGTGCATAAAATTTGCTGCCATTCTATTTATTGTAGCTTCTGTTTCATGTAACTGACTGTGTCATTTTTATTGTATCAAATTGGAAATTTTCATGGAAAACTGCTTAGAGTTCTGAAGAGGAAGAAAAGGACAGAGGGATAAAGAAAGTGGATATGCAAGGCAAATTGCAGAGACTGGACTATGATTAGCAAATAAATAAACAGGAAGTAAGGGAGAATGAGTGGACAACATTGATGAGGCTCTGAAACTCCTCAGAGATCCAACAGTACTTGGTGACAGGTTCCAGTGTTTCAGCAGGGGAGCCTCCAGGGCCAAAAAAAATGAGAAAAGCAGTGCTTTGCAGTAGGACAAGAGGCGATTTGTGATCTGGGGTCTTTTCTGCAAAGTGTCTGAGGTGAGTAGTGGGACTAAAAGTCTTTGTTAAAAGGCTTCTATTCAAAAGAAACCCCTAGTGAGGGCATTTTCCATTTATTAATTCTGCACTCTGATGCTATGATGTCATCTGGTTCTGTAAGCTTACTGTGAGTTTAGATTGAGATACCTGAGAAAAGTACGTGATGTAGAATCTGCAAGCGGTCATGTGAGGAAGTGTAATTTTACAGCAGCCACTAAAGTTTAATGAGCCCAAATTTCCCTTCTGAAGCAGTTCATCAGTGTTAGTCTCAGCAGGGGTTGTCCATCAGCAGGTGATACATCAGAGGGACATGGCTTTCTGGTATAATATCTAACAGTGGACAGATGCAAGTAGAAGCTAGTGTTTTTAAGATTATTGATGCTGCAGAAACCCTAAATGCTCAAGGTTACTACTCTACTGAAATAGTTACACAACCCTCTCTGACAGGCTGGAATATCAAAGAGATAGGGAAGGGTATGAGCAGTAGAAGACAAAGGTGTAGTTAAGAACAAGGTGAACTGAGCCCGTTGTGTGTATTATATCCCTTGGGATCAATATTCAGACTTCATCTGTCCTTGTTTCTTGTTCTGTAAATTACCCTGCTAGAGGGACCAGTTGTAACGCATTGAAACTAAATGACATAATAGAAAGATGAGTGGGGAACTCAAGGCAAAGAGCAAGTAAAATCTGAGAGAAATAGACCCTCCTTTATAAATTGCCTGACATGTGCCAAATGAAATGTAATGCTGACAGATGTAAAGTTATACTCTGCAAAATAAACACAAGCAGAAAACAAGTAGAATTGAGCTACAACAGCATGACTTTGACTAAGACCTTGAAGAGATGATGGTACATGCTCAAAAAATGGTCTGACAATAAGGGAAAGCAATTTGAAAACACAGGAGTCTTGGGATACAGAAATTACACAATGACATTTGATGAAAAACCAAGAATGGTGTGAGTCTAACTCAGCCACAGTGACTCAAAATAGTAAGTATACAAATAGAGGGCAAAATTATGTTCCTGATTTATACAGTATTAATCCTCAACAGGCTACTAGGGGCAATTGGCTCAGGGGATATTTTAAACACCCCTAGCACCTCTTTTAGGGTGAGAAAAAATATTTGGGGATTTTTTTCCACTTGTACTGTTACCATGGAACATTCATGTCTTCTCGTTAGCAGCCTTCTCCCTAGCACAGTGACTGGCAAGGACACAAGAACCACTCAATTCAGACTGTGAAATCTCATATGAACATTCACCTTTTGGCCTCTTTCTTGACACAGTCCCTATATCTCATAGTATCAGAGTACCATTTCCATTCTTGGACATCACTGGCTAGATGCAGCTGTGGTTGACATCTGTCCAGTCTCAGAGTGGGGAGAGGAATACAAAGCTACACCATAATTCAAAATTCAGAACAAGTTCTGAAGAGATACGTGATCCCTGCAGGATTATAAAATCTCTTTGATTTCACTTGTGCTGGCTTTCTACCAGTGTAATTCAGTTGAACCCTACAAAGCATTTTGTAAAGCCAAGCTACTTCCTCTCTCAATCCTGGGCTTAGCATCTTTTGCTGTGAGTAGCTGTTTACTTGTTTCACAGAGCAGATGGTCTCCATGCAGATTAACTTCTTTGGCTGGATAGGACAACAAGGTGAGCATAGGACCACAGCTACTTCTCTTTCCTTGCTACAAGCTTCCTCCCTAGATCAGCATTAGAATTTGCATCCCTCTTACCTGCCTATGCAATTTTAAAGTTCAGTATCAGTCAAACCTCCTTTTGTAGTCAGTAGAGAGAGTTGAATACTCCCACAGTGAGTCATCCCATCCTAAGATCTAATATAAATGGGAACTACTTACTTCTTTCCATTATCCGTGGGAGGAACCCAGACAACTGACTTAAACTAGATACCTGGATTTTGGAAGATTGACAGTAAGTTTACTCAAGGCTGAGGAATCTAATGTCAAATAGGATCACTTCCCAATGTCTGATCCGTGGCCTCCTTGGACTGAGAGAGGTGATCTCAAAATCCCTCTAGGAAAGCTTGCATCCAGATAAAGAAGGCAATTTTGTTGCTAGCTTGCATAACTCACTAAACATTTTACAAGTAATGTAAATCATCTTTAGACAGAGAAATACATGGGCTCTGTAAGTGGAGCCATGTTTTAGAGTGGAATGTCTGTACTGGCATGAATTAAATTAGGGAAGTGACATCATTGTACCTGATGTGATCATTAAAAATTACATACAGAGGGACAATCTTAAATTCACCTCAGATCACTCCTCCCTGTTTTAGTAAAAAGCACAGACTAGAGTGTGACTTTTTCATAGTACTGTATTGTAATGTTGTTATATGGGCTACCACTTCCTGTACTTCAGAGTCAGTGTCTTGTACTTTATCCTTATTTAATCCTTTATTCCATAGTAATTTTCTGTATAAAACTAAATTAGATCTCGTGAATGTTAACTTCAAGAGTAACTTCACATCAGACACTCATCAGACCATATGGATTCTGTATTTTGTATTGAAAGAAGCAGAATAAACATCTTTTCCATTTGCCTTCTGTTTTACAAATTAATGTTTGGGCAATCCAATTTGAAGTTCCCCTTTTCTTATGATAGGGTAAAAACATATGACTGTGGAGAAAGAATTGCTGGTTGGTTCTCTATGTTTCTTGGTCGTCCATGTCGCTTGATAAGACAAAGTTCAGACATGAAAAGCAAGTCACATCAGAAAAATACAAAAGGTATGTTGTCATTCTTAAAAATATTTGTGATTCCTCATGCAAACATCAGGCTCATGGACTTCCTACTGAGTATATAACTACCTTGATAAAGGCTGAAAGAGTCATCCACTATTGATCTAGTAGGTACATTTATACCAAAACTGACTTTTTGCTGCCCTTCTACTTCTTAAATTTGGTGAAAATGTACAGATACACCAGTCTGGGGGCAGTGGGGGTGGTAATCATCATGACCATGATTTTGTCTGGAAACTCGATGATCATTTTGAAAAGTGATCATGAAAAATCTAAGAATCAAGTAATTTTTGGAGAGACTAAATTTCGTTATAAAAATAATTGAAAGACGATTGAAATGAAAGAGCATCGAAAATACACAGATATTGCTCTTGTAAATTGTTTTACAAATTTGGTAAAATCTCAGCTCTGTGTCAGTTTCTAAATATATTGCATCATTATCATTTACAGGTTTAAGGAGATTCTTGGAGTATTTCCTTAGTATCTGGAACCAATGAATAAATTTTTAATGAGAATAAGTAAGGTCAAAGGAAAGATGAGGTGAAATTACTAATTTTAATGGTCATTTTAGAATGTTGGATTGATTTTTTTAGGTCTTTCATCTGCTAAAAACATCTCACTCTCTCTCGTGAATGAAGCGCAATACCTCCTGATAAACGTGGCAAGCATTCTGCAGCTGAAAGAACACATTTCTGCAAGGTAAGAGCCTTCTGTCTCCAAATATCTCTTAGTGATGTAGGATTCCAGAATCTTTTCATAAGATGCCAATATAGCTGTTTTATGTGGAAATTTATGAATAGTTACATTTCAGTGGTCAACAAATATACAGCTATGAAACGTCTATATTTACTAATTCTTCTATGACTTCTGAAAATTTGGATTAAATCCATGAACATAATCTGTCTACCAGTCATCTTTAGGAAAACTTTAATGAAATTTTTGTCAAATGATTTGGTGGCAAGAGATTATTTGGAACCAGCCAGTTTCTATTTGTCAGAAGAACAAGGATAAATAGGTTTTCTCAGCATAAAAAAACTGGCAGGTAAAAATACAAGATCTTACTACTGGCTAAACTATTTCTTTCCTATGGGAATGATTAGGATTTAGAGTAAACATGCACAACAGAAATACTTTAAAACTACTTTCAGGACTGGAATTGAAATTAATTGAATTTGATATTACTTATACAAAAGTGGGAGACAGAAGCAGCAAATGAAACACCGTCAGCCCACAGTTGAAAGACAGCAAACCCATTACCAACCAAATTTTCACACAATGACAATAGGAAATTGTTGTTTCTTGAATATAACTAAGACAGGTTCAAATTCTACAGAAAATCTTCCCTCAAGGCCTCTATCATAGCTGTGCATCCCACAGCCTCGGAATTTGTCTCTGAGTCCTCTTTTCCTGTCTCACAAAACTTCCCTGCCTCTTCTTGGAGCCATCCTACCTCCTCTTAGTCACCCACCAAACATGCCCCCTGCATTGAAGTTTCTGCTATGAGTAGAAAAGGAATATCTGTAGGAGGATATGTGTGTATCTTCAGTATCTTCACTGACTGAATGAAGCATCAGTACAGACCACTGGAGGTCTGAGGGTTTTCCTACTTTGGGAGAAGACAGTTGGACAATTTTAGAATATTGTGGGGAAAAATGTGTGGGAAAGGTTTGAATCTGTCCATCTCTCAGCATTTTGACTACCCTTGCCCAGTGAGAGTTACTGCCTTCTTTTAACTCTTGGCTGGCTGGGTTACACCTACTTGAGAGGACACTTCTTACAGTCATACCTTACTCAGACTGGACTTTTACCATTGTGAGACTCAGTGAGGAACCTTCCAGATGTGAGATTTGAGTGCAAAGATGAAGAGTAAGGAACAGCAAGTGAGGACGAAGGAGTACAAGGAACTTTGGTAAAACATGCAATGTCAGATGATCCACTGATTTTACACCTAATATCTTCCAGTACCACTAGGCTTGTAATCTCCTTTTCTTCAAAGGACACTCCAGATGTGACTAGAGCTGCCATAGTGACTGAGATGCATCTTACTTCCTGCTCTGCAGCAGAAGTTGGAAATCTCCTGCCTCTTTTGCCATTCTCAGGGTGCTGGAGAAATGAATTCAGATATGCAGCATCCTCATTCTGCAACTGCTATTAAATCATAATGTATAAGGTTTCCAAATACTGAACTGGGCAATGTACTTTCAAGAATCTGCACATATGGGTCTTCATTAAAAGTCAGAGGTTTTGTGGAAAGTATTATTTAGCTTCTCAGCATGTGGGTTTGTTTTTGTTCATTGGAAAGTTGCTAATTTTTGTAAAACCATTTCAATTTCCAAATAAGTTTTCATAATTTCTCTTTGTATCTTCCATAAGTAAAAATGAATCTTCCAGTTTGCACTTGGCTCTGGAGAGGTGACCTAAAACAGAAACAGCAATTCAATTAAAAATTAGAACGTATCATACTGTTGGAGAGTTACACGTACATGCAGACAGTAGTCTCTCTGGTGTTTCATTTACTGATCACCTCCATGAAAATCCCCATGGCCTGGCCTAATCCTCAAATGTTCTTGTTAGAAGATATACATATTTATTTTAAAGTTTGCCTGTTAAATATAGCTAGTGCATTCTTCATTGCAGAGCCCATTGCCGTGAAAAGTCCAAAGTACTTAGACTGACTTCGGCAAATTACACTGATTTTCAAAGCATATCCTTGTTGAGATCTGAAGGATGAAGGTGCCTGTCACTGCATCCAACTAATGCCTACTTTGAGGGAGAAGAAATAATAGGAATTTACTCAGATACATGTTGCTGAGTAATTGTAAGCAGTTCTGAGGGGTGGAGGGAGGTGCAAGAGAGGTGAGGTATTCTGGCAGTGAACCTGAGCAGGTTGAAGGCAACGAGACTAAGAATAGGGGCATTGCAGTCTTTGAGTTCAGCAGCAGGGGATTAGTAGAAGTTAGAAGCAATTTTCGTCGGCTGGCTTAGGACACTGTAGGCCCAGCTCTGAGGTTACTGGGGTTTTTGATGACCACACTAGTACAGGCTGGAGTGGCAGGCACTTATATTTTAAAAAATACATTCCTACCTTCCACACTTCTAGAGCCCAAAAGTTGTCAAACTACAGCTGATGGGGTATCAAAAATTGTTCATGTCCTTAATACATAATGCAAAAAGAAATGTTCTACTCCACTAACGATGGCATTGAAAGAACTCTTGCAATTTTAGGGCTGTCTTTTTTCCCTGGTACTGGTCAAATTCTCCTGTAGAAGAAAAATGAATGACAATTCAAAGATGCAGCCAGATTTCTGATATTTGTATGCAGTCCTCTGCTCTGTCTGTCTCATATATGTTCTCCACACTGACACAAATCAACACTCTGGCAGTTCAAATGCTTGTAAAGAGGCAGAAATATCACTACACAGAGATTAATTTTTTTTTTTTAACATCTATCCTTTGGTGCAATATGCTGCATCCCAAGGCAAATAATAATAATAATAATAATAATAATAATAATAATAATAATAATAATAATAATAATAATATAAGGGATATATTCTGTCATAAAATGACTTTACCGGCCTTTCTTACCTTCAGCAATTGCTGGTTTTGTCCCTTTTGCCATTGCAGCATGTGTAGAATAAATTTCTATTTGCCTTCTATTCTAGAAGCTTCTATTTCTAGGAACAATTAACAAGTCAAATGATTGCTAACTCAAAAGATCTTTTCATTTGTTACCATTATCCTTACCTATGATAATTAATGAGGAATTTTCTCATAAGCATTGTTCACAGTCACCTGTCTGTATGCTTTCATACCTGCAGTTCCAGGTTACACCTCTGAAAAAGCCACCTAGAGGGTTACATATCATAGATCAAAGATTAAAAGTTATAGTTAAACACCTTGTGCCATTTCCATAGCCTTTGTAATGAAACAGGCCAGATTATTCTGGAGAAGTGTTTACTTAATCGTATGAGGCACTTCATTCTTACAACACATCTATACAGAAATAGTTAACATATCTTATTTTTTCTTTGTCAACTCCATGAGACAGATTGGAAAAGCCGTTGGAAATAGAGGAATTAATCCAGCGCTTCCGTGCCAACATTGTCGTCAGTGCACCAGAGTCCTTTGAGGAAGAAGAGTGGGCTGAAATTTCAATAGGTGCCCTGCAATTCCAGGTGTGAAATTTTTTGTCTTGTCCTTGTCCCAGTCTATCACAAAGTATTTTGACCCCTGGAGACTGACTAATTTTTGCAAGGCTTTGACTGAAACATGGGCAGCATGGGTTGCACAGATGAAATTTATGAAGTGTGTGAAAAAAAAAACAACTAACGTGATGCGACCTGTGACAAACATAATTCAATACAATTGAGAGATTTTGACGTATTTCTCAACACCTTTTTTTTTAAATTTCATAATTCATAACATTTCCCACCTCTGTCCATCTAAACTGAATAATAATCGCTATTTTGAGGTAGAGTTTGCAGCAAATAGTTAGCCAGCATGTCATGAGAGAATACTGGTTGCTGCTAAGCACAGTAGTCCAAATGCAACCTCAAGCACATCAAGCAACTTATTGCCAAAAGACTGGACATGAATTCAAGTGAACACTCATGGTCTATTGCCCTCTGTTGTCTACATCTTGCCTTAAGCCCCGTTAAAAGAATGTTTCTAATTCTAGCCTGGTAGGGTTTTTTGGCATGTTGTACTTTATATTGTATCTAACAACACAATGTGCTTTGTACCGTGAGGAGAATGCTGAAGAGTCAGACTTGTTTGCAAATGCATTCTCTTCAGAAAACCTTTTAACAAAAAATCTGTAGAAGCTACACATGAAACTTAAGGGAATGATGTACACATGTATTACATATGTATTACATATTCTGTTGAATTTGTCTGGCCCTGAGATGTGAAATGTGTATTTGAAGAGTCATTGCCCAAAATGAAAGAAGTGGCTTATTCATTGTTTTCTTAGAGATGATAATTAAGGTGTGAATTACAGAAGTGCCAAGGTCAAATCTAGAAGCTGTGACAGACATCACTCCTATTTATTTCTGATCAGCATACTGTAAGAAATTTTTTGAGCAGGGATGGAAAGCATGGCTGATCTGCTCTCTTTTTATGTATACTTTGATCAGTAAGCTGTAAGATGAGTTACAGAAAATTGAGGAAAAATTCCTATAAGTAGGAGATGAGGAACAAAAAGGACAAAATCCTTGGTGTATAGCTTGTTCGAGGCTAGAGTTACACTAGGGAGCTCTGCTGGGGATCCTGTTGAGAAGTTACTGTAAAACTGCAAAATAAAAAGGCATTCCTGTTTCTGGCATTGATACACTTCAGGAACACAAGCCAAAAATAGAAAGGCTTATGGAACTTGTATTGTCTTTTCCTGTCTCTGCTAGGTCCTTGTTTAGATACTTATGTAGTAGCAGTAGAAATTATGCTAATGCTCCTTGATGTGAGGAAAATGGTAAAGAAGCTGTTGAGCAAAGCAAAGCAGGGAAAAATATTTCCTTCTCTGCCTTGTTGCTCTTTTAATAAAAAAAATAAGGCTGTGGAAAATAAGTTTCTGAAAAAAAGCTGATGTACGGTTTTGATGATTACACTGAAGAGTTGTACAAGCAGTTCTAGATGCATCTCAAAAAACCGAAGTATCTTATTTACCCTATTTGAAATTTATGACACATTTTACAAAAATAGAATCTGTATACTAGAATACTGTAAGAGTTTCTATAATGTACAGCTTTGCTAACGTTAGGAATGCAATGTTAAGTGAAAGTGCAATATGTCATCCTTCTTCATTTTAACGCCTTATTAAGAACTTTGTTGCAGGTTTCCTTTTTTTTTAACCCTAAAAGCATATCTTAGTTCAAACAACAATTAACTTTAAGAATGATTACATATGGATGCTAACATCACATGTAATACATGATGGAGGATCAATCCATTATTACTTCTGTTTATGTAAACTGATGAAAATTCACATTTTACATTCGGATTATCTGCAAGCACCATACATATAAGAAAAATATTGTGCATCTCAGCTGCACTAAAACAGTCCCAAGAAAATCCTGAGGCACTAGCTTAATACTGTATTCAGCTCTCCTTTGGATGAACAGCCCTGGAGATGAAGTGAAGCCATCAGGAAATACAAACATGTAAATGTCTAGTATTTCTCAGATTCTGTCTCTGGGAAAGTTTTCCTTAAAAACAGAAAAAAGTCAATTAAAAATTCAGTGAGATTTTTGCAAGTAGACCCTTTGAAAATGTGCCTACTACCTTACATGAACAGGCCTGATCTTTTACATAATGAAAGCATAAAAAGCCCACAGGACAGGTATGCAAAAGGTATGCATTTAAGATATTATGATGGTCAGAAGCTTGTACTGTTCAATGTCGTACTGCTTTGATATACAGCCATGAACTTTCTTTAACAAAAATTTCAGGTTGTGGGTCCATGTAGCAGATGTCAAATAATCTGCATTGATCAACAGTCTGGGGAACGAAACAAAGAAATTCTGCAGTCTCTGTCTGCTGCCAGAGGCAGAAAGGTCAGTACAGTACTTCAAAATGGCTATAATGAAAGATGTAGTGACTTCATGGCATGCGTAATGAAATATTTACTGAGAGAATATTCACAGTTAAGTTGTTGTGCTAATGGTTACCGTTTGTTTTTTCTGTAAAAAGAGGATGCACTTACAACCCAAATATGACCTGGTTTATTTCCATAAAATGCTCACACATTTTTATTCAGAAAGGGACTATTAATATGCATTATTTTTAACTGTGCTTGTTTTATTCAGTATGTACCTCCTTACAATGTGTTTATTTTGGTCTTAAAAACAGAAGCTGATGCACTGATATCTTCTAAGAAAAGAAATATGCAGAAAAATCTGAAAGTGTTTGAAATTATACAGTTGGCTTGTAAGGCTAAACTTTATTCTTACCATGAGAAACAAGTTAACAGGAAAAACAGAGCAGATATAAATGTAGTCAAAGTGGAGAATAATTATGTAAGAAAGTGACTGGAGAGTTAGTGTGAAATACAGAAGTTCATTTGGAGTCCTTCTGCTTCCTAAGTTTGTGTTGCTTCTTCGAACTGAGAGTGCTCAGATGATAGCTAGATGGTTCGACATCCCAAAAGCTTCACAAATCTCCTCAGAAGTATTTATTTAGCTGAAAATTGTTATTCAAAATTGATTGCTTCCTGTTCTTTAAGCTTGTGTTGTAAAAGTTCCTCAACCAGTCAGGGCTCGGGAGTCTCACCAGTACCCACCAAACACCAGAGACTGGGCACAGCACTGGAGCAAAGCAATAACAAATAGGTTGAAAATCATTCACCCAAACAATGCACAAACAACTTACAAATAGTACATTATATGTTTGGGGAAAAAAAATAATAAATTGATTCGTCTCAGTGACTCATTAAGCAAACAAAGAGCTACATTTTCCTTGAATGTTATCCTTGGTGAATAGCTCCTCTGGCTCCGCCTCAGAGCCAGCGCCTGGTGCAGTGAGCTGGGGAGAGGCACGCAGGCAGGACTGGCTGTCTAGGCACAGCTTCCCACTGACCTGAGGTGACCTAGAGTTGCACAGCAGGCTCTGGTATCCAGATCACCACCGTACATGTGCCATGGTGGGTAGTCTGAGGACAACATCCCTCTCTGGGTAATGCTAAGCCACAGCTGGAACATCTGGGACACTTCAGAGCACATTTGGACACTCTGGGCAGGGACACTGCTCAGCTGCCACGTGGGGTGTGGTATGCAGAGGACTTTTTCTACCCGTATGGGTTTTACTGGATCATGACTTAAATCCTCTGTAGAGGGAAAGCACTCTGTATTCGGGGAGACAATAGCTACAAAACCTTACCTGGGATACAGATTCTCAGGACAGGCAAAACACCTTCTGCATGTTTCCCTCAGCAAATATGAGCTCCTCTTTCATTCTGATTAACTCAGCAATGCAAAGATTTTCTTGATACAAGCACTCCTAGTACCAAGTAACTCGTTCAAACAGGACAAGGCAAAAAGAGCAATCCAGCCTCTTGAGAACAAGCTGGCGCTGGATAAAAGCCGCCTGGCGAGGCGAGGCAGAGCACAGCGCTGCTGATCACCGCAGGGGAGAGCTCTGCTTCCCTCAGCAGCCCGGCAATATTCGCGCTGCAAAGAAACAGACCTTCAGCTTTTTTTAATTTTTCCCAGCCTTCAGTGCTGCTGGTAGATGGGATCCTGTGAGCATGCCCTGCGCTGCATAAGGCTGAGTTCACTGTATTAGCAGACAGCTAAAAGAGATAGTTTGAACTGGTACTTTTGCCTGAACTGGTCTGAGAAGACCTCAGAGCCCATCCCTGCTGCAAGCCATCTGTGGGGTGATGATCACCAGCTGGTTATCAGTGAGCAGCACCAGACAGAGGACTATGACATTTTCAGCGTGCTCAGCAGGCCTAGCGCAGAACATTGATCCAAAACTTTCACAGTTCGCAGTGGGGAGAGAGAAAGAACATTGAGACCATGTGACTGTGTTAAATTGCAGAGCTAATGCTTTGGTGATTCATGTATCTAGGATGTGCTTTTCTGCTAAGGAGGCATCTAACAGACTTCATTTTCTTTTTTTATCAGATGCAGATTCAGTGCAGGAATTTAGCAGTGTTTGCTTCCATCTGTCAATAATCTGATTCAAACTACAAAAAAAACTATTGCAGCAAAATAACATTTAAGCTAACTTCCCAGCTTTTTGAAAGGTTGTCAAAACATTAAAGATTCTGCACATACAAGACTGAGCCAGCTGTCAATATTTACCATTTTGTTTTGTTTTTTTTTCCAAGAACACCAACCTGTACAAATACATTGAAATTTATCAAACTCATAGCCCACATAGCAGCACCGCCAATGAACTTCAATAATGAGATAAATAATGTAAGGCTAGTAAGAGGTAGTTCAATATTTATTTCTGAAATCATGTTTTTCTCCATCCCTCTGAGACTGTGAGATCCTGTTGCTCCAAGCTGAGAGATTGGAACTTTGCATTGATGGATTGCAGCAGAAAGTCAGAACCAGCTACTGTAACTAGTCACAGAGACAATTTGCATGTTTCCTGATCTATGTAAAGCACGGTGCTGAAGCCTAGCCAGTTGCTTTTTATGAAACCTTTCATGTCATTGTTTGAAATAAGTTGCAAACACCTCTACAAAGTGAACTTGAGCTCTGCTTTCTGAAAAAACACTCATTAAGGATTCCTTCTGTAATTTTTGATGAAAAGGAAAATAAGTTCTCCTTGTGTGACAGAGTGCTCTCTGTTACTGCAGGAGACTAGGAAAGACTAGATAACTACATTAAGCAAATGGCATAAAAATAACCACATGCTGTTTCACGTGCCTCACCACCTGATGCAAAACACACATGGATGGAAAATGGAGAACACTGAATTCTTGCCTGTCTTCGAGAATTTGCAGATGCAGTTCAGCACTAACAATAGCAGAAGCCCTGTGGGTGGATTTTCAGCAGTGCTATAAGGTGGGATTGGAGTCAAGGTAGCAAAGGGAATTGCATTAGCAATCTGCCCCAGTCTAAATGCATGGATAGCAGTACATCAAGGGAAATTGTTTGCATTATGTTTGCACATGCCTTCATGCACTAAAAGGCTTGTGGTTCTTTTTTTCCCAGTGGGCTGTTGATAGTCCTTTATGTATCTCATTGTGCCTTGGGAGAGTTTCTTATCCTGCAGAATTAGATACCATGCCTTTGGATTGCTTACTGAGATGTTAGCAAGGATAGCAAATGACTTATATCTTATGCATCATTATCATTATTTTCATAGTAATGCAGGGCTTTAACTATGCAACGCTTTTCCTTCAAATATCTGGAACATTTGAAAACAGTGATTGTTGTTATTAATAGTCCTCTGAAATAATATAGCTGTATTTTCTTATTGGTGGCTGAACTGGAAGATGCATTTATTTAAGGTAGAGCAAAGGAAAATAAGTCCTTAAGAAAACTTTCTGCTGTCCAGATATTTTCAACTTAACAATATAGGTTTTTTGGCCACCAACTTAAAAATTTTCCTTTTTACCAATATAAAAAGTCAGCGTGTTGAAAGTGAATACTTCCGCTCTCCTGTTTTGTAAGGCTTCACTAATAAGTCAATCTAAAGCTAATAAAACATCCTTACATTAAAAAAAAAATCACTTCTAATAACTACATCTCCCAAACCTTTGCATGAGAAAGAGGTTACGTTATTGTATGAATAAGTGAGCAAACCTGAACAGGTAAATTTATCTACTGGGAGATGGCAGCTGAGAGCTACATCTGGGAGCAAAATCCAGAATTTATCCATCCAAAGCTAAGTATTAGCACACAATATGATTTATGTGCTTGTTACACATTCTGTCAGGGTATATCTGTACCAAGTTCTGGTCTGTGTTAACTGATTTTTCAGGAGCTGTAGCTTAAAGACATCTCACCTCAGCCTTTGTCAGATATAGCACCTCAGGTTTCTATCTTACAGAAGGAGATAGTGCACCCAGGGTATTTCTCTGTCAGTGAATATCTGAGCAGAGCATGCTGCTGTTGATCCAGTAAATGAACGTGAAACAACATGCAAGAATGACAGCACTTCATAGCTCCCCCTTTCAGTGAGTGTGATGACTATCATATGATTCACTGTTGGCAAGAATGTTTTCTCTATTCCTCCCAGCAGTGAAATGCTGTGCTTTTTCCTAATCAAGACGCTTTACATTTTTTGTCCCTTTGAAGTTTAACAGTGATGGAAAGAGTCTCTACTGCCATCAGAATACTGAGCAGATAAAGCCACGGAGCTCACAGTCCAGCATTCCCTGCCCAGTTCTTGGTGTGTTCTGGGGAGATTATATGCAGAGTAAAATGCTCTTGAAGTCAGGGAAAGGTAGGAGCAGCAGGGAGAGATTATGCAGTTTCATTGTAATAACTCTGCAGGTTGTAATCTCTGAGTCTGAAAGCTTCATTTTTCATCAGTGAAATGTGAGAAGGGCCGATTTCTGCATTTTATCTTTCTCTTGAAACAGAGCTCAAGTGGCAGATGCACAGCTTTTGTGTTTTTTTGATGGGGGGGTTGTGTGTGTTATTGCTGTTATCAGTACCTGCTGAGTCATTATTTTTAATTATTGAAAAAACAAGGAAATTTACTTAAAAGATGTTGAATCCTCTTCTGGTAATCACAAGCTAAATTTTGGTCTTAAGAACATTCACCAAAAAAAAAAAAAAAGAGTTCAGCAGTTCCACACATGCCTTTTCTTCAATAATTCTGTGCATTTAAAAATTATTATTCACAATAATAATAATAAATAATTTTTCACAATAATAGAAAAATTGGTAAATTAAGTTCTCCACAGTGAACAATCTGCCCAGATTTATTTTATTCTCAATTTAAGTTAAATCAGTATGATGATACAGTAAATATAAATAGAAACTTCTCATGTATCAAATAAGTTGATTTCCATGCATGAGTTATAAAATTCCTTCCTCTGTGAAATGCAGTGTAGCATGAACTAATAGTAATTTTACTATATTTGTTTTATGATTGCCTGATTTTTTAAAACAACGGAATTATAGCAACTGACATTTTTGCACTAGGGTACAAGAAGTGAATCAGGTTAACTACAAGTCTGAGAAACACATCATTTATGCCAATAGAGAACCCACAGCTTGTTAACAAATAAGAGAAAAGCAAGAATGGAAAAATAACACTATATACTTAAATATTTAAATGAAACTAACTTACCATTTTAGCTTCATGGTTAATCCAACAGTCACTGTGCTGGATGATTGGGATCTTACTGTGCTGCAGTCATTCCTCAGCATTAAATACCAGAAAACTGACCATAAGGATATACCCTGTGTCCACCAAGCGTTGACACTATTATGATCACTGGTATCCAAAAAGTGTCGGTAATAGGATAGGTCTGATAGGTCCACTCATATCCTATATATGAGACATGCCAGTGAGATGAAGGAATAGTAGAAGTAACTGAAAAACCCTCAGCTTGGGGCCTGTTTTTCTTTTTGATGTTTAGGATTAGAAATGAAACAGAAAGACCCAAATTCAGAGTCTGAGGGCATTTTTTGATAGATCTTTCTCTACTTGGGCATAAGTCTCAGTCTTACCTCTTGCTAATTCTTCAAAGACTAAAATCTGTTCTGTGTTACCTTATAGCTGTATCTTTATTTAATTATACAGTGGAAGAACAGGAAAATACATAGTGCCTTTGTATTTAGTTTTTCAAATATGTTCCATAAAATTCACTTAACACTATTTTTTAAATTTATTTCAATTCCTTTTACCTAGTATTTTTTTCTAAACCTGCTCTAAATGTAATTCCCTCGATTTCAACATCATCGATCTGAACAGTGGTAGTAAATGTAATCAGGAAATAGGAAGGATAATAGAGTTTTGTTTTTACATAATTTCATTTGCTTATTTATTTATTTATTTTACACGTGTACATTTTGGCTGTAGTCTAGCAAAACAAAATACTTTTTATTGAAACCCATAAAAAGGGACAAGAAAATTAGTATTGGGTTTCCAAGGTCCTCAGTTTGAGGATCAAAGACATTCTGAAGTCTAAAAATCAGTTATCTATTTAACATGGTCTTCAGCATTTCTTTCTTTCCTACTTTACTTTTTTTTTATCTTAACTGTTATCTAATCCTTTGGAAAATATTATCATGAGATGAAAAGTCTTTTTCTTGCATACTTCTAAATTCTCCGCTGTTGGAAAACAAAACCACAAAACCACACCAGTCTCTTGTCACATTTTCGGATCACACCTTGCTGTACACAACTACAAGTGTAACATTCAACTGCTTCAGATCAAGAACACACATAAGAGTGCAGACGCTCAGATCAGGTTTTTGGTGCCTCTGAGGGTTGCGTGGTCAGTGGGTGAAGTGGTTTTTCTATTCTTCTTTTCTTTATTACTCAGTATCACAAAGACACATTCTAAGTATTTCTAATATTTATGTAGGATGTATTCACAGATAGTGGGTAACGACAGATAAGAAGAGACCTAATAAAACAAACTTTCTGAATATTTTCTGTAAAACGTACTAAAATATTCATAAAAACAAATAAAGGGAAATTCACACAGGCTAGACAGAAAAAAGTTCTGTTAACAAAGCGAATCATTCATGGTAGAAGATGCAAGACTTCCTTGCTGTTGGAACACACGTGCGTTCTCGCGCTGCATAGCCTTTGCTTGTGATAATGCATTAACTGTATTTGTCAAGAAGCCAGAACAGTCATTAAATAACTAGATTGTGAGTGAGTGTAAATTACATACATGATACTGTGGAGCTCATGATGAAATACTACATTCTTTATCCACTTACTTAAGGTATTCTTCTTGAGTAGCATGGACTTAGCTTTTGTTTATGAGTCTATTATGGTTAATGAGTTAAGAATGTTCTTAATTACATGGACATCGTACATACCTCCTTATTCTTAAAGCAATATTGTTCTTCTAAGCATATCTGGATTGTGAGATCATCTATTGATCTGATTACTCTAACATGCGTTGCATCTTAATAAATATTTTGCTTTTTTCAGACAAACTTCGGCATATACCTGATGAACCAGCCCTTGCACTCATCCTTTTCAGACATTTTATCAGTTGGGTCTCAAGTACTACCAGTGCTGAAGGAGAATACAGAAATTCAGCCTCCAACATCCAGTGAAGAAAAATGTTCAGGATAGATTCTCTGGTGGAGACAAAATGTTTATGCAACTTCAGGGAAAAGTCAGTAGTCAGTTACTCTAAAAAAAAAAAAAAAGAAAAAACTTCCACTCATTTGCTTCTGGTTTAAGTCTTTTAATTTCTGTTTGCTGTAAATGTTATCAGATGGCAAAACTTTTGATAATTACAGCTCACCTACATGTTTTTGCTTGTGATTAGGTTACAGCAGCCTCTGTTTTGCACAATTGCTTCAGGATGCAACAGGTTTGATCAAGTTTTACTGGTGGATGACTCCCAAAACAAGCCCAGCTTCATTGTCAGAAAGCCACATCTCAGTGAAGGAAAGTAAATACAACAATACACTACTTCCTTATGCTGCTTTGTTAAAACCACAATGAGGAGAGAGGATGCAAGACATATTTTAGAAACAATGTGGGTGGGAAGGAACAGTGGGAGAGCGGCGTGAGAGCAGCAGTGCATTCACCTTTTCAAAAATGAAGCTGAAGGTGATGTGTAGACAGTATGAAAGCACCGGAAAAGAGGGAATTATTGGGAAACCTGTGTCTCCTCCTTCAGAAGTGATGTGTGAGGATGTCAACAAGGCTCAAAGATCAATGAAGATTCAGGATGCCATTTGCAAAACACATTCCTGGTGCAGGAATTCCATACATTTGTTCTCAACTTATTTCTCTCATTTCCATTTGTTCCTTTTCCTTGTGATTTATTCTATGTGATGACTTCCCTGGGGTTTTTTTTGTGTCCTTGCCCCTGGAAGGGGGCTGGGAGGTAAATGATCTGTTAAGTTCCCTTCCAACCCAAACCATTCCATGATTCTGTGATTCTACGATCCCTCCACTCTTGTTTTCTTACATATTTGTGGATGTTGACACATTATTTCTAATTAGAGATTTTTCAACCAAAACAGTAATTTTCTATACCAACTTTGTTTATCCTGAGCAGTCTCTACTGGCCACTTAAGGGAACTCTTAAAAGTTTGGATGCTTCTCCATCATGAATAGCTCGAAGTATTCTTTTTTCTTACTCTTAGTTCATTTGATAGTGCCCTCTTTAGAAGACTCTTGAAAGCTCTTAAATAAGACTCATGCTTTCTGATTTCTGAGAGCAAATGTCTGAAATCTAAGACTTAGTCTGGAATATTGATTATTATGAAAATTAAAAAAATAAATAAAAGAAGGCACAGAGCAAAAAAACTCACATTGAAAGTAAAAAAAAAAAAAAAAAAAAAAAAGTAATGTAAGCCTGAACACATTGAGGCCAACTGTTTTATGACCCTCAGCATGCATCCAGCCAGCCATGGGATGATTTTGTGCTTCCAGGAAGTCCTTCTGGAAGAAAAAATTCTCCTAAATTGGCTGCGGTCTTGCCATTTGGGAAGTGAAATTTTGACCGCATTAAAAGCACCTTCAGAACTCTCATCCAAGATTTAGAACTTCCTTGGGGCAGTTTTGGCTCCAGCTATGTGAAACTGCTTCTGGCTGAAACAGTCCTTGAGTTGTTCGAGCATATCCCTGGAGGGAGGCAGGTGGCTTCGTGAAAAAGTTGGTCAAACAGTCATTCTGAAAGGGGGGTGACAACTACCACAGAGCAGCGTACAATGGGGAAAGGGAAGCACAAATCAGAATTCAAAAATGGTCCTTCTTCTTTCTCTCTCTTTTTTTTTTAATATAATGGTTTCTTCTTTCTTTTGTTCTTTTGAAGAACTTGTTTTACTCACTTGAGCTGGAACAGTCTCTCAGTAGAGCTTTGTAATGGAAATGAGAAGAGACATTATCAGTTTCTTGCCATCTGCCATAAAGTACATGGAAAGAGAGAGGTTTTTCATATGTATGTAAACTGAGGATCAATTTTCAGAGTTGTACCTTCTACTTCAGAGCCCAAGGTCTGGTCCTTGATGTCTGCTTTGAAAAGCAGGAGTTTTATCTGTCTAATAGTCAATTATTTGAGGTTGTAATGAGCGGGCTTTTTGGAACGTTGAAAAGCAGTTCCCTGGTATCTAAATGTCTTAACTGTTTTACTCTTTGCCTTTCTGTTATGCAAAATATTGCCTTGTTGGATAGAAAGCCAGTTCAGCATTGACAGATTTAATATGAAGAGACCTGTTGTATGCTGACCTTCAGGTGATCTCTGGTGCTTTACTCTGTCCTCTTCACCTCACCACTATGCCATTTATTTAAAATGACACAGAAATTAGAAGAGGAAATTGAAAGCAAACCTCAACAAGCTCTGTTTCACTTGTTATTTGATTTACTACAAAATCAGGCACTTTGGCACGCAGTGGCTTGACAAATACTGTTTGTGAATAGCTGTAATGCAATGTATGATAACTACGGATGAGAGGATTTGAACTTTAAAAATGTCATGCTTGGTCATTTTGACCTATTATTTACAGGCAATTACACATTCTCTCTGCTGTAGCTTAGTAATATTAGATTAAGAATAATTTTGCCATTTTATAGGAGGAAAAGAAAGATTTGCTCTGGTGTATGAACATACTCATTAGTATAGACTGTGCATTTCCCAGAAGGAACATTCTTGTGGTGCAGTGATAGGAAATGTCACAATGCTTCAGATTGATGGAAGATACATAAGGAATCTTTCATCTCAGCAAAGAATAATATTTCCCTTCTAGTAAGTGGAGTGTTCCTGCCAGTATTGATATGTCTTTCCATCAATGAAGACAAATTCTTCTCAGTGCCAAAACTCAGTGGAAAATCTTGAAATAGGAAGAGTAAATTCTAAATGACATGCACTGTAAGTTTGTAGAAAGAACATCCCTCCCATCATGTGAAATAAATTTCAAAGAAAGGAGAAATTTAACATACTGCAACCCCAGGTAGTGCAGGTACAAAAAGGGCATAAACACTTTGAAACACTGTATAGAAGGATTATATGTTCTATATGGATTTATTTCTTAACCTTCCAAGTATATAGAAAAAAAGATGATTTCATATGAATGCAGGTTCTTTCATCTAAATACTCCAATTACTGCAAAATTAAGTCTTTGGACTAATTGCGGATATATGTTTGCCTTCTATGGATAATAAATGTACTTAATACACTATTTCCAGAGTGCTGTATGTAGAAAATCCTCTATATATTTGAAAACCAAATCCATATTTCCTTGCAATGAATTATTCAAACACATTCTCTGTGGGACTTATCTCCTTTTCAAATCTAAAGGCAAAAATAGTGATTACAAGCTCTAATAATAGCCAGGAGGCTGAAATCACAAAACAGAAATCAGTATTTTTAGGAGAAGCTTCTGAGCTCTGTGTTCTCTGATATGACTTAGATATTTCAGATACAGTTTATGATTTATGTACTTTCAATGGCTTCCTTCAAAGTATGGCCAAAATTTTAGGTCATCCTTCCCTCAAAATTATACACAAATCAAAATAAAGGACTGCCTAAAAAATGTGATTATTCCTCATAAATTGTAGAGATTATGTTATGCAACTCATCTTCAATCTAGTTTTTAACTATCTTGGAAATGAAACCAATAAAATATATGTTGTGCTTGATGTGTCTACTGGTGGTGGTTGCATTCCTGACCTTTGAGCTCATGAGATGCTAAATTCTGCTTGGAGGCATTGGCAGGCTCACAGAGTGAGTGTGTGGCTTAGGATTGAAGGGATGTCTCATCGCTGCAGGGATTCACAGGTGAGGTGTTCCCCCAGCTACTGCACTGACAGCCTCTGTCTGTTTGGCCAGCATGCCAATCAGCTGCACACTCAGCTAGGCCCTGCACAAAATGAATAATCACCAATTTCCTTTAAAATATGTCCAGTCAGCCCTGTTGGAGCTGCCTCTGTTATCCAGAGGTTGGAACTCTCACAGAGAGTGTCAGAAAAGAGAAGGGTTGTTTCTGTCTCCTTTGCCTGGAGGGATCCAACACTGTTTTTCTCCCCTGCCTAACTCGTCAGCTAGTAGGTGAGACTGGGGACTAAACAGGAGTGGGTGTGTGTAGAAATCTCAGGGAATGTTTGTCCCTCCCTTCTGAGGTTTACATAGAAATGATCTATGATTCACTGGGCAAGAGATGGACACAAGCACAGTGAGGCAGTATCCACATGCGACTTCAAGCTGCTTGTTCATGCATTTTTGGATTCACTGAGGGGGGGGTGGGGAAAGAAGAGCATGACTCTGTAACCCAACAGGTAGGTTACTCTTATGGAGGTGAAAGATGTGGGTACATCCCTATCTCTCTGATTATACAGATGTCATGAGGCAGCTGCTTGGGGAAAACATAGTCACAGCCCCCAGGGAAGTGATGAGAAGGGAGAGTGCTCCTCTCCACTGGGCATTTTGAGACAGTGCATTTACAGAAGCAGGCTTGTCTCTTTCCTTTGGCCACCAGTTTTTAAGTACAAGATTGGAACTTCAACAAGAGCAGATGAGAATGCCCCAAGTGTGTTTTGGAATAGGCTATTAGAGGAAATGTGTTCAAGTCCACAAAAGCTAAAATTTGCAATGAATCCATGTTTCTGACTTCTTTCTAGGTGTACTAATGGCAAGGCCAGAGTGAATAGGAAAAAATGTGGTAGAGAAAGGAAAGTGGCATCTCCTACAGTCAAAGTTTATGAGAAAGTTTTGATATACATGCCTTCACCACCCAGTTTGTGGGTTTTTTTTCAGGAAATAAAGGATGTAGTATCTTCAGGCTCAGAACTCAGAGTAAGTAATTGAGAGAAGTGCCTCAAACAAGGCACCACTTAAGAGGCCTCTCTTCCCTCCCTTTCGTGTAAACTAGCTTGCTTTGCTGTTCACTCAGTGTGGTGGTGGTTGTGGATCCTTTCCAGTGGAAAAGCAAATAAGCAGGTGCCCTTCATAAGGAGTGAAGTGATTAACTTAGGACTATGGACAGGAAGAGATATTAGGGAGGTTTGAGATGTGGCATCCTTGAGCATCACTGCCATTTGAAGAGGTGCATCAGAAACTGCCCTAATAATCCCATAAATATGTGCTACAGAAAACCTAGTCATTTTTCTGCTCACACTGTAAAGTCTTCCTGAAAGGGTGATAACAAGAAAATTGTGCTGTTGGAAAAGAGACCGTGGCAAAGACAGGATGCAGAAAGAGGACAAACAAAAAAAATGCATGTTGTAGCATTTGCCACTCAGAATTGCTGTAGGGTTTCTTAAATAACCATCAGGTAAGACAAAATGTGAGAAATCAGGGAATTTGCTTTAGTACAGCAGTTTCATGGCAAAATTGAAATGACACTGATCTCAAATGAAGAGCATCCTGCCTTGCATGGCTCATGCATAGCCTATAAGTAGGTGCATTTCTATGTTAAACCCAGTTCCTTCTGTGAGCCAATCTATTCCAAACTGACAACCAAAACTTGTCAGCACACTCTAAATCTGGTCCTCAACATCAGTTTCTCCTAGATAAACAGTATGTTCCATATTTGAGCCCCATCATGCTTTTTGATGGTTTTTGGAGGTAAATGTCCCATCAGGGTTAAAGTACTCTGGCCAGGATTGTTAATGCAGATATTATTCCTCAGTCCAGAAGTGAAATCAGCTTTTAATTTCTGAAAGAACTGTTTTCCATGAGGTTGTGTATGAAAAGCCAGCAATGATCTAATATCAAGTCTGTTGTTTCCTGGTACATATGATAGTTGAATCAGATAAAGCTGTTGAAAAGTTTTTAAGTTATTATTTCCAAAAGCTACAGAAAACTAGAAGACTACAGAAGGCCGTGCACTGCTGAACCCATTCTACAAATGGAGAAGAGCCTCTGAAGTATCCATATTTCATGGATGTAATTCCCAATTAGTCATGTATTAGATATTTGTGTTTTCACTGGTTTAGCCAAATGCTTTGAATTGTTTCTTGTTCTCGGAGCCTTTGTATTTACTGTCATATTCAAAAAGTTTCTTCCAGCAAACCCTTTAATATTGAAATGAAATTAAATTTGTCTTAGGTCAAATGTTTGTCTTTATTCTGCTTTAAGGAATAAGAGGTAAAAGTCTCAAATTATGCTACAGGAGGTTTATACTGGATATTAGGAAAAAATTCTTCATGGAAAGGGTTATCAAGCATTGGTGCAGGCTGCCCAGGGATGTGGTGGGGTCACTATCCCTGGAGGTATTTAAGAAACATGTAGATGGGCACTGAGGAACATGGTTTAGTGGTGGACTTAGCAGTGCTGGGTTAACAGTTGGACTCAATGATCCTAAGGGTCTTTTCCAGCCTAAATGATTCTATGATTCTAAGAATGCAAGATTTCTGTGTTTAACTTGCTATCCAAAGCTCAATGCAATGATTTAATACAGTTGAAAAGAGAAGGTTCTTGTCTGTCAGCCAATACTTTGAAAAAAGCTACAGTATTCCTCAGTGATGTCTGGTCAGTTAGAAAAGAAGATCTAAGCTACAGGATCTGGGCAGAGCTTGCAATATTCGTTAAACAAATATAAATATATATATAGAGAGAGAGATAATAAATGAGAGAGAAATAAATGAATATTAAAGCACAGTGTCCCAGGGACACTGTTTGAATGCTGCCACTGCTAGTACACTCTGTAGCACAGGAGTTGTGTATTGTGGCCAGAAACTCTTAGAACAATTAAAAGCCAACAGACATTGCTGATTTAGCTTGCCAAACCTGGAGGACTTTTCATTAACTAGTTGTGCATAGTTTTATCTGAAGAAAGGACTTTGTCAAGTCCTTGCTATTTTATGTCTCGTACTTATGCTATTTTATGTCACGTACTGGCATCATGGAGTCACTTGGTATTCATTCAGTCTCACTTGCCTCTCTCCCTGACATGGTATGGTAATTTGGAGCTATTTACATGAAAAGTGAAGAATATGTCAAGGAAGAAAGAATCTGAGGTTTCATTGAGTGGGTAATCTGAAACAATTGGTTAACTCAGTCAAGCAAGATTGAGAGCTGTTTGGATCAGGAACATGCATGAAACATTGCAAAAAATGCAAGTAATACTTACCAGACCTTTTTGCATAGTGCAAAGACCATACAAACCATCAATCACATATTTAAAAAGCTATATATGATCTGAGATTGTCAAATATTGCAATTAGTAAATTTATAATTAAATATTCTGCTTCAAATAAGAATGTTTGGATTGGGAGGGTCATTATAACCCGTGTTGTATGTCTAATTTTATCCATTAGCTCCAAAATACCGATGGACAAAATATTTTTCAAAATTTTAATTTGCATTTTGTAAGACAAGCTGAGCTTTGAAGAAGCCTAAACAAGACACAGCTTTCTGAGTTGAGAGGCTACAAGTTAGCCATATAGTGATATTGCACAATAGGTCATTTGGAAAAATGTCTGTGACTCTTGTCAAAGAGAAGAAAATTCAAAGTGATTCAGCAGTTAAGAGGAGAGGTATTCAGGTATTACTTTAACATGTAGAGAGGAATGCTTGCTGGGAGAGAAATCCCTTAACATGCACACACATATCTCTCAGAAACTGCCCAACTTAGGAAACTTTCTTAAGTATGTGTTGTTATTTTTCTGAAGTCTCTGGTCTTTATGCCAGAAGGAACAGGTAAAGATTGAGAGGCAAAGTGGTATCAGATGCAAAGTACCAGAAAGCAGCAAAACAGTGGAATATTTTTAAAATGAAAATAAATGGAATACTTTAACTTTCTACAACATTTTTGAAGAAAAATAAATCAATTTAAATAGTATGAAAACAAATATAAAAGTGAATAATGGAACTAAATAAAATTATCTAAGCCTTCTAGAATACATTAGTATAAATAAAAGCGATTCCTTGGGTTTTGAATGTCTAAATCATAGTTCATCCTAACAATTCTTGTTCTTACAGCCCCATAAGTGCCAGGTCATGGATAGAAGTCACCAAAATAATGTTGTTATCAGATTATTCTTGACAAAGAAACTCATGCTGGATATGGAGATGGTGATAAAGCTGCTAATCAGTGTAGTTACATGACAAAGTAAACCTTAAAATCATAAGGGGGAGACCTCACAAAGGAAGGAAAGAGATCACTTCTGACCTTAATCCTGCAATGAAAAGCTGAAAAGCTTTCCAGTTATAGCAAGTCTTACTGGTTAAGAAACATCATAGGTTTTGACCTCTTGATGCTGGCATTATTTTGATATACACTCAGCCTTTCTTAACCTGGATTTTCTGTGAAAGAAGTAACTGCAGCTGACAGAAACTGTGATCACAAATGGTGGAGAAGATGAAACCACTTAAGAGGCTGTCAGTAGAAAAAGACTCCCTGGTGCCCTTAGGGCAATAGGAGCCATGAGTCCAGTAATCTAGCTGGAAATGCAACTACAGATTCATGAATGGACTGGAGAATTGGGAAATGCTGCCTTAAAAGTGAGCTCTCCCCTCTAGCTTTCAGTTATTTCTCATTTCTGTCTAAAAATAAAGCTGCATGAAAACATCATGAGACTAAAAAAATGTGGATTTCACTGTGATTCCTTTTTCATTATAGGTGAGTTGGTTTTGCATCTAATCAACCAAAACCTGTATTGCAATGCAATAGCAACTTAATATTTTTTAAAATCGTATGATGGGCTTTATGTGAATTCATTCATGTGAAATTTTGTTTTGAGTGCTATTAACATTCATTAATTTATGATTAACCCCTTGCTTATGAAGCTGTCAATGTCAGGGTAACTGTGTTTTGAAGAGACTTCTATAGGTCCCCTAATTCAAAATGCTGCTCTAAGCTTCAGGACTAGATCAGGTCTCTCAGGGCTGTATCCAACTTGAGTTTTGAGTCTCTCCAACTTCCTTTCTGGGCAACTTCTTCCTGTGCTTTGCCACTCCTGGATGAAGAAATCTTTCTTTAGGCTGAAGTTCAGCTTCTGATTGTTGCCTCTTACCCTTTCACTGTGCATCTTTGTGAAGACTCTGGTCTTCTCTCTACCCTCAACCCATAGGTAATTGTGCACCCTGCCCTTCGCTTTCTCTTCTCCAAGCTGAGAAACTTGCTCCCTTGGTTTCTCCTGATACCTCATGTGCTGCAATCCTCAAACCTTCTTCTCCAGTGAGAAGTGTGATAAATGACTTCAAAAATCCTTTGCTGAATGCTGAAGGATTTAAACCAGAGAACTCAACAAATTGCCATCTGAGCTGTGAGGCTGAACAGCGTTCTCCATTCACTCTTTCAGTGAATGAGTGAGAAAGGCCGTGCAGTTCATCTTGGAAAGCTGGGTCAAAACAGTTACATTATTATCAGTTTAGAGACTTGGCTGTGATACATCCACTTTTTCTTCTCAGAGAGTGACTCTGAATTTAGTTTTAAATGAAACCTTACACTGAGTTTAGAGTATAAGTCTATTACCATTAACTTACTAGCTGATTCTCTTTTTTACTCAATCAAGGAAAAGTTTTATTTTCAAGAATGCTTAGTACATTCTTTGCAAAGCTGGAACGTGGTTGAAATCTTGGTCTGAGTAAAGTCAACAGCAGAATTAAACTCTCTGCTGGGTAAACTCACATTTCATCTAGAAGGTTGGCAGTAATAATATTTGCTTCCCTCAATATGCTCTAAATGGATCTCCGCAATAATCAGAAAGTTGCTGTGTGACTGACACAGTTCCGTTCCTGTATGCCTAGTTATGGATACATAACAAATTTGATTTTCTAGAAGTATGAGCTGACACTCAATAAAAATTGCATTGATTGAGCAGTGTAACGATCAAATATCTATGCAGCCCGAGCACTTCTGAAATTTTAGACAAAGATGTACCAGTTTCTAATTTAGTAAATTAACTGCATCCGAAAGCAGTTAATCAACTGTTTCACTGCCAGCAGGCAAAGGAAGTTGACAGCTGTTCACAATTGTATCTTTGTGGTTCTCTCTTTAGCATGTACAATGCAAAAACCGTGAATCAGGCAGAATAGGTCAATGAGATTTTCAGGCAATCACAGGAATGAAATAAGGGCTGAACCACTGAGCAGCCTCATTTTTCTCTCCCTGACACCTTACATGCTTATTTTTCCCAGTGCAACCCATGGATAAAAACTATAATCATGTGGGAGCAGAGAATCCTCTCTCAAATATCATTCTGAAATCCCCATGCTTGGTAATGAATAACCTACATTAATTCCAAGATGATGAAGATCCAGAATCAGTAGGATGGTTTTATTGGGAAGAAGTTGTTAGAGACAAAATCCTTTGTCTGCTGAGACTGCAGATTGAAATAATTTCCAACTTTTTAGTTTCTTTTTTTTTCTGTTGTATTAGGCTAACGTTGCTAGCATAGTGACTGAGGTTTGTGATTTTGAAAATCCTCGCACCCAAGTCCTTTATAACTAGGCAGAGGTTGTTAGTAAGTCAGATATTATTTCTTACTCTTATGGGCTCTTCTTCCCTTTGATGAGATACCCTTGTATGCATGTTACCTGGCTGAACTACAGAGAAGCTGCACAGAGTTGCAGCAGATGACTTGGAAGATTCCCAAGAATTCAATATTTGTAGTGGAGTGCAATTGATCTCAAGGATGAACATCATCCCGATATATTAGAGAAGAACAGCAAAATGGAGGGAGGAGAGTCCTTGAGAGGTTATCAAATATGACCCTCATCCCTAGACCAGCTCTAAATATAGCTGCACAACACCTGGCAGGTGACAAAGAGATCCAAAAGGATTCCCTAGTTCCAGCATTCTTCAGCCCCTTACTGTTGCAGCATAGGGAAGGCCTGAACAGGATGCCCAAATGGAACTGTCACAGATCTCTTGGGCTGAGCAGGGATAGTGGAGGTCCTGGGAGAATGCTCAGGGCAACTGAGACGTATCAATGCTCTCAAGACCTGAACCTAGTGACAACTGCTGTTTAAAACACTCAAGTCTCTCTCTCTGTCATTGAGGATCATTCTCCATCTGGTCCATAAAGCAGCAATAACTACTCTGATCAAGGACAAAAGCCATTAGTCTGCCTCTGCACAAGCCTGGATGCCATGGTCCACTGCTTTTCTCCCTGTGTTTTTCTATCTGCCAAGTAACTGATGTGGGCCAAGGAACAAGGTGATTGCCTTTCAATAAACAGCTGAACTTGGAAATTCTTCTTGTCTCAGGGCTGACATAGTCTGACACAGCCATACACACAGACTATTACGAACACTGTGTTCACAGCCTTATGCACATGTAGGTTAATGTTCAAAGGGCAGCTCTAGATGAAAAGGTTTTGTCAGTCTGGTCAACTAGGTCTTATAATCACCACCAAGCCACCAGAAATCTGAGAGATTTCTATTGCCATGTTCCCTGTGCCTGTAATTTCTCAGATGAAGCCTGTGTATTGCTCATCCTTTATCAGCAGAGCTTTAGCTATTCTTAAAATGTCCAAAGTGGAATATAAAAAGGAAATTTCTTGTCAAACAGATGTTTACCACCACTGATTGAGGCTCTTTCAAGAATTAATGTCACCCAAAGGGGATCAATTAGCCGTGTTTCTCCTTTTTTCATCACAAAATTCAGTAAAGCAGGAAATAGTATGAAACTTGAGAGAAAGATAAATGAGTCTCATTAAGAGGAGTGAGGTATGATTAAACAATAGGGTACAGCAGGATGGGTGACATATGAGGTCAGTACTAATCTGGGACTACTCATCTAATTGTTATCAGTTTCCTAGCCCGAAAGAGTGGTAATTCAGAAGTTAAACATAGGTACTGAGGTATGTCATTGCAAGGATAAAAATTACAGTTCAGAGGATTAACCACACTGATCCCTAGAAGTGAACTGAGAAGAATCCTTGAACTGACAAGTTCATAATTAGCCTGAGGGATGACAACTCATGATCAGTTTTGTTCACCTCTGGTGTAAGTTGACAGCCTCTCTCTGACTTCCATCAAGATGTGACTCTTCTGATATCAATGTGACTGTGAAAAGGCAAAAGCACAGTTAACATTTTTCTATTTTTAATTTCTGTAAATGGCAGAACTCTTTGATTTCAAAAGAAGCAGGACAGAGCTATTTACTTAATTACACCAAGCTCTCCCTACCAAATCTAATGGAAATTAACATGAAGCTCCGTTTACTGTTTTACCCCGTTATGCCTGAATCTGGAAGGAGATATTGCCTTCCATCCAGTGAAATGAGAGTGGTACTCACTCTTCTCATAATCTCTTTGAAGCATCTATGCTCGAGGCGGAAGTCAAGGTCTGAGATTGAGGCAATTTAACAAACAGCGTCAATGACCTTGTGCCCAGCACTGCATTGAGACAAATAATTGCACCGCTGTGCTCCATGCCAGTGCTTACGTAACACGCTCTTATGCAAGAGAAAGTAGCTGGGAGTCACTTTGCGTGTTTGGCAAGGGTGAGTGGCACAGCAACCTCAACTGGACTGCACACAGCCAGGGCAGCTTGCTTTCACCTCAAGAGCAGGAGACCTGATTTCCCTTTGCCTTGCTGCCTGGGTGCATTCATGCACGCCCATCATAGTCACTTTCCTTCCACTCCATCCCACATGCACTGCTGCAGGGTTGGACATCCCATCAGCTCCTTGTGGCCTGGATCCTTTTCTATTCCTATGACCCTCTCCATGGTGTAAAGACTGTCTTTCTGTGGTGAGCATAGAGTGATGTCCTAGAAAAGGGAAAGACTGATATTTCAGTCCCTTGAAGCAGATGAGGAAATTGAGCCCCAAGCTTTCATATTGTGTGTCAGTATTGGCAGTGGCAAGCTCTGGAAAAGCAGAGTTTCTCATATCACTTGTCTGGGAAACATCCTCAGGACTCCATCGGACCATGGGATAATTCAGCATATCAAGGAGAGGCATCTTGCCTATGCTTCAGACTCCACCTCACCAAAATGTCAAGGCAGAGATTCACTCCTCTGTTGCCCCCTCTCACTATTGCACAGAAAGGAGTAGGAAGGGGATATCACCATTGATTAGTTCTGGGAACGAGATAGAGCAGGGATCTTTATACTGCTTGAGAAAGGAGGGAGAAGTTGGATGGTAAAAAGAGCGAGTTGAAGGCAGGTCTCTCTATCATCTTGTTTCAATCTCTTTGATAGGTCGTTATAATCAATACCAAAATGTGTCATTTGCTTTTGTTTTTCTGCTCACCCTCACATGAGTAACTGCAAGAACAGATTCAGTAAAAAGTGGATTTCTGTACAATTCCTCTAGATGGCAAGCTTTATCTGTTATATTTATCTTATCTATTCAAAAATGAGTATGTTCAGGCTCAGTCACACTGGCAAAAAACATCCTACTCAGACCATTCAGTCAGTTCTGGAACATCAGCTCCTAAGCAAAATTTCTGTAGGGAAACAAAATTGTGAATGATTCACCAAGTTCTTGAGAAATATGTTTACTGGTGGAATATGATTTGGAAACTACAATAATGAAATTCTGTTTGAAAGATTACATACTTTACAAACATCCTTAATGCACCTAGAGATGAATATGTTGACCAATTTACTTCCAGTGGCATTTTGTTGTGCTGAATGTAGGGAAATTCTCTCTCTCTGCCCCAACTTTTCTAGGTATTAAAGCTGATCATTACTTTCACTGTTGCTAAGCCAGTGAGGAATGAGCGTAAGAAATAAAAATAGAATAAGGAAATCAATAAAATTGCCCTGAGACTGATCCTGATGTAGCTGTTGTGTAATTAGCAATTACTCCAGTGGACTTCCTGGCATAAAATCACTGTAGGATGTCTGGTCTTGTGTGCATCCAATATTTACATCTTATAGAAAAATTATAGTAATGATCAGCTATTTTGCATCCTAGGTTGTTTTTGAACAGCTACAAAGTTAAGTGTGATTGGTAGTGTTGGAACACAGAACTGTATTACAGAATTCATGGTATTAGATGATTTACTGGGAAGCAAGATGACAAAGAATCAAGCCCATATCTCTGGAAATCAGAACAGTCTCAACCGTTATGCTTGATACAACAGAAAGAGCTTCCTGCATGAAACATTTTGTGAATTCCTCCAGGGAGAGAGCATTTCATACATTTCCCAGGTGATACTGTACATGACACTGTGCTCAGGTGTGATAAATGGAATATTTAATCAATTTTCTTAGGTGATTTTGCTTTGGCCCTAATGATCTATTTTAATTTTACTCTTCAGTTTAAGTTTGTCCTGTCTTAGTTTCAGCACATTACTTGTTATTATATCCTACAATTTCTATTTTCTTGCCTTCCACTCTTTCAATCATGCATCCTGTCATGCTTTTGACTAGATTTTTGTTTGTTCTATAAAATGTCTGAACACTCTTTAAGTGCTGCACAAATACATAGTGCTTGCTCATACTGCTTGCCTTAAGTGATTTTTGTCCCTTTTTCACCTTCACCCTTCAAATAGTTTTGTCTCAGAAATTGCCTATAGCTTACCCAAGCTCTCTTAATTTTCCTCAAGTAGGTCTTCCCAGTCCAGAGATCATTGCTGGCACCAATTGACCTACATCTGGTCAGAGTTTTGACATAAATTAGAAAGCAAGATTTTCTTCCTAGCAGAGGGATGCCCAGACCTCTGTGCAGTTGTGCTGATCACACCTCAGCCGAGTCACTTGGAGAGAGTTGCTCATCCTGCCTTCCTGATGAGATGCCTCTTTGGCTGGCTGCCTTCTGCTGCCACGTTGCATCGCACACTCCCATCGCTGACAACACCTCTCCTTCTTGCCTTGAGCTCCTTGCCTTTCCCTTCCCTAGGGACTGTGCCTGCCCTACATAATGAAGTGGTTTGTGCCTGGTTCTTGCATACCTATTCCAGTCAGGGCACCAAGAGACCTGTTTTCTCAATTTCCTCCACTTAGGGTCACCACACATCTCTGAGTACTTTGTGATCAGACATCAACTGTCCTCCAAAATAGCAGGGGAAGTGGATTAATCTAACTCTTCCAGCTTTTATTGAATCAGAGTTTTGACTGATAATGAACAGGAGAATGTGCCATGACCTTGAATGCCAACACATAAAATGCATGACAATACAATTTTGGCCACCATTATCCATAAATATGATTGAATTCTTGTATTGTCCACAACAATTACTTGTCCCTATTTTGACAAGAAAGCTATAAAAACTTAATATCTTGATCTGACCTGACAGGTTTTCTTTTCTCTTGATTTTCCCTCCAGTTTTAAAGCTGAAGGAGAAAAAAAAGAAAAGGCTAACTGGCTCTGCTTAGACGCGAGGACACAGCAAGAGTGACCCAGTGCATATAGTGTCCCAAGGAGCCTTACTCTTCCTCCCTGAGGCAATGGCATAGTGCAGCCTTCTAGAAGGTTCACAGATAATCGGCCTTCCCTTTCCGTGTTGCATCTGATTTCATAGCCTTTGCATATGTTTAGCATACCCCTTTAAACTGACACGGCGTGGTGGGAATCCCTGCCCTCTAGCTCTCAGCTCCTCAGCGTGACTGAAAAGCAAGGAGCTAACCCCTTCTCCCAGGGGTTAGGTGGAGACGTGCTGTGGGATTGAACCTTCCACAGGTCCCTGCAATGTGCTCTTATGCAAGATGGCCTTGATCTTACCTCATGGCAGAGAGGAATCCCCAACACCTGAACTGCCTGTTTTCCCACTACAGGTGTTCTTTTCACCTCACCTGAAAGATGCCCCCGACCGACAAGTAGGTGCATGTAGACCTACTCTTTCAAGTTCAGTGTTCCAAAGTATCCAGATAAGTGCTGGAAAATCTTTTTCAAATGATATGTGTAACTGCTGAGCAAAATGATGATGTTACTGACTCTAATGCTGAAGAAGCAGTGAAGAAAACAGTGGCTTCTGACAATGTGCCAGCTAGGGGATTTCAGAAGAAGATATATTTCCTCATGGATTTGTATGTGAAATATGCTGTGGTTGCTGTGTATTGCAACTGAGCATTACTCAAGCTTAAATTCTCCTTTTCCTTCCTACTTTTTTCGTATTGGTGCTTTGAATACCTGTGTAATCACCCATGCCCCATCTTTTTAGGCGCTTTTATTTCCTCTCTTCTTCGTGCATTTGGGAGTGGATCTGTGAGCAGTGTTCGAATATTTATATATCTTGAATTGTATTTTTACAGCACCTTCAAGTAAGAATCAATGGAAAGACCCCGAGGAAATTATTTTTGGCCTGATTTTCTAGTTGCAAAGGAGTAGGTCATGCAAACTAAACACCTTTACATCCTTTGCTTCAGGCTGTTCCCTGGGGCTGGAGTAGACCCAGAGAACAGGATCTCTCACAAGGATCTCAGTGCATGGAGGCTGTATTGTCCTTCTGTGGGTTGCGTAGGTAAGTTTTTGAGCCTGATAGGAAGAGGGAGGAATGAATTGGGAGGGTGTTACAATCCCCTTCTTCCTCTTAACAGTAGGCAATGCATCTGTGACAATTTGGGCTCATTTTAATCTCCCTTGTATTGCTCTAACTGAGAATCAGTTTAGGCACAGCATGAGTGAAATCTGAGCTCATGTTCTGCTGTCTCCTTCATTAAATGTGCAGTAGGGTGGAGTTTTGCAGTTCTTCATGAGTTGGATTCATCACCAAATTTTTCGAGAGATATATTTTAAGAACATTAAATAAATGCATGTGTGTAGGTATATTATGAGACTTCTCACAAGTCTCAAAATGCTGATGAAATGGAGCTTTGGAATAAAGAATTTCTTTACCCACCTCAATAACAAATGTGATGGATGTCTTACCCTATCCTGCATTTCAGTATATATTGATGGCTGTGTATCATACTTCTAAATGTGCAATGAAGACAAGGTAAAAAATTCTGTGCCTCTGGAAAAGTCATGCTTTGCAAGTCCAACCTATACGTAATTTTAAATTGTATTCATACTGATAGCAAATGCTGAATGTATTTCATTACCAAGAGGGCAAGAATGGCTTCCAGTAGAATGGCTTTTGGAAATGATCCATCCCTAATCTGCTCTTCCAGAGCATGAACTATATCTTGTTGCTATCATTCCCCTTTTTCTTTGAATGATTAACTCTCGGGTCATGAGACTTTTCCAAGAAGGACCTATCTTTCAGGATGTCTAGTAAGTATCAAGTGCTTTTGCCTGCTTGAGCTCATATTCCAGCTTCCCAGAGCAGAACCATCCCAGATCTCATTAAAAACAGCATCATAAATTTTAACCCAAAGTCTCAGGGACCCAGCATAATATTCTGTTGGAAAACTATCAGTAGTTGCACTATCACAATCATGTATTTTTCTGTACATAGGCGGGCATCATGGACAGGAGCTGGCATCTAAAAGCCAGTCCAACATTCAGAGCTGAGCCAGGGCCAACAGGTACCACTAGAGTTGTGAAGGAAGGAAGTCCCCACCTAAGGCCAGCCAGTACTCATAACCCAGCCTGGGCTTCCTCTGTAAGAGGGTTTTCTAATGTAAACAGTACTCTTTAGGTTTCAAGGAAGCCCTTGGGAAAACAGCTGACTGTACAAAGGACTTTTGTTGCTGTTTGACCAGTTGGCTCATTCAGCATCTTACATCGTCTCACCGCCCTTTGGCCAGAGTCATGTTATTATGAGTATATAATTGTGTATTTAGCTACTAGCTTCTCTGTTAGGGCTACAATTTAAAATAATGAAGGAATCTAATTTATATCGGTGTGTTCTCCATATGATCTCAGCACAAGGCTATAATAAGATAATTTATAAATGACACATATTTCCCCTAAACTCAGACAAAATGAAAAATATAAATATGAGAAGGACTGACTCCTTACGTGCTTATAAGAGCTTATTCAAAAATAGAGCTGAGCTAATAAAAAATGCATTTGCTGAGGTGTATGAGCAATTTGAAAGTTTCTTTATATTTTTCATAGGAAAATTAGACCAGTTCATGAATAACTGAGTCACAGGGCATTGTGATCGGCTGTTCTTTAGCAAGAGTTCTCAGTAATATTTGCTTTCCTCAGTGTTGGCAAACTGATTTTATTTGTTTGTAATTTGATTTTTGAAAACTAGTCAAGCCAAGGATTAAGACAAGGCTCTTAGACATGGGCAAAATTTCAAAGCAACCTGAGACTCCATTCACTAGTTGAAGTTGGTGTCAGGAACCATGTCTTAACATGGTCTTCAGGAAGTTCTTTAATTTGTTGCTAATATATCAACCTTCTCCTTTCTCTCCAGTGTAAACAGCTATTTCATACAGATAATTTTTTTTTCTCCATGCCCAGCAAAGGCAGGAAAAGCAGCTGCTGAAACTAACTAGGAGAAAAGGAAGGTGGCCATTCCTGGAGAAGATGCCTCTCTCTCATTAATAGCATGACACAGTAGGGTGGCTGCCTGCAGATTAGGAAACTGTTGAAAGCTTTGGAATTACTTAAATGAGGTTATTGCCTTTGGGTTACCCGAACAGCTGCATCAGGTTGGCCCCAGCACTTCCACTCCTGCTGACCAGGAGACTGAATCAGGCCCTCTACAGTCTCTGATCATGCCATTGAGTCTCATGTTCGTGAGATCAAGCCTCAGCTGCCATCACTCATGATGATGAGTGTGTCTTTATGATGATAAAAAACATCCTCTGCTTTCCCTTAGGTTGTCTTTGCCTGAATCATTTCAGGTGAGCATCACTGCCCTAATCCTGAACATCTTTCACCCCTCCAAGGCCTTGCTTAGTTGAGGGGATCCCTCCCACCATCTCTTTCTCAGTGTCCAAGCTGAAATAACAGGAGGATTTTGTTTTACTGAAAATGTTAACTCATCTGCTGAGTAGCAAGAGAGAGAAGTTGCACAGAAACTGAGCTAAGACAGTGCCCAATAAAACCAGAATACCTGCAGAAAAATAACCATAACTAGGATCAATCGCAAAGCCCATTTCTCATCCAAGATTCTCTACCAGAATGTCCAAAACCTTGCACAGAGATTTAGTACCAAGACAACTAATCAACTGGTTGTATAAGTCCAAAGTTGGTTGTGCACACTGCTATCAACTATCCTAAAAAATTCATTATACCATCTACTTATTCCTGTCTGGGAACAGCAGTAGCAGGATTAAAAAAGCAATATAATTTTTACCACATTAAAAGTGGTGCAACCCAAATAAATTAGAAACTATAAATCTTTCCACTGCCTTGGCAGAGCAGGTAAGCTCCATGCTCTCCAAGATTCACACACCTTCATGTTAATGTTTTTAATGCCACATCTTTCAGGTTGAGAAGAGAAATGACTGTCATTTTTGACCTTGGGAGGAGTCCAAATGCTGTGGGTGATGGCAGGGCATTAGGCACGGAAAGAAAGGGAATATTTGCTGTTCTGCCTGCTCAGCAATGTGCTTCCTTGGAAGCGACAGAGCCTGGCACCACTAAAAAGAAATTTTCTTTCCTTTGACTCTTTGCAAATGCACAAAATTTCATTAATACAGAGCACTGTAGCATTTTTTGCAGGAGAACAAGCTAACGGGAGCAAGGGTGAGGCTCCTCGGGCATTTACCACAAGTCTGGATGTACAGGTTAATTTTTTGCTGCCTTTTCCTGGAAAATAATGACTCACAACAGATAGAGGGACTGCAAGGTAGCAGCAGCTAATGAATTAGAGTATATGGTTTTGTTATGAAATGTGCTCAGCCGTATCCAGTATACTGGTGCCAGTTCAGCAATAGTTTGAGAAAAAGAGCTTTTTTGAAAATGAAATTTAGTCCTATAAGAAACTGTGGTATTTCAAAAGCATGGGAGCTTTAACATGGATTTAGGTGATAAATTGTTTTTGTTTGTTGGTTGGTTGGTTTTTATTTTTATTTTGAGGCAATATATTCTCATTTAGAAACAGAAAAATAATTTTGAAATATTTTTTTTATAAACTTAAAATACTCTAATTCTTAGCTCAATATACAGCAAAAGCTAGACTCCTGTAAGAAACTGGAACCAAGTCAATTTAAAATAAGGTATAAAAAAAATCCTATAAAAGGGTTGGATTTTTTGGTTAATGGATTTTTCTTAAAGACAGGGTATCAACCGTATTACCTCATATTTTTATATCTGGTTTTGTATCACTCTAAATATTGTTAATGGAACAAATATTATCCTTATGTAAATCACCAAACAAAATATCTGGCCTTAAAAGCAGAAATGCACAACACACAGTGGTAGTTTACTCTTCTTTCTAAAATCTTACTACACAGCATTTAGACTTCAGGGATCACTGATATTTATGTCTAACAGCAAACACAGAAAAAGACTCCTTTTTCTTAAAGCATACAATGTATGCTAAATAAGAATAGAATCAATTTCCTCTTAATTACTTTATCTCCTTTATTTATTCAATTACCAGTGGACCATAACCATAATTCTACTTCTGCTTTTCAGAGTTACTCAATTACAAACTGTACCTGATCCTCAGGGGCATATCAAAAAAGATCAGACTGCAAGCCACAAACTATTTAAATAATAAAATAATTAAAAAATAATAAACTCCCAAATAATAAAATTCCACAACTAACAAAAAATCGACATTGTCACTGTAAGAACAAGGCACTGAAAATTATCAAAGAAAGAGTAATGAAACACTTCCATCAGCTCACAGATTAACCTGTGTTATCAGGTATTTTGATTAGAAATAACGGTTTAACAATTTTCTGATTAGAATATAATCAAATCTTTTTATTTATCGTAATTATACTGGTGAGATTACACTTTAGCACATGAAAACACATCCTCCCCCCATCACTTCTGACTACAGGTAGTCAAGTGTTGTTTGAAGTTTCCTCATCCTAACAGTCTGTTTCAGCCATACTTAGAAAGACACTAAAACATCTGTCTTCATTCTGTCATGGCAGTGCCTCATGCTCAAAACATCTTTGGCTGGATTTCTTACTGCCTTTGTTTTGAGTTCTTATGCTTCTTCATGCTTAAATCAGCTGTTGCACTCTATGTGATGAGTACTCAAGTTTCATGTGGCTGTCTCAAAACTAAACGCTGTTTTTAATACCTGGTGGCTCTTACAAAACTAATACAACAAACTGAACAAGCACCTCTTCTTTTTATTTGACTGCCAACAGCAGCATTGCTAATGAAGTTTAAAGCTGTTCTACAAAGTCACAAAGTATCATACTGTTCGAAACAACTAACTAAAGGCATCACTTGGACCATACCACAGATGTACTCCAGATACAAAATTTTTCTAATTTTCAAATTTTGAAGAAAGTTTGCAACATTAATTACCTTTAAGATGATGAGCACATTGTGAGAAAGCACCTTAAGACAATGTATTTCAAACTCATCAGCATTATATTTGTGCTTTCTTTTTGAGGCACTTTCTTCAAAGGCAGAAAGGTATCCTTGTGTGGATAATAAGCAAGTTTAATCTGTTTTCCAAGAAATGTTAACATCCTCTGCTTTAAGAGCATTCTGTTAGCTCCTAAAATTTAGTGTTCACAAAGATTTTCAGGAAATGGTTGTAAGCCCCACTAGCTAATGCCTTCAATTTCCATATTGATGTGTGTGACTTCATCAAGAACAGTAAGATTTAGTCATGGCATGGGTGTAGATGAATAAGATTAGGGAAATTAACATCAGATATACTGGGGGGTATATGCTGAGATTATATCACAGACCTCCTTTGATAAACCACAAAGGGGTGACATTTTTTGGTAAGTTGAAGCATAATATTAGAACTATATATATACATAAAGTATATATTTTTATGTAAACATACATAAAAAATAGAGCTGTAACCTTTCTTATTTCCTTCAGATGCTACCATAAAACCAGTATGATAATTGTAAGAAACTGAATTGAAATTGTGTTGTTAGTGAAGTTAAATTGAATAGCTATGTGAATAAATATTTCACCTTTTGAAAGTTAATGTCAGATCAAGTATTAAAATATTCTTTTAAACTGTTATGTTTACTTTGCCCAACAACCTCATCTGTTATGCAACATGTATCTGAATGAAGAAAATAAAGTTGAACCTAGACTATGTTTTTTATCTACATCTTTGGTTGAATCTCCTGATCCCCAGTAAGATGCCAGAGAAATCAGTAGCAGAACAGATAATAAGCTAAATGTCATCTCCTGATGCAGAGAACATTTGGAAATATAGAAGAATACTTAAAATTGTAGGTCTATGGCTGGCTGCAAAGACATAAATGGATACAGCACTTCAAAGCAATGAGTTATTAACCATATCACACTTAGATGTGAGCAATCTGGAGTCTTATGTGAAGATGAAGCAGCATCTGTCTATATGTAATGAACATAAATGAAGACTGATTAAATTCAGCAACGTATCTCCAAAAATCATATTCTTGAAATACTGATCCTATGCAGTGTTAAAAACAGCTTCTTGCTATTCTTCTCTAAGCTAATTTTTACCAAACATGTCACTTCCTTTCATCTAAGTATAACAAATATCTAACTGAGCACTTGCCTGATTTTTGAATCTGCACCAACCTAGTTTCTTCCTTAAGCATAAAGCTTAATGCATTTGGAGATTCAAATTCACCTCAACTGTGGGACATGGCACAAATAATCTAGTAGGATTAAAGTTTTTGTCAGAGATTGCCTAAATTTGGGTTGCTTCTGCAGGACCTTTTCATTGTTTAGGTTTATTTGATACCCAACTCCTTCTGCATTAGGCCTTCTTAGAATCTGGAGATATGGTTAATAGGTTGCTTGCTTTGTAGTGGGTTTGCAAGAGTCATGCTTGTGTGTCAATACAAAAGAAATGACTGGACTTGAAACTAAGTAGGAAGGTAACTCCATTTACGAGACTTATAACTGAGGAAAAGAAGGAAAATGTGATTCCAAGTTGTTAAGGTGTTGCACACTCACTAGCAAATGACATGGCCATGTCTTTTGTTGACAACTTGCGTGATGATAACTTGATGGTGATGACATGTCACCATTTTGCTGCATGAGAACATGTGGATGTCTCTTGGAATTCATCTACCCCGAGGTATTTACTAAATACAGTGAAGCTTACACATGGCCTCTGGTCAGCACATTGAAAAGAAGTCAAGAAGCTTACTCATGCAAGAAACGCAGGGTAATTAAACCCTCCAACTAACTCTGAGCAACCTCCTACACCCTAAATGATCAGTTTTATGATTTTTTTTTAAATGAATGTTTGTGGTTACATTTTTTCCTCCGCTTCCTTCAGTTGACATATAAAATTATACTAGGCATCTCCTGTACATTTAATACCCTCAATGTGTCCTTTAGTTTTAACCTATCATTTCCAGTAAAGACTGTAATTGTCTACCAACTGTACGAACCCTAAAAAAGTGCTGGATTCTGCACCCAGGACAATGCAACCTTGGATATATGTACAGACTGAGGAACTAGAGGCTTGGGAGCAGTGCCATGGAAAGTGACCTGGTGGTCCTGGTTGCTGACAAGTTGAATATGAGTCAGCAGTGTCCTGGCCACCAGGAGGGCCAACCGTGTCCTGGAAGGCATCAAGCAGAGCATCACCAGCCGGTCAAGGGAGGGGATTGTCCCACTCTGCTCTGCACTGGTGCAGCCTCACCTTGAATATTGTGTACAGTTTTGGGCACCACAATATAAGAAAGATATTAAGCTCTTAGAGACTGTCCAAAGGAGGGCAACGAAGATGGTGAAGGGCCTTGAGGGGAACACATAAGAAGAGTGGGTGAAGTCAGTTGGCTCGTTCAGCCTGAAAAGACTGAAGGTAGACCTCATTGGAGTCTACAGCTTCCTCATGAGGGGAAGGGGAGAGGCAGGCACTGACCACTTCTCTCTGCTGACCAGTGACAGAACCCAAAGGAATGGCATGAAGTTGTGTCAGGGGATGTTTAGATTAGATGTTAGGAAAAGGTTCTTCACCCGGAGGGTGGCTGGGCATCAGAACAGGCTTTCCGGAGAAGTGGTCATGGTTCCAAGCCTCCCAGAGTTCAAGAAGCATTTGGATGATACTCTCAGGCACATGGTGTTATTCTTGGAGCTGTCCTGTGCAGGGGCAGAAGCTGAACTTCAATGATCCTTGGGGGTCCCATCCAACCCAGAATATTCTATGATTCTGTGGTCTAATCTATTTATGCTTAATTACTGTTTTCTAAGAGAACTTGGCTACATGCACTGACTAATACTCAAGACTATCCTCTTCCTCTTGTTATTATACCTTTCTGGGTTTTTTGTTTGTGACAAAAATAAGTTTTAGCACTAATGGTGAGGAAGTGCCAGTTTATGCTAACTGTAGTTGAAAATTAGATGAAATTCTAAGCAATCACTTCAAAAGATAAGCAGTGAGAGAAGCATGTGTCCAACAGTGGTTTTAGCCAACTTTGCTTTCACTGACCCCACACTGCTCAAGGGGGTTTCTGGTCCCTGATGTACACTCAGATGCTCTAAGAGATGGAAGGAGCTGCAGATGGCCTCTGAGGAGGCCACCTAACTGAGGGTCTTTACAATCAAGGGGTCTATCTATGTCTTCTTTTCTCCATCTGTTCTCTCCTTTTGAATTGCATTAATTGTGCTTCCTGATTCCTTTGTTTTAGGATGGTCTGCAGAGATTAACTGTGGAAAAGGGCCCAAGCACAACCAGTGGTGGACACCTTGCTCTCTATCAATACATTTTGAATGGAAACAAGTGAAGTCCTTCCTTTTCTGTTTAATGTAGAAGTATTAAAACAAAACTTATTAAGTGTTGTCTTTATTTGTCATTATAAGGAGTTTCAGGGCTGAGACATGAGTATCTATCTCTTCCTACTTTTTCGGCAAGAACAATCTTTACCTCCAGAGGATGATTTTTTTGACTTTCACATGGGACTTTCACAGTTGACGTCTGACTTTCTTTTATCCATATAAGACCAGTATGATCCACTACTGACAAAACAAACAGCTACAGGCCTGAGCGATGTCAGCCCGCCAAGCACCTCAGTACACCTTCATCTGTAATGGTCATATGAACCCTGGGAAATCCTGATTCTGGATTCAAAGCCAAAAGTAGTGAAGCCGGTCAGCAGGGCTCTGAGGGAAACTGCTGTAAGCAGGAGTGTATGGCAGAACCAGACTAGCAGGCATCAGCCTGAACCAAGATTTCACCAGCCCATGAACCAAGAAGTCACACCACAGCATAACCAAATATGGAGAGAAAACAAGCTGGAAATAGAACTCAATCCTTAAAAAAAATTCTACTTGACTGTGCCCCTCTGAATGAGCAGGACTTGGCAGTGGAACACCTCACACAGTTAACTGGAAATCTGTGTGTGCTGGCAGCAACATATTATTGGATTCCTTATTCTGCATGCTTTTGCCCTTGCAGTTACTACAACTGCCTCCTTTTTGACTTTTGTAGTCTTTTTGTTTGCCTGTTTTTAAGTCTAAGGTTTGAATCTATTCACATCTCCTTTGTTTAAACACATCCTTTATGCCTTCAGGTGTGTTTGTTGATCCCTTGAGCTGAAGCTAGAAAAAAAAGCAGTGTTGTATAACAACACATTGCATCATCCTCAGAGTGGGAAAGCACTTCACTTCCTCACAGCCTTTAGTCCGTGGATCCTTTCAGGTTTCTGCAGCAGCTCAGCAAGCTAACTTCACTCCCATGGTCCTTTCATCCTGACGGATTTTGTTCATTAATCTAAAGGAACTGGCAGTTTAGGAGAAAAAACTTTGATAGTAATGTTGAATAGGCTAGTAGTTAAAGTTGCATTCCTTGAAATTTCTCCAGCTAAAATTGCTAGTGTGCCAAGTTATCTTACCACTCTTTGCTTTTCGAAAATCTGCATTGTGCCTGACAGCAGTTACATGTCCCTCAGAAATTACCCTGCCAGTGGATGCTTGAATTAGCTTTTGCCTAAAAGTATGCCATGACCTTTGGTTTGTGATCTTGAAAAATCAAAATGTTGAGTTACTGTTTAATTTAATTTAAAAGAACAAAACAAAACAAAAACCCCCAACAACACATTAAAAGTTTAGTATCGTATCAGGAAATCTTGTTTTCGGATAAATTTCAAGTGGTCTACACAGATCCCTTAATTTTTCTAGGTAGTCATATGTTCAGCACTGGCATTGCTGTGTATCACCTTGTGGCTCCTCTTGCTTTTTATGTTCTAAGGAGTAGGTCTCAGGAAGATGATGTCCCAGGGTCATCCTGGAGTCTGCAGGGCACAGCTTAATGCAAACTGTTCATGCCCTTGTCTGAGAAAAGGAATAGAAAAGTGCAGCTAGAGAAACAAATGCAACCCTTTTGGTTCTGTGCAGTGTCTGGAAAGCAGAATTTGTATCAGTAAATGTTCACCTCAGAACTGGTCACGAGGTGTCCCCTTTACAGACAACGATGAGTGAATCAGTGCACAAAGGGAACTAGGGTATGGTTCGCCCCCTAAAAGAGAAGTCAGGAACAGTTCAGGTGACTTACACCCTCAGTGTGCCTAGTTCTCTCCACGGACTGTAAAGACAGCATGGTGTGACCACCTCACATACAGGGATTTACACAACAGGTGTCCAAAACTCAGTACAACCTCTACTCTAAACACATGCATGTAACAAGAGAACACTTCCAAAAGCCTTTTAGACATAGCAGTCCTGGGTCCAACATGTGTTGTTCCTCTCATCTGCATGCAGTTGTTGTGGGTGTGTACTTCACTAATGCCATGCTTGGTATCTTTGTGTTTCATAACCTCACGGCTCATTTCTTCCAGGTTAAGGAAGCAGTTTCAGCACTGTTTCTCTCAAAAGTGAGCTTCATCCCTTCCAAAGAGAGCACTGGCTCCCTTTCCCCTCCTTGCCCCAGTGCTATACACTTGCTTTACAGCAGATGCTTTACAGCAATACCTGGAAGCCTGTTTCAAACAAACATTATTCTACTGAATTGAGCATTTTAAGGTCCTTTGGTCAGAAAAGAAAAGCAAAGATTACCCAAATGGTCTGGATGACACCATAACATGCCTCTCTGCACTAACATATTCAGGACTTGATCTTCATATTGCACTGGCTAACAGAATTATTTATTACCTGTAGTGGGAAATCTATGGTGTTTAAAGAAACAATTGCTTAAACCTGTTCCATTTAATGCCAATTAGTGTCTGCCCTCATACTTTTGGCATATTCCCAAATCAGTCTTACATTGAACAAACTTTGATCAGTTCCGTGGAAAGCTAATGACACATAATTGTAGGTTACAGACAGATACTGAGGTGAAGACAAATGTAGCATTATAAGGAAGCAGATGAGAGGATGACTTGGTTATTTTGTCACTTCGGTGACAGAAGTGGAGACAAGCATCAATTGCACAGTTATTGTAAACCTGCACTAGTTTTTTTTCAGACAATGATTATAATTATAGATATGAGCTTCTTGGAAGATCAAGGACCACAATTACAAGATGTTTGTTATTTGAATGGTCTTTGCAATAACTCACACACAAATGTATGCATCAGTTTGAATATTTGGAGTCTGTCCAAAGACACATGGCTGATACCACTTCATACTCTAATTTCATGATTACAACAGAATGCTGTTGTGTACAAACTTAACTCTTCATAATGTTTTTGCTGAAGTTGACAGTACTGGTTCACTTAGCTTATTAGAAGGTTTTCAGATTTTAGGATTTGATGTTTAATCAAACATGTTCACTCATCCAAATGCTATCTCTAGCACCAAACAGCCTAGCTTCAATTAATACTTTTCACTTCTGTGCTATAAAAAGTTGGAATAAACTCACATTGTGCCTTCCATGTCCAAAGGCTGGCTAAGAGCTTTATTTCCTTACTTGTTCCATCCACAGGCAGAACTACAGCCCAACACAGAGAAAGAGAGAAAAAAAATTCCAAACTATTTATTGTGCAATTTTTATATTATCTCTCTACAAGAAGCCTTTCTTTTTTCCTATGAGTTCTTTCCACTGAAATTCAAATCAGACCACGCTAATCTGATGCCCAATATGAGTTTGATAATGTCACTCATTTGAGAATGTCATTATTGAGAACTCTTCTACTGCAACTGTACGTATTCAGATAATACAAATGAATACGCACCTCTCTGCAAATGCACTTCCAAGAGTTTCTGAGCTTACAGCTCTTAGTGATTCACTTCTTACTGTAAATTGTCAGTGCAGTATCCTTAGGACATCCTAGAACATGACTCTGAAGTTAATGGATTATGGAGTAAGAAGCAAGTAGGTTATACATTTATTATATACATTATTATCCTGGTCTGTAATAAAGCTGGCTGGCCATGTTAAGTCATGTAGAGAATTACGTTTTAAGACTCAGGTAAGCTTTCAGAATATGTCAGTATTAATGCACAATCAAGGGGCATTTCGTTAAAAGCTATTTCCCCACATCCAATTATCTTCAATTCAGCATTGCCCATCTTAATTTCTGGGCTATCACCCATGTTAAGGATTATCCAGGATTTCAGTCTAAGGAGGGCATGGATAAATAAATATCAATTGAGAACTGTCTTACAGAAAGAAGATGCAGAGGGAACAAATTAGTAACTTCACTTCTTCACAGACCACACAGACAATATAGTTCCTGAAAGCTTTTGCAGCTACTGTCTTCCCAAGTAGAGCAGGTGAAAAATTATATTCTCTACACTCCAGAGGAAAGTTAGTTCACTGTTGTGCCCTTTGCAATTCTTTTTATTGAGGAAGGCTCCTCAGTGAGCAACTCTGTAGAAGTGGGTCGAATACATGCACAGAACCACGGAATGGTTTGTGTTGGAAGAGACCTTTAAAGAGCATCTAGTCCAAGTCCTCTGCCATGGACAGGGACATCTTTTACTACAGCAGGTAGTGGTGTAGCACTGACCGTCTGACCTTGGACACTTCCAATGGTGGAGCATCCACAACTTCTATGAGTTCCTCTTTCGTTTTGTTTACTGAAGTATTAAAATAAGTACAAGGCTCCCATGTGAGTGAATTCAACCTCTGGGAAATACAACTTTGAATCAATCTGCTCAAGCTTACCTGCATATGAGAAAAAAAACCCCACAATCTTTGTAAGCTTTGTTGAGTTATAGTTTTCAAAGAGAGAGAAAGAAAAAGAGGGTGAGGATTTAGACCTATTGAGTATAATGTAAGTACTCACAGGCTGTAAAACAAGATATTTTATTTACCCAGGTGAGAGAAAAGCAGGAAATTGCCATATTATGTCATTTTCCACTGAGGAACCTGTGGTGGACTTGCTGTTTCCAGGAGGGTGTAGTGTTCCTAGAAGTGAGAATTGATTTAGATTTTTCTCTCATCATTCCACTGTAAAAACAGAATCTGAACTTTTGCCAAAGGAGTCTCTCTTTTTTAAAATCATTATTACCATAAGGTCATGTTCCTCTTAAAACAAAACACTTTACATGTGTAAAATCTCACATGCTTGCTGTTTATTTTCTGCCTCATCCCAATATTTTACAAGTGTGCAATAATGATAGCTTCCTCTTTCATGCTGCATTTTGTAAAGAGATCTCAAAGCATTTTCCAAAGAAAGTGAACTATAATTATAGATGTGTTAGAGATGGGCAAACAGAAACAGTAGGAGGTAAAGCAATTTGCCCGAGGTGACAGAGCAAATTAGAGGCAGAGCCAGGCATAAATCCGGCGTCTCCTGCTTTTTGGTTCCTTGCTAACGACAGCCTTACTTACGACAGCCTTACTTGCACTCAATGATGGTATCACCAGCTTGCAAAAGCAGCAGTAGTAGAGAACTGCTGTGGGGGTACTACAAAATGTGCCCTGATGTGAAGCTGATACAGGTCTTGATCAGGGTCCACCTGCAAACCCACTTGATCACAGTGGTAACAGATAAATTGAAAGTGAGCTGTGAGGAGCTTGCAGGGCAGTGTTGGGGGCTCCTCAGTGATAGGTGACCTATCACTGTGGATAGGTAGACATGGGCTGCTGAAAGGCAGAGCAACTTCCATGGTTCCTGCATGGAGGAATACTCCCTGTAAACACTGAGGCACTAATAACCTCACGTTCCTGGGATTCATTTCTCAGAAACGAGGTCCATTCAATTTTTTCATATCAATAGTGTTCAGAGTTGCTGTTAGTGGAGACAGAGGCCTCTGTAGCAGAGATGTGGAGCTGCTTTGTCCCAGGGGACATCATGCCTTGCAGAAATGCAGTGGCAGCCCTCGCCACCTCATTGCACAGCGGAAGGATTCCTGCTCTCCTACAGCGGAGAAGCATCCAAATTATACCGCTAGCTGTGGTTTATTTGGCAAGTTAAGATTGATTTTAAATTATTTCCTGCGTATTTGCAAACCCAGCAAGTAGTTTCCCTTTAAAGTGCACCAACTGTGACACTGGACAGGTTCTATAATTTCAAATGAGGCGCTAAGAGACTACTCCTTTCAACAGCTTTTTTTTAATGAGGGTGGGTACCTGTTGCAATGAATCAATTAAAACTCTTCTGACACACAAGATGTGTGTTGCCAGACCTGTTTCGCAGGTTTCTCAGGAGGGAGGATAGCATGTGACAGCACACAGAAGCCAAGAGTGAAGAGAAGATCAGAAGCTTGCACGAGTGAGCTTAGCTTTCCAAATATTTTCTTAAAGCGCTATTCAAAAGACCACGGACCTCTGCAACAGACAGCACCATGGTGGAGCAAGAGATGTTGCTGTCGTGTGCTTATCCTCAAGAAAAGTGTAAGTGACCAAATATGATTTTGTATAAGAAATGAAAACAGGACACTGGAGAAAGGAAATGAAAGAAATGATCTAGCTTTATAATTGAAAAGACAAAGGGAATAGAGGGGAAACGCTGAAATAAGGAAGCTATTAACTTTACATTGTAGGCATGCAATTGAAATATGATTAGTGTGCTTACAAGCAAAAGAAAGGATGCTTGTAATGCAGAACTCTGATATAAAAACTTCTTGAAGAAACTTACTTTAATTTTTGACTTTCTACTTGTATTTGCAAAGTGCTGTGGTGTGGGGCTGTTTGTGTGTCAGCTTTGTGAACAATGAGCTTTGATTTAGTAACTTGAGTGGCAGACTGGAGTGTAAAGTGTTTTCTGGAAAGACATAGTGTGATTAAAAACAGGGGTTTAAGTTTGTGGGGTGTTTTTTGGCAGCGCAATGCCTCTTTTTCCAAGGCAATCAGCAGGCTTGCTGATACTTTATCCAAATGACAGCTGAGATTAGGGTACTGTGGGAATATTCCCAAATCCATCCCTCCCTCTTGAAAGCACGCTGTCTCAGAACTTCTTTGCTAACCAGAAATTTTGTTTTTATTACATGAAGATGTAATACAGGCAACAAAACCAACAAAACCAGTACATACTGGCTTTTAAAATCACTAGGAATGTTTTAAAAGACTGGTGAAAAAAACAAGTCAGATTTCCAGCATGCCAAACATGAGTATGACAGAAAGGTAGAAATGTAGCTGACTACAGTCAGGTAACTAAGTCTGGATTGGACTTGTCTGAACAAAATATTAAGTAAATGTAGAAACGGAACTGGTATGTCCTGAAGCCACTTCAGTACACTGCCAGAACAAAGTTCATTCCAAAAATCCCTCTTTCCCTCTCGACTCAAGAAATATTGCTTTTTGAATGGCCTGGTTTGCTTTAGGAACTTCAGAAGGATATTATTTAAAACTTACTCCAGATGGAAGGATCATCTTTGTTCTGTTTGTAGAAAGGTCACTTTGTACAGGGCTTTGTGTTGGTTATCAGAAGCAGGACATGGATGTCAGCAAAGATGCAGTTTACCTGTGGAGAGATGTTTTCTGTTTTGTCTTTTCTTCTGCTTCCTACTTTGTATCTGCAAAAGGCAATGGACAGATAAAAATCATCCTTATGCACAGTGTCCTATTGAGCTGACTTAGGAGCCAGTCTGCTCATAACCAGCTGTCTGTAAGAGAGCTTAAAGGAAACCTGAAGTTAAAATATCTGTGTTACAAAAAAAACAAAAAACAAAAAACCAAAACCAAAACCAAAAACTAACAAAAGCAAGCAAACAAACAAATAAAACCCAAAAACCAAAACAAAAAAACCTCCCACACTTTCCTTTTTGTTGCCTAGTGTCCTATTAAAGGTTTTTGAAAAGCAGGATGACAATAATTTGGTTTTAGCTTTACTGTACCTGAGCATTTTCCTGTTTCATGGACTGATTTGATTTTGTCTTTTTTTTTTCCTTTCTGTTGTTCACTTTTAACATAAAAAAGAAAACAAGAGTCATACTGGGTTAAAACCATCCAATTGCCTTTTATGGAAGACATAAAAGGTAATCAGAGCTCTCAAATGTCTGAGTTTTATACACAAAATTTAACTTTATACTGTGTGTCATTGTTTTTGCATGTGTGTAAGAGAGAAAAAAAGATTTCTCAATCTCAGTTTGGTCCTCAAATTCGAAGAGCCATGCTGCACTGTACGGGCTAAAAAATTTGCATGGAAAAGTCAAATCAAGCCCAAAGGGATCAAAACCGTAGAAGGAAGGAAGCCGTGTAATACCTCAGAATGGATGAGCTGGATCTGTTAATTATACCTTTTTGGTGGCATGAATCAACAGTGACCCCCGCTGAGGCCAACTGGGTTACCCCATGGGCTGAAGAAAGGACTATATGGAGGACCAGCCTCACTGCATTTACAGTATTAAGCACTTGCCCAGAACAGGTAGAGCATGTATCTGACATGTTAAAAAGACAAATTAAGCACTGAATTGGCCCATTCTAGCTCTAAAGGGTTGAATTTTGCCTCAGTGGGTGATTCATTTCAGCTCAAATCTAAGTGCTTTCTTGGATTGATCCAAAACATCAATGCGCTGTAGATTTTAGCTTATAAATAGAAAACTGAGTCTTTTAAGAAATCTCTTCTGCTAAATAAAACAAACATTGTGTGTCTTTGGGAGTTTGCAGATACCTGTTGGTATCTGTTGTTGGTTTTGTATCTGTTGCTATGTGAGGTCAGCAAAAACCTCAAAACCTTGTACCTGAACCAAAGGTCTAGCTATCTGTGAGATATATTTCCATGTGCTTTCTACTTAATGTCATTTGTCTTTCAAGATAAAACTAAGACATTCATGGTTTGTGGTTTGTTTGGGTTTTGTTTTTTTTTTGTTCTCCAAGACACAGTAGGATGGTCACAACACTGAAAGATTAATCCATAGCTGCCATGGGACAGGGTTTTCATAGAACCATGAAGGTCCAGTGCTGTAGCGCCAGGTATTCACTCCACAACTGAATACTTTCTCCTCCCTTGTGAATATGAATTGGGATTTTCTATGGTCTGTCACCCTGTTTCACCTGGCAGTCGGGGCAAACTACTGATCAGTAATGTCTGGGGCCAAGTGTCTCCCCGGGAGGCTTGTCTCATGACAGATATGGCAATACCAGGAAGATAAAATGCCCTAAAACAGCAACACAGAGGTTAAGTTCCCATCATCCCCTGCTACTGTTGTGGGGTTTTTTTCCCTGTCTCAAAAATTCTCAATTACCAAAGCAATGTGGGAGGTGTACATATGGCATATAGGCACAGCTAACAAACTGGGCTAAGGACACTGCCTTCCCCATCAGCCTTTTTGAAGCCATTATAAATTGTCTTGACAGTGATGGTTTTCAAAGAAAAAAAAACCAAATTAGCTATTACAATGGATTTTACTCCTCTTAGAAAGCAAAATGTGTGTCAAATACGTGTTTCCTTCTAGAAATAGGCAAACAGACTTCTAAGGTATGTGACATAGTCCTAGGTATTCCTAAAGAGCTGTTTGCAAATGTAAATTTCCATGGAAAATAATAGAAGGTATCTTTTTGCACTTGTCCCTTTGTGTTTTTTTAATAACAGTTTCATAATTTTTCATGTATTTTAACTATCTTCAGTTAGTCTGATTCTTCTGTAATATTTGTATATTCCTAAAACCCAGATATAGATTTTCTTTTTCTTAGCTCTAAAAGAGCATATGACAAATGCGTACTGGTCCAAGCCTTTACAAAAAAAAAAAAAAAAGGTACTTTTGTGCTTGTATTTTAGTAATCTCTCACACAGTTAATAACTACTGAAATTATTTTTTTCAATCACTCCAAAAGCCAATCACCTTTACATTAAAACTGAGCAAAGAAATTTCAACCAAAAATTATTTGGTTTTGGGATGAGGGTTTGTTTGTTTGTTTGTTCGTTTATTTTTATAAATATGTTTCTCACTTATAAAATGTCAAATGCATTTTCAGGATGGCTTGCTTAGATTGCAGATTTAAAAAAAAAATCTCTAAAATTGTAAAATTAGTATATTCCATTTCTACTGCTTACGAATAGCACTGTGGTGTTATCTGTGTGCTGATGGGAAAATGTGGAAGATCTCTCTCTGTCTTGAGAAGGTAAAAATGTGGTGACTGCCTAGGAGGAATTTTTAAAAAGTCCTTAACTGAAACAGTTTTCCCAGACATTTGTTCACTCTCAGCCTCATTTTTATATTTTCATTTTTTGTTTTGAAATTTGAATTTTTTTTGTTTGATCATGTCATAATGCATTCTTTTAGACTTTGACTTTTAAATGAATGATCACCCTCAAAGTAGGATGATTCCCTGTTAATGACTACTTTCTTTTTTTTTGAATCACTTATCAAATTCGTCAGTAAAGACAACTTTGCTGTTGTTGTTGTTGTTTTGTTCTGTTTGGATTGTGGATTGACTTATTAAAGTCATGTCAAACTAGAAACTGGTCTCATATGGATCACAAGAAAAATAGCCCCGGTTATCTCCTGATGAACAGCTACCTTTTTAAGATCTAACAGAGAATCAATTTTTAATCCATCTAACACACACCATGCAGTTTCCCATTAATGCATGTTTTAAATCAAAATGTCATGTACTGTTAAATTGCATGTCATGGAGAAATCAAAATATACTGTTCCCATACTGATACTGTCCGTGAACGGAACTGTCATGCTGTCAAAACAAAAGATTTATTTAAGGAAATCTGTTTTCCAGGGAACTATGTTGCCTGACTGTCAGCTTTTTTGGCTCTGACTTTTTTGATATCTCGCCAAATTAACACATCACTGTGTGTCAATCCAACCCATAGCTGTAGTCAGCTAATAGGAAATTAAGCCTGCGTTGCGCCTTACTTTTTGATGATTAGATATGTCCAAAGGAAGAAAAAATAAACTGAAAATAAGCCAAAAGTAATACACATGCTTTTCACATGCTTCTCCTCTCAGAGCCACATCAAAAGATATTTCTATGCGAATAGAAATATCTTTGTTGATTTATCTCTGGAAGAAGGGCTTATGCAATGCAAGGGAGGAGCCCAGGCAGATATACAAGAAGGACAAATGTACCTGTTAAAGGTTACAGAGAAGTATATTTGGGGAAACTGTTTAAGTTACACTCATTCTGAGTAGGTGGGCCACTAAAATTCTCTGCGTAAAGTTGGTATAACCATTGCTAACTAATCATTTTGCACACATTATCTCAGTTGTCCCAGAAATATGCCAGGCTTAGCTGGAAAAGGAGAGGGAGCAAACACCTCAGCTCTGCAGGCTCCTCCAGGAACCTGGCAGCTGCATAAAGGCTGCTCATGAACCTGGAGGATGCAGGGACTTTGCCCACGCAGCATCCTTGTGTTTAATGTTTTGCTGTTTCTGCTGCTGTGGTAACGTGAGTGGGAATGCTACTGGCAGCTGGAGGCATTCAGCTCCCTATGAAGGAAGATGGGCTCTGAGGGACAGTGGGTGGCTGGCCTAGGCTAACTTTGCAAGAAAGGGAAATGATGTTAAGGGAGAAAACAGCAGGAGTGAGTTTAAAATGGACTTGGAATATATTTGCAGTATCACTCAGTGTACATGTCACATCTCTAAGGCACCATATATACATTTATGGTCTGCTGAAGTCCTGGGTCTGGGAAGGTTTCTGACTCGATTGATTTGTTTTTTCTTCAATCACATCTCTGAGGTTTCTGCTGCAGCAGATTCCCAAGGAATAGAGGCTCTACTGCATTGACCACATAAAGCTGTTGATAGTGAGGGGTCTACTTGCATTTCATGCCATACCACAACGTGATTTTGCCTATGAAAAACAAAATGAAAAACTAAACAAAGCAAAACCAGAGCAAACAACAAAACCCCCAAACCAATTCTGCTATCATACTTTTGGCCAATTATGCTGTCAACTGCATCACCACCGTGTCAAAGTTGTATTGATGTAAATGAGAACAAAATTTTGCACCATATTTCCTTACAGAGGTATGGATTTTGGAGCACTGCAGTCTGCAGGAGACTCTATCCCTTGCTGCTCACTTAAAGGGAACTGTGTGTCAAAACCATACAAGGTTTTCTGACCTGGGATTTGACCCAACTGAGACACTGAAGACTAAAATCCAAACAAAGCTGGTGGTGATTAAGTTCAAGAGCTTATCTGTTCTTCAGTTTACTGGGAGTTTGGAGCTGTACTTCTGAGCATATCCTGAGCTGTCCCAGTCTTGGTGGAGTTGAGTGAACAATTCAAGGGTTGCTTTGTACATATCCCTAACTAAGCCTATTGTAGGGACAGTTGGTCCCACAAGTGTAGTCAAAGTACAGCTTTCAGGGACCCATTTCTCACCTTATTACATGCAGTGACTATTGCTTTTTGCTGCCAAAATGCAAAGTTCCTCTCCTCTGCCTGAGCATTACATAGTAGACTGAGTATTTATGTAGAGGACTTGGAAATTTTCATTCACTATTTGAACAGGGAATAATCAAATGTATTTTCACCCAAATATATTTGGGTTCAAATCTGTTCAGTCACTTGAGAGAAAGCCAGACCAGCAGGGGAACGGCTACTCTGGCAACAGGCAGTCCTGCTTCAACCATGCCACCAGCCTGGTGCTGCTTACAGCACTCACTCCAAGCAGAACTGGACAGACCTGAGCTTTAGTTTCCCTGCTGGCATTTCTTTTTCTTGTCATTCATTCAACTTACTGGTGAAAACACAGAAAACCAAGCATAGACATGGGCCAGAAACCTGGATGTCCTCGTGCCAAGTGAGTGTCCTGAGCATGAGGAAACATGACTCGGTTGCTTCATATGCTCTTTCTCTTTATGGACTAATGAATATTGAAATGTTTTCTGCACAGTTGCAGATGGAGATGAAGAGCATATTCCTCCAGCCCACTCACACTGACCTACCTTAGAGCTGCTAACAGCATAATCTTGTGGTGGGGGCGGGCCGGAATTGAAACCCCCTTCCCACACACACTGCAGCCAAAGCAGGGAACCAAACTTAGGAAGGTTACTGCTTTAGCAGTAGGATGTTATATGAATGTGTGCCAACTGTGGCGAAGAGGGGAGAAAAAAAAAAAGCATAAGACCTGCTCAGTTCCCTGAAGGGAAGGAGAAAAAAAAGGGGGGGGGTAAAAAAAGGGAGAAAAAAGCCCACAACGTTTTATTTTGGAAGGAATCTTGTTTGCAGGTCCCAACTGAATGCAAATATCTTCTTGTAGGTCTGCCCAGTGGGTTTTAAGGTTCTTCTCCCTGCCCAGTCAGCTTTATTGGCTAGGTCTAAGCAGGTACAGGCTAAGCTGCTTGGGGTTGTTACTGCAAGCACCTAACACTGTGCACTTTATAGATCTGTTGCTCAGGATTCAGACTCTGCTCAAAGGCCTGAGATCTTAAATACAAGGTATTACACCAACTTAACGCTGAGTCACCTAAGCCCTTTATTGAATCTGGCCCCAGTGCATTTTTCAGCTTTATTTGCAGAGCAGCAGGTATTATTACCAGCAGTAACTGGGTTAATAACAGGGCCTCCAAGAGAGAAAGCAATTTGTAACACCTATGATGCTTTGACTGAAACATGTTCATTATCCCTGTTCCCTGTTATGTAACATGGAGAACAATAAAAGAGGGAAAAAAAACCAAAGCAAACAAAAAACCAATCAACTTTTCTTTGCAGAAATCTCTATGGAACCCACTGCCTGTATATGGCCACTGTATCCTGTTTGCTCAGTACTTGTGCAGTTACAGTTGCCTGGAACATCCCCATCAGAATGCCCCTTGAGTTTTAGTAACTAGGCATGGATTAAAAAAATAAATACAGCAAATGTCAGGAAAAAAAAAAGACATTTATCTTTATTGTGGACAGAGAGTTGTACACTCGAAGCCTGACAGATGTGGTTTTCTGGCAAGTAGGTGAGAAAAAAGCAATGTCTTAAATCGTGTTTGGGGGAAGGGTGAGGCTTTTCTTCTTCAGTTTGAGAGAAAAAGGTTTGAAAACTTTCAAAGTTGTTCACAGCAGCTCTATACGCAACATATGGTCCTTCCTGAGCTTTTGACCATTCCCAATGTGGGACTCTGCCAAAAGAAAGTTAAACAAAAGCTACCCTTACAAAAATATTTAGGAAGCCCTGTTTTAGAAGTGAGTGCACATGTTGGCTGTGACTCAGAGCACACCCACACACTGGGTAGATAGATTAGCATCTAAACCACTAGGCAAGCTCCAGTTCTTGCTCAGAAGGTCAAAAAAGCCTGGGAAATGTCCATTGCTCCCTTTCTCCTCAGCACAATTATTTTTTTCCAGATTACAAAGTCATTTTGGATGGCACTGCAGCAGTGAAGTCAACTGATTTATTGTCATAAACAATTGTGTTCCAAGTTGGGATCCAGTCTTGTAAATTCTGCACTGTAGAATAAAATGGAGATTAAATTTAAAAAAAAAAAAAAAAAAAAAAGAGAAAACCACCACAATCCCAACACTCTAAAACCCAAACTTTTTCCTTTAGATTTGTTTCTTTTAATATTTGTTTCTGCTCCACAGAAACCAGTGGGATTTTCTAGTAAAATGTTTGCTAGGGAGGTACATATTAATGGAAGAGAGATAAAAGCCAAAACCCTCCTTGATAATACATTTTGTCCAGAAATGGAAAAGGTCAAATCTGATGTAGGGATTTTTTTTTTTAATTTCTTGTCATATCAGTTCACAACAGCTCAAAAGACCAAGACTGCCATATGCATTTCATTTGGTTTTTACATACTGTAGCTGGCCTGTTTCCAATACACCTGTGATTGAAGTCGCTGCAGCTCCCTTGGTGTTGCTAGGAAGGTAATGGATGTCCACCTTCCCTACCCTCTTTCCTATGTTGAGGAGACACAGATTTCCAGCCATAATATCTAATCAAAATCTGATTGCAAATGGAAAGTGGCTAGTCAGGCAATATGTGACATCAAGCATTCTAAGTTAGATCTAGGGTTTTTGTTTGTGCTTCATTCTGTACTTTTACTGTTGTTGTTGAGATAATGAGAAGGCAAATAATATATGGTGGGCATGGAGGGTGACAGCAGAGTTTGAGTAGAAAAAGCACCTTTTCTTTTTAATGATAGTGGAGGAAAAAGGGTCAGAAAATCACAATTATGTGAGTTTCAGTAATATAAAAATGGCCCAGAGCTATATTCATTATTGCAGACTTGCTGTGGAGGAAATACAACAGATCTACAAGACCTATGGCTATTATTAATATTGTAGCTGTACAGGCAAAACAGAGCTCAGTTAAATTTTTATTAATAGCTAACCCTTGCAAAACCATGGGTGGAAATACTAATTCACCTTACTGGTTTGTGGTTTGGATTTCTTTTCCCCGAATGTGGCTTTTCACTGAGCTGCCTATTGATCTCCGTGCTTCAGAGACAAATGGCCTTTTGGTCCCCCTAGAGAATTCTCTCCCAGTATTAAAACCAGCAGGAATGAGAAACAGGAGAAATAAATGGCAAGGACGAGATGGCTTTTCTACTTTTATTCCTCCCACTGGTGCTGTGTCAGAGGTAGTCCAAGAACTCAGACAAACATCTACAGAAGTGTCTAGAACCAGTGCTCGGTAAAACCTGCTTTTCTTCTGCATTTGCAGTGCCATTTCAACAAGTTAGATCTTGTTCCCTCTTCCAGAGAAATCATCAAGTGTTCAGCAGTAAGGGTGCTCTTGCCAAAATCTTTTTCTTATCTGGATTATTCTTTTGCAGGATGAAATATCAAAGGCTAAGAATGATTAATCTTTTGAACTTTTCTTGTTAATAAATACAGAATTCTCTCTGGCCTCAGAAATGTTTTCCATTAACTCTTTTCCTTTGAATGGAAGTTTTGAAGTTTATCAGAACTATTTTAGGACACTATACTTATTTGGATTTTTCTTCTTTATTAAAAAAACCCCATCATTCATTAAGAATATTTTTCATTTTAATTCAATTTTATTTTACTTATTAAATTATTGAGGATAGATCCTTCCCTCCCTTCCTCCTGCTGCAAGGAGCTACCCAACCAGTCTGCAAGTAGTAGTTCACACTCAGAGAAAGCAATACTGGGTGATTTTGTTAGGCTTCACTAGAGAGAAATTACCCAGGAAAAAAAAGGAAAAAAACACAAAAAAACCAAACTAAACAAATAAAAAAAAAAAAAAAAAAAAAACAAACAAACACCAAAAACATGTTTCTGTAGGAAGGTGCTGTGCTGTCTGTGAAGATCACCCTCAGGAGCAGCAGGTGACCACTGCTTCTCTGGAGCCATGGTGTTCCCCAGGCATGCAGTGTGACAACTGCTATGGTCATGACACAGGACAGGCTGGCAGCGCATGTGTCCCTGTTGTTTTGTAACCATCTGAGATAACAGGAAGTTATTGGCCATTAAGTCTGTTTTAATAGTTAAGTCATGGCTCCTGTGACCAAAAAGCCTATGGATACTGTGGTTCTCCTCTGCCATTTCAGATTTTGCCTGTGGCATTTGTTTATATGTTGTGGGAGGGCTCAGGCAAGTTGTCTTCTTTCCACGCCTCAGTATCATTATTTGCTGTTTTTCCTCACTGCTTCCTTGTTAGCTTTTTCTTCCTTTGCAGTACCAGCTTCCCCTCACTGAGGATTAAAGACAGCTCCTCTCTTGGTTGTGGTGGGAGAAGACTAGACAACTGTCTAGACATCTACCCTTCCCCCAGAGAGATCAGAAAGATGGAATACTGTATTGGGTTTGCGTGGTGAATTTTTAGTTGCCAAGGGCAGGGGGAGGTGCACTACAGGCATGGGTTTTGTGAGAAGTTGCTAGAAACTTCCCCTGTGTTTGATGGAGCCAATGCCAGCAGGCTCCAAAATGGACCTGCTGCTGGCCAACACCAAACCAATCAGCAACGGTGGCAGCATCTTTGGAATAACGTATTTAAGAACGGGAAAAAGCTACTGCACTAAAGCAACTGCAGCTGGAGAAAGGGGTGAGAATATGTAAGAGGAACTGCCCTGCAGACACCAAGGTCAGTGAAGAAGGAGCGGGAGAAGGTGCTCCAGGTGACAGAGCACAGATTCCCCTGCAACCCATGGAGAAGAGATCCACCTGCAGCCCATGGAAGACCCCACACCAGAGCAGGTGGATGTGCCTGAAGGAAACTGTAACCTCATGGGGAGCCCACACTTGAACAGGTTCCTGGCAGGACCTGTGACTCTCCAGAGAGAGAAATCTACACTGGAGCAGGTTTGCTGCCAGGACTTGTAACCCTGTGTGGGACTCATGCTAGAGCAGCCTGTTCCTGAAGGACTGCATCCTGTGGGAGGGACCTGCACTGGCTTTGATGGGCACCTGGCTTTAAGCCAGGGTCAACCTACCACAGATACCTTTTACCTCCAAAGTCCACCTGGTGGGGGAGTGTGCCTGGCCTTCCCACTGCCTGTGGACTCAGCTGGAGGCATCTGGCCTTGCTGCAAGGGTTTGATCCAAAGCTGTATAGAAACATGGTATTCATTATCTGGTGAACCTCAGGTAACTCTTTCCATCAGTCCCACAGTTTTAGTCAGACCACCTTACTGGTGTGATTCACTCCAACTCTCCACGAAGAACTCACTGGCATTATGGTATTGGTAGCTAAAGTTCCCCGGCCAATGCAGAAGAAAGATGAGCAGGTTTCTCTCTAAGTGTCTCCTTGAATGACCTTCTGTAGTATGAGCTCACTTGCTGCACAGGTCAGCATGTGGAAAAGCATTCCTTCGGAACAAAGTGAGGCCACCAAATCTGTTCTTTGGTCAGACCTGATCTGAGTGAAAACTTATGGAGAGCTATCAAGCTGATATGCCACAGACATGTCAGGAAAAAAGTGGGAAAATGTACAGGCTCCTGGTGGCATAGAGGACAATTCTTTCCAGGGTCCAGATGGACTATTAATTGAATACCACTGTCATTTTGTTTGCTGCTTTTGGGTTTTTTTTCTGCTGTGTAAAGGCCTAGTAGCAGTAACAACTGCCAGAGAGTAATCATCTGTCCCAGTTCTTGCTGGGAATATATAACATATATCTGTAAAGGGAAATATTAGGTTTTGGCTTTACAAAAAGGAAGAATTATGGATAGTATCCAAAATAAAAAAAAAGCATTATAGCAATCTGAACTGTACTCTTATTAACATTGGAGTATGTTATTTTCTTAAGTATATTTGATTCCATTAAGCTGGAACTGGTTTCTTTAACCATTTTTGGTTGCTATTCTGGTATTATTGCTTGAATTTTTAAGGAGACCAATGAAACTATTCATCAGATTAATTTCTCTGAAGTATTTTGTCAATTCTAGAAAATTAACAAAAAATTATATAAAAGAAATACACTGAGACATGAAGCAGAGCATATTAGCAATAATCAAGTTCATCCTTATTATCTTTACAGTCCCATAGGTACCCATGGTGCTTTGTAGGCAAATACAATAACATGGTTGTGCTTTTTTTTCACTAGGCTATAATCTATCAGATGACTCATTCTGCCATCTTGATTTTAAATCCTCAGATAATCTAATATTGAAAACCTGGAAAGATGCACCAGACTGGTTGCCGTGATGAGTAAGCAAACAGCATGTACCACAGGCTGTCAGTGAAAAGGCAGGGCTGTATTTTAATCTCAGACTCACAATTTGGTATTTTTATACTATGTATTTTTAAAGGTGGCCACCAAGCATTTTAAGAAATTAATTCATGCTTAACCAAGGGAGGAAAACGTATCTGCAAGGCATTGTTTGAAACAAGTACACCTCTATAGCTGCATGTCAGCACTGTAACAAAACTCTTGCAAATTCTTCCTGCTGCCCCCATAGACATTGTCCTTTCCTGAACTGGGGTGCAAGGGTTTGCAAAACATGAGTGTTGATTCCTAAGAGAGTAATAAGGAAGAGAAAGAAAGATAAAAAGTGACAGCAGAGTGTATCTACTTGACAAGTTCTGTGAGCTTGAAGAAAAGACATCTAGGACATTGGATGGGATATACTAGTGTCTTCCCTTCATATACTAGCTTATTCCCTCCAGAAAGATGCTTGCATCATTTTCCACTGTTACTTCTCTGCATGGAATGTATCTGCTGTGTTTTGTGCCAGATAAAATGAGTTAAACAGAAATCTGATTCATGAAACTGGAATCTTGAGGGGAGAAGCTTCCTGGCAAAGGAGCCTCCTCTCCTCTATGGTCTGATTAGCACTGATGATTCTGCTGGAAAGGAGTACTTAATAAATAACATACTATGGGCTATAGAGATATATAGGTGTAGAGGATGTTACCATCACCTCTGGGGCACAGTGGCAGCACAGCTTGCATATGTTAAGTGAAACAGGGCAATTCCCTGCCCTGCAGTCCATGTGACTGTGTGTACTGGAAAATTTGCCTTTATAAGGGCATGGCAAATTCCTTCCTCACTTTTTGTGCCACTGGAAGATGTGTCTACTGTGTCCAAGTGGGGTGTAGTGATTTTCCTGAATCTGAGTCACAAGACATCTGCTGGAGGACTAAAGGGAGGAGAATTTCTGTGAGTAATTGGTGGTGATGGATGATAACAGCTTCCACAGGGCTGTGGGCTCTCCACTGTAGGAGGGGACCAGGCTAGGCAGACAGCTGAGGTCCAGCCCAGCTCAGCAATACCACCTTCAAAACAGCTTGTACTGCCTTCCTTCCTCACCTCTCTAGGGTTTCATCCCCATACCACTGCAGACCTGCTGCCAGCCAGGGGTCTGGAGACCCCTTGCGTGGTGCTCCGCACGTAGGCTGACCGGTTCATGGCTTGTGCTCCCTCATGAGTCTCTGCAAAGACAGGGTCAGGTCATTGGCAGTGACAACTTTAGAAAAGCTTTGACAATGTCTGGTACCTCAAGAAACAGTTCTCATGAGTTTCTTTGTTGTCTTCAACAAAACACTTGTAGGCCATGTGTGGATACAGGACATTTTAAAGAATCTGAGGCTTTTGTGTATTCCACTACCAGCCAGGGACTGTAAAATGCAGAGTTGCATAGGTGTTTTGGAATCATAAGATTAGCAAAAAAAGCTCATTTAAAAAAAAAACAAACAACAGGGAGCTGGCTGTACAGTGTCTACAAATTGAGAACAGACTAGAAGCTTTTAAAAAAGAGTCCATCATGTCTGCAAAGTACATAGGAAAGAATGGGAAAGAGCAGATAAAGCAAACAGGACAGGTGAAAGATACTACTTTCATTTTCTGGTAGGGTGCCAATTTGCAATTGCTAGATATTAGCAAGGTGAAAGGTGTGAATTACAATGACAAAAGAGTCATTAGACCAATTTTCAACAAATATCTTCAAACTTTACCTTGTTTCTGATGTAATATAATCTCATTTTAGATCTACGTTTATGTTTAAAGGAGCAAATTAACCCTCTTGGTAATTGCAGACTAGTTTATCCTGCTTCTGCTTACTGTGAGGGAATACTGTCATGGGGCAGTTGCTACAGAGCACTCAGTCCACCCTAGTTGTTTATATTGCCTTGCACAGGCAATCACACTGCCACCTGGCTCTGTACTGTCCCCCAAATCCCACTGATCAGTAAACCCAGGCAGCAAACCTGGAAAAGAACCACTTATGGTGGAGAGTTTTGTTTTGAAGAGAAAATGGTGAGGTGGGAAAACAGTCTGCTCAAAAAAAAGGAATTATTTCTCTATCAATGATTCAAGAACTGTTATTTCAAATTTTTTCTCTTTTAAAATGCCTTTTGGCTTTACACCATGTTTCCCTCAGGCTTCCAGTGCAAACTGTGGTTTTTTTAATCCCTACTTTCAATAGTTCTCAAGTGCGTTCTTTACTCTTCCTCTGCCTTGGGCTCTATGAACCCCTAGTGCAACCACTGCAAGTGAGAACCTAGTATTGCCATACCCTCCCTGTCTAGTCCACAGCAAAGCCCAGCTGCATTTGGAAGTTTAAGGCCATTCCTGTAGAAGATAATACCAGTGATTTACTAATAACCTGTGAATGTTTTTTTTATTGATTCTTCTACTCACAGTCATAATACATTATAACAACAGATGAAACAGATCCAGTTCCCTATCTCTGAATATTTCCTTGAAAACATATGTATGTTCTTTTCAAGTTAGGTCTCTGTCGTTGCCTGGGAGCAATGTGCTGTGTGATGGGGAAGCTTTTTCTTTTCCAGGGCCTGCCTTTTTGTGCTTTAAACTTCTCCATAATTCTCACAGATCATTTAGCCACAGTAGATTTCTAGATCCAAGCTGTAGCAAGAGTTTTGGGATCATTCTTTTTTCTTATTTTCTTTTTCATTTTTTTTCCCCCACTATGGTCAATTGTGGGAAGACAACATCCTTTTAGCACATTCCCAGCTGAACATAATTCCTCAATATTTGCCTTCCCTATTGTTTCTTTAGAGCCTTATCTTTGTCTCTGTTTTGCTGTTTCTTGTTTCTTTAAAACTTTTGTTTTCACCCTATGCATTCAGCTAGAAAACCATCACACAAACAACCTGAGTTCCTCAACACTGATAATGGGCTGTTCTGTAAGTGATGGGACTGTACTGAGAAACTCTGGTTCTCAGAGTTTCTCAGTATCATTTCAGAATCATGGCAGATTCTCCCATGCTTGATAAGATTCATATTTGTTTTCCTACCCTTAATGGTCTATTAATAGTCTTTCTTTTCCAACTCTACTTACCAGCCTACTTTCCTGAGATTGTGAGAATTGCAGAACATTCTGACAGACTTCATCAAAACTAGATTCAAAACCTTTTGAGCGTGTGGGAAGAGAGAAGGAAGACAGGTAAACAGAGAAGCACAATGAGAGCGTGTAATGTAATCCTTATTTCCTTAGGACACCAGAACAAAGTGTATCACATTAATTTCTCCTCCTCCACAATATTCCAAAATAAAAATTTAGTGAATCTGAATAAAATGTCAAAATTTGAGTTTGTTGAATGGAAACATTTCAATGAGTTAAAAAAGATGCGGATTTTTTTAATTCTTTTCACATCAGCTCAAACCTCTCAACTAATTTCTTACTGGTCGACATTCAAAAAAACCACTTAGATGAAAAGCAGGGAAATACAAATCTTTAGATTATGTAAGTAACAGGATCAGCTCTTTGTTTTCTGATTATAATGACAAATCGTAGCCATTCTGTTCATACATATTTCCAATCCAAAACCACTCTGAGAGTTGCTCTTTTTGACCAACAATGAAATTCTGCGGTTAGGATGGAAAGCTCCACAGCTTTCCCAAGCAGGGGATGCTACTGATGTTTGTGTTGGTTCTTCCTTCCTTTCTTCCTTCCTTTCTTTCTTTCTTCCTTCCTTTCTTTCTTTCTTTCTTTCTTTCTTTCTTTCTTTCTTTCTTTCTTTCTTTCTTTCTTTCTTTCTTTCTTTCTTTCTTTCTTTCTTTCTTTCTTTCTTTCTTTCTTTCTTTCTTTCTTTCTTTCTTTCTTTCTCTTTTCTTATGGACTTTCACAGAATCACAGAATCAACTAGATCAGAAAAGACCTCTGAGATCCATTAGTCCAACCTTTGAACTTTTGACTTTGGTTAAAACTGATTAAAATGATAATTTTCCTTTTTATTAGGAATCCAAAGATTCTGAAAAAGGACAAATAATGTTTCAAAATATTCCACAGTGGCTGAACAAAAAAAAAAAAAAAAAAATTTGATGCAATCAAAGTCTTTTATTTAGGAATGAAATTGAGCTTTAAAGTTCACTTTCTACTCCTTCCATATGACTTTTAAGATCTAGTGAGAGGAGGGACCAGTTGCAAGATACATCTGGAAACTTCTGGTTGAATCAATTGGGATTTGAAGCTTCCCAGTTCTGTATTGCAGAGCCTAAAGCTAAGTTTCAGTGAAGCTAAAACCTCAAGATTACCAGACCCTTGTTTCTGTGGCAGGAACATTAGGGGGTTTTTTGCTCCATGTGACAAGGCTGTGCAGGAATCTGACTGGAAAACCCACAAGGAATATAAACATTGCAAGCTGTGGGAGCACCACAGCTCATTGGGTGTCTTCTCAGGATACCTTGTTTCATCAGAAGCTTTGGGTGATTTATTTCTTTAACAGTCACACTTTGGAAAAGTATTTTAGGTTTCAGAAATGGAACTTTCCAGTAAAAGCATTTAATGACTCTGAATTTTGCTGCCTTTATCAGACAGGTTCATTCTAAGAGGATTTTTAGGAACAAGCAGGGTGTAAATGTGGTGGACTTGGAGAATGTAGAGGGTTTACTACATAGATACCTTGAGGTTGTATTATAATGGGTGCTGTCCTACAGGGAGCTATGACTACAGCTTGTGTATTATACAGGTTTAGCCACATTTTTGTGAGCTATTATTAATGCTGAGTTGCAGCATACGCCTTTGGAAGTAGTGTAGTCAATGCATACCTGCTTACAGTGAGAAACAAAAAAGCCTCAAATTTCCTCTTGGCTGGCTCGTTCCTCCTCCACCCAACTCAGTCTGTGCCATTCAAAAACAGAAGTTGACATGAAGTAATTTTCTATTGTTGGAAAAACACTCATAAGAAAACCCACATCCCTTGTTGTAAAGGCATTGGAAGGTTGTGGAACAGGTAAATTTGGAGACTGATTCTTTTAAGATTGTTTGCAAATGTGTCATCTCCAGTTTTTACCCTCATCTAATATTATTTTAGCTGTGGTAGCAGGAATAGGCACCTTAGCCATTCTCTAATCAAATTAGCTAGACCTCCTCCCACTCAGATGGAAGTCTGGTTGGATTTTCCAGCTTGGATTTATACCCTATGGACATGAGTTCAGAGGCACTTTATGCAGTCTCACAGCTTTAGTTGTCTTGTCACTGAAGTGTAAGTACTGCAGTAGTTGCAAGTGTTACTTTTGTATGGTTGCACAAAGATTGATTAGCTATTGCACAAAAAAACTGACCTATTTAACTCAACCAAGATGATCAGACTTGTTATTAAAAGTATTAAATCCAAAAATCAGACTTAAAATCAGAAGCAGAGAATAGGATAGTGGAGGTTAACAAGGAAAATGACTGATGAATTCGGACTTGGCTCATTTTATTATCAGGTCAAATCACATGGATTTTGAAATATCCATAGAATAGGCAGGTATCAAACTGCAGTTCTCTTCTGCACAGAAACCTGGATGACTCAGGTGCTCCGACGTGATTTATCAGTACAGCTCCAGTTATTTCAGTGGTGCTTTGATACTTCACAATAACAAAGGGTTTTTTGCCTAAGGTATGTTTTGTCTCACAGTCTTAATTTTGCAGATAAGAAAGATTATTTTTCAGGAATTTCTTATAGCCCATAATTTCAGCTTTACTGAAAAAGAAAAAAAAATACATTTTCTATTTTAGATATTTGTGTTCTAACAGCTTTGTATCTATTTTTGTATTAAAGATATGCTGATTTCCAGCTTCATTAATTAATTGGTGCCATGAGTGTTGCATCTATAAAAGATTAATTTTCTAATGATCCCTTTGGAAGTGGTTCTTCTTAAACCACCAGGTATTTAAAGCTACCTTCCTGTCTGAGATTGGATTCACTCTGGGAACAATCCCTGCGTAATTAAAAATTATTTTTGGGATTTTTATTTATTCACAATTTTCTAATATGGCTGAAACTCATTAAGATGCAAGACTTCATTTATTAGAATATCCTTGAGCAGGAGCAATAGCAGTAAGATCCACTTCATTAAAGACTAATATAATCCTTACAGTAATCGACCTACTGTTCACAGTGAAGAACTTCATTAACCAATTTTAATTTGAGGCAGAAATCTGCAAAAGTAAAAAAAAAAAAAATTAACCTCAAAGTGAAGGTTACTGACTTTCTTTTGTCCTTTCTTCCTTAGTGGTTTGCCATTCTGGGGTTGCCTTTCCACATATCATACAAGATGAAGCCATGTAAATTAGCGCTGGCTTCAATAAAGTTTTCCTGGATTATGGTAGCTGTACATCTAATCACAGTTGTGATTTTACCTTTGGAAAGATTGGTAATATTTTGATTCTCACTGAATCAGTGTTGGATTCATTGTGTAAATAAATATATCTCTTTTAAAAGAAATAGTAGCTGTTCTCTTAAGGCTATCCTACTACTTCACATCAGTTCATCCTGTGTATCAAGGCATAAAGAAAAGGTAAAAGCTGAAAGTGTGTTCTTCACCCTTGCTTCCTTCTTTTTCTGGAGAAATGCTGGAGGCTTCAGAGCTGTAATTCCCTGGAGTACACTCCATACACCTTGTCCCATCAGGGCCCAGACTGGTGCAGGGCAGGAGGAGGAAACTACAGGCTTCCTTGCTACTTAGCCCTGCAAAGGTTCATACCTTTAGGAATGCCCTTTCTCTTCCAGGATAGGATCTGATACAGGGCTACATACCAGTTTTCTACTGCTTGCACTCTCACTTAGTATTTTCCAGTTGTCTTAGGGACGAAGAAGCCACAGGTTACACTATCTCTATGCAGCACCTAAATCATCATTCTCCTCTGAACACACTCTTCAAATTCACATAGTTTACTGACTAACAATGGATGTAAATCTCGAGGAGACCCACCCAAGCCCAAAGAGAAAGTTTTCCTAATACAGAGGATTGAGCAAGTCTACATTAAGCCATAACTTCCAGTCACCATCAGGAGTTTCCACAAGCCTGTATATGAAGTTGCAGCATTCAGTGATGCTCTACGTTACATAGTATGAATATTTCCAGTGGTCAAGTTACAGATTAGCCAGGCAGCTAGGCGTTTCTACTGTGACCAGCCTTTGTCAGGATGATATTTTACAGAATCACAGAATGGGTCAGGTTGGAAGAGACCATAGTGAGTCACCTGGTCCAACCTCTGCTCAAGCAGGGTCATCCCAGAGCACATTGTACAGGATTGCATCCAGATGGTTGAGTATCTCTAGTGAGAGTGAGGGAGACTCCATAAGCTCTCTGGGCAATCTGTTCCAGTGCATGGTCACCAGCACAGTAAAGAAGCTCTTCCTCATATTCAGGTGGAATTTTCTGGAAATCAGTTTCTGCCCATTGCCTCTTATCCTATTGCTCAGCACCACTTAGAAGAACCTGGCTCCATTGATACTTATATTGATACTTCAGATACGTATCTGAATATCTCCAAGTTTTGTTTTTCTTAATGTGATTTAGAACTGCAGCTGAGTGACTGCACACAGCAAACATTTCTTTACCAATGCTTTTATACCAGTACAACTCTCAGCAGATTACTATAAGTTGTGCATGAAAAATAAAGTTATAAATGAAATCCTGCCTTGATTAATTCTGAAGGTCCAACTTCCACAGCAGTAAGTTTGGGATTTGTTATCACAAGACCCTGGAAATTCTGTGATTGAAAGATATTTAACACCATAATGAAATGGGAAAAGCTAAAGCCCCTGAAACAATGTTGTGTTTACTCTCATCAAGCCATATATTGGGATGAGGAGATACAAGATCATGTTTTCGCTCCACAAAACATCAGCAGGCAGCATTACAGCCTTATGAGTCTGGGGAACTGCAGTGCATGATGTTCTTGTGGATTTCCCTTTCAGCTGAGCACAAAAGCATTGAGGTCCAGGAAAATTATAAGAGAAAATAAGAGGTAAAGGACAGCATTTCTTGATCACATCTTCCTTCAAGCATGCAGTCCCTAAAAGGCCGTGACATTTACACACTTGTTCATTTCTGAACTTAATAGCCTCTGCTATTGGAGCTCCCTGTGACTCCCAAAATTCATTTATCCGAAGAATCTTTATACGTTTGATACTTGATTCTGTTCTGGACAGTGTTACTATTAGTCTTTCAGTTTTACAAACATCTGCGTGCAGAAGATGAGATATACGGGCTTATTATTGTTCTATCCGTGTGCAGAGTGGTTCACTGCCCAGTCACCAGTCACAAGCCCAGTGGGCAGGCAGGAATCTTCATGGAGGCACAGCCATCACAGCAGCACTTAATATCAGATTTCAACATGGTTGTTGCCAACAAGGGTCTAAGTCAGTTACTGGTTGACAGGGACAACTGAGAGCAGAGGAGGGTTGCTTGGTTTTATCTTTGGAGATCACAGGTACTTAGATGCTGTCACTCTCTGATCACAGTACCAGGTTATTGGCAGCATGACTTTCTAGATAGCACCATGTATAAAAACTTCACAGCCCTGGGAAGACAGGGCTAGCTGTTTCCATGCAGGAGCTCACTCAGAGCTCATCTACAGCAGCTGCAGCAGTAAGGACAGTGCAGCCAGGCCAACCAGCACATACCAGCACGTCATCTGGGTCTGCAAGCAGGGTGTGAGCAGGCAGAGCTGAAGTCACTGCTGCTGTGGGCAGTGCATGGTACATCCAGGGAAAGCAAGGGTAAACCCAGACCTAGACTTTTTTTCTCTGGAAACAACTACAATTCAAATTTTACTGTAAAATAACACTAGTAATGGTATGAGCTGATCAAATCAGGTTAGTCATAGTTCATTTTCCCTCTCCTTCTCCAGTGTCAGAACTGGAATAGTACACTCTCTGCCTGTGATTATGTTTCCTATGGTATTTTTTCCACATCATAATACACTAACATTCATTAATTTTCTTAAAAAATTGAATATTTACTTCCTTCCTGCATTTGGCATTAGTTAATGAAGTGCTAGCAAATGTTAACTGAATTCTCAAATTTGTGTATCTGTTCTTTCCTTTTTCTAATTAATGTTCAATGCAGCCAAATGCGTGTGGTGAGAATCTTATTTCTCTTCTGGAAACAAATGCAAGATTCAGGATCAAATAAATGTTAATTTCAAAAGTCTTCATTGCTAAAAATAGGAGAAATTACTGTTATTTCAGAATCAACAACTGGAAGAGTATAACATTGATTTTGGGTTTAAAATACAAAGGTCAGTGTTGTAGCCATCTTCAAACTGCTCATTAAGGAATGTTTAAAACCCATATTAAACTAATGCAATAGATATTGCTTTGAATTAATAGAATTAATTTGAAAATTTGTGCTTGTATTTTCCAATTCATTATCTTTGGGAAAGGTGAAAGTAAAACTAGAAAATAACAGTAAGTGTCATAAATACTTGGTCAAGCCTGTTGTTCATCTGTTTCACTAATCCTGCTGTGTTTCCTTAAATGTCACAAAAGAGCATTAATTTTACCTGGCTGTGCTGATTCTAATTCTCAGTGATAAAGGAGAACTACTTCTTTATCCAGTGTCAGGGAAGGAAAATGCTATGAAAGAACCTGTGGGGTGTAGGCTCCCTCATTTTGCTATAGGTAAATATATGTAGCCCCTTAGCGGCCCTAGCAACATCAGGAAGAAGTTTCCTATTACCTTCAGGGGAGAGATGGATCCAACCCCAAGCCTTCAGTCCAGCAAGTCTTTATGCACATTGACAGTTGCATCAAGGAACCAAAGGGTTATCATAGTAAAAAATGCTAAAGAGAGGTTCAGGAACTGAGTAGGCAGTTGGGAGAAAGCTAGGAATCTAGCTCTTGGCCAGAAGGATTACAGCCATGGACACTGGCTATAAATGTAGGACAGGTTAAGTCTTTACCAAAAGTAAGTCATAAGCACTTATAGCTTGCAGGTCTTAGAGTTTCTGCTCTAGGTTATACAGGAACTGGTGGGTTTTTGTTTCCAATATGCCTCATTTGGAGCTAGGATTTGAATCTCCTCCGAGTTACAGTGGAGGTAAATCCTCAGACCTACCAGCAAAATAGATGGAATGATAGGTAACCTCTCAATCTCTATGCATGTGACAGAAGCTGAACTGTGTGGCATTGTCCAAACACAGGCAAGCTATACATGAATATAAGCAGCTCTTCTTCCTTAGACTCTGCATGTGTATAAACAGTAGGGAGATAGAGACAGGACTATCGTGCGTATAACCTCCTGTTATGACTATATGTGTCCAAAAATACTGCTGTCACTGGGAGTTCCTGAGAGTGGAGATGGTCACCATTACATGAAGTGACCCAGGACTGATATCTGGGCTGCAGTACTAAATAATTTAGACCAGATTACCACAGTAGCTTGAAAACTAAAATTAAGATTTTACAGCTTTGTGGAGAATTCTACCACCTACACAAAGGTGACAGAAACCTGTGACAGAAACTATAATAGCTTTGCTCGTGTCCAAAGGGAGGTGAAATCCCCTCTGTGATAAGCTTGTGTGTGCAGTTATGGGTGTATCTGTAATTATAGGCATTGAGAAAACGTATGGCTTGCTCAATAACATACCTCCTCCCATCATGACAGACACAGACGGGATTGGTCACGCTCTTATTCCTCCTCTTTTTCTCTGAGCTATTGGCTCCCCTCATCTCCTCTATTCAATATTGGTTTTGAGCTCTGCAGCCAGCTGCCTCCAGCAGCTCTGTACATGGCATGTCTCACAAGCTCTCATCTTAATTTACGTTGTTGCCTCTCTTCAGGGAATCCCATTTGTTCTACACTGTAAGGCTCAAACACTTATAAAAGTGTATCATCATTATAGAGACAAGTAGCAAAAGAGAAGCAGAGTGTTTGGAAGCTTTCTTGGGAAATGGTAAGCTGCTTTCCAGAAAAAAAAATACAAAACTTGAAGATAACCTCAAAAGAAAGAACTCTGACGTGGGAGGGTTGCATTACACATCAGAAAGGGATTTGAGGAGAGAGGAAAAATGGAGCTATGGAATGAGATTCTTAGATAGGGGATTTGTACTTTGTGTTTAACTATTTTGGCTATTACTGCATATGATTTCAGTGTCAACACACCAGAAACCACAGGAGCATCAGCAACAACAAACTCTCAGCTCAGTTTACCAGGGCTGATACAGCTGGGAATGCCAATGTTTTCCTTACAGCTAATGTCACATAGTTTAAAACAAAAACAAAAACAAAAAACCACCCAAATCAAAACCCCTCCATTTCCAGAAGTCGTAAATTGTTATTACCACGCTGCAACCTAGTGTAAACAGGTTCCTGGCCCATGACTAAGTCTGGTCGGCTGCCCTGCAACACAAACAGCAGTGTGTACGTCTTCCAAAGGCCTTGTTGGATGTAGGAAAGGCTCTGCTTGCTTGGAGTTCCAAGATTCCAGTTTAAAGCTTCTTACTTGATTGAGAGCTTCAAATCTGGGACATTTCTACAGGAAATGGAAAGCTTGAGGGCTGCAAACCTGCAGCTTTATGGAAACTACTTTGCTCAGGAAAGAGGAAGCTGAAGGAGTACTGGGGACACCCCGGTCCGGGTCAATGGAAAGGGCACACCTTCAGCAAATGAAGGAATGAGTTTCTCGAGAGATGCAAGCCTGTGTAAGTACCACCCAAGGTGAACTGAGCAGCACGGGCAGGATCGGCAATTTCTGCAGCAATGGTCTGTTTTTCTTCCTTTTCCCTGCGCCCCGCCCTTCCCCGCTCCCGGCGAAGGGACCGGAGACGGGCCGCGGGCACCAGATGGCGGCACAGGACTTGTGCAGAAGCACATCAGCATCTTCAATAGAACAGGGGAAAAAAAACCTTGCGAAGTTAAAATTGTAAACCAGGACTCTATTCTATCAAAGCCAAGATACAAGTGAATTAGTTTTTTTCAGGCTAAAAGCCAATTTTATGTTTATTTCATGCTCTCTTCCCTTTTTAGAGGGGAAAAAAACCCCATCAAAACCTGCAACAGTATTTCCACAGCCTTATGAACTCTCAGAAGTGCTAGGACTCTGAGAGGTTTTTAGTTTTGTTTTGGTTTTTTGTCCAGCTCTTTTTGACAATGATAATTTTGTTCGTGACTTTCTTTTAGTAATTCAAGGCCACTTTTACCACAAGGCTTGGCTCTTGTGGTCTGACTGATCTCGGCTCTCTGATTTGTGAAGACTTTTATCAGCTGTGGATACTCAGAGTATTTGATGTTGCAGACATGCATACTTTTGAAGGCAGTTTAAGTGTGAAGGGTTTATGCAAATTACGATTCTTGCAGGCTTGTCAACAGGGTTGTTCCTGACTCACCCATTAGTTACCAACCTGCAACACAGCTCTCCTCTCTCACAACCAGCACATTCACGCACAAAAGTACTCACAAATATCTGGCTACTGTTGTTTACAGTCTCTTCAGTTCAAGTGTTGACTTTACTCAACAGATATTTCCTTTTGCATCCAACATAAGACTGTGCTCTTCTTTACTTGTAGTTCTAGAAAGAGAGCAAGGGTGAGCAGGAGCTTTGTCCTGTTCTTGTTAATCATCAAGCATTGTAAATTACCTGGTAAAATTCCTACCATGGATGCAGAAATGGAAGCAATCTGTTTTCTCTTTAGAAAGATGCTACAGACATTGCTGGTGTATACTATAGCCATGAGATTCCATGATCAAGCACAGCATGCTTGGTCTTTCAGTTTATCTAATAAAATTTTACTTCTTTCTACAAATGCTGCTTTTTTGAATTTTTGCCCTTCAGAATCCAATAGAAATCCAATAGGAATCCAATAGAAACCTGTGCAGCTTTGCACCATGTACAGTGTATCCATTTGACTGGATGTCACTGGAAGTAATGATTATGAGCTCCTCTGTCTCCTCTGCAACTCAAGTATCCAGGCCATTAGATTTGAACATATACACTTACTATAAGTCCCAGTTGTAAATTTAAATAAAAGTCCACGATTACATCATGAGAAAGATATTTTTGGCCTCCAAGGAAGCAGTGTATTGACTCGCCAGCATGGTCTGCTGGCCAAGTATAGCTTTAATTCTTACCCTTTAGTTAAAGTACTGCGAAGGCAAGTAGCCAACAGAAAGACAGGGAAAATATGGACTGACACAAACCTAGAAAGACCAGATTGGCAGAAATCCACAGTATTTTTGGCTGTAAAAGACTAGTGGCTTTCCCAGCTCAAACTCCTTCAACAACATTCAGGATACCCTAGGATTTTTTTCATTTTAGGTTTTTTTCTTAAATCTTCATGAGCTTTTGGTGTCATCACAGGAAATGCTATACGACAGTTTCACATGTGCTTCCTAATTTATTATTTTCCCAATTGCCACACAATTCTAGTAATTTTCACTCCTTATAGTAATTTTCATCAGTATTCCAGAGTACTGAGAACAGAGGGGGCAGTTCTTCAGAAGAAAAATATTTTCTGAAAGGTTATGACCTCCAAAAAAAGAAAGAAAAAAAAAAACAGAAAAAAAAAAAGAAAGAAAAAAAAAAGAAAGAAATGCCAGGGTTTTTCTTTAGTCTTTTAATTGAATCTAAATTGAACTAGGAGACCACAGCTAGCCTGTCAACAAATTAATTAATGTAACAAGAAAATAAAGTGATGCTTGTAGGTGTGCCCCAATACAACTCTGCCATTATGCATATAAACTATATCTTGAATTTCATATGTTCCCAGCTCCTATTAAGATGATAGCATTTCATTTGTATTGGAACTATAAAATAAAATCATAGCCTCTCTATGGCAAAGGAGAGGAGCTGGTGGGAAGAATGTTTTATGTTTGGAAGCAGGGGACTAGTCCTTTAAAGCATCATTCCTTAGATTAAACTTTCAATATGGATCACTTTAGTAGGCCCTAGAATTAGAACAAATGAGTTTCATATAGTTTTACTTCGTATTAGTGAGAGGTCTTCAAACTGGGACAGAGTCAGATAAAATATCTGTCTCCTCTGAGACGGCTAATAATAGCAGTTTAAGGGATTTTTTTTCTGAACGTCACTTCAAGTCACCAGAAAAAGTGCTCTTTAAATATAATCTATTTTCTCATTCTCAGCTAAATGTGTGACCATATTAAAAGAATTTTCATCTCTTCCACATGCTCAAAAAATACATGTTGCAGTTTCAGAATAGAAAGTTTTGTTTGGTTGATTATATCATCTTCTGTTAACTATAAGGTCAATTCCTTTCAGTAAAAACACCTAGAATTAAGTCTGGAAACCCATTCATCAATAGGCCCAATTATCTTTTTCCTTTAAAGCTATTTCCTCTGTAATGATGTACTTCTGTAAATGATAAAAAAAAAAATACAGTACGTGGGTAGGTATGAACTTTTGCTTGCATTTTAAAGTGGACTATTAACTCACAAAACCTCAGTCTTCCCTATAAAAGTTTTTACATTACCAGAAAACAACAGCATGCGCCTTTCTTATCAAATAGAAAGGCCTGGTTTCCCAGGCAGTCACCATCACAGAAACTTTTGCTATGACTCAGCTTTACCAAGTAATCTGAGTTCATGCTCAGTTTATTTTGTTGCCTTAATCCTTTTCAAATTGTCCTCAGAAGTGACTGATAGGCAATGCTTTCCAGTGCTTAGATCCCTGGTGTCACTTTCTAAGTCTAAACTCTCATATTGTTTCCTGAAATGCAATCTGGAGGAGTGGCTTTAAAATATTGAAAGAACATGTCCCACACTAAACTTCTTATATAATTGTGCTGACAGTGATTTTTATTTCCTGAATTTCATTTCTCTCCTGTGATGTGTAGAGTTACAGAGCAATTTTGTCTGATTAAAAAATATTTAAGATGCCAAATGCATGTATCTTTAATACATTTTTTAAACTAGCTCTTAAGTTTGCAAGTGCTTAGGAGTATGCTTTAGTTCATGCATATGAAGAGACTTCTTCAGTTTCCATGGGACTCTTTATAGGCAGAGAACAAAGCACACAGGCATATGCAGTTTAGAGTCCCTAAGTACATACTGTGCTTTTTTAATATACATTTGAAAACAAAGATATTAGTTTTGTCACCAGGGGTCTTCTTATTCCCACCCTCTATTAGAATAGAAATAAATAATAAGTTTTAAAAGAGACTAAAATGGTTATTGATTTTTGGTGTATACCAAGGTCTGCCTGACTGAAAATTTTAATGAAAATCAATCTTCATGTTTTATACCCTTTGCAAAGTATTATTTTCAGCAGTAAAATACTGCATTTAAACAACTTCTCTTTAGCACACAAAATACAAAAAAGATATTTCAAAAGTATCTATCTTCATACAAAAATGGCATAAGTTTTGCTCCAGTGTTATAGAGATTACCACTGTAAATTTCTTCAAATAATTTTTTAACAAACTTTACCAAGCTTCTTATAATAACCCACTCAAAAAATCAGAGTTATAATATTTTATTTAAGACTTTTTTCCAGGATCTTAACTATAAAAAATAAATAACTAGTTCTGAACATTTACATGCTTTCTATGTGAAAATCTGTGCTATCATAATTAATATTTAGGCATTTGGTACTCAGAGTATCAACCAAGCTTTTGTATCAAGTTTGATATTGCAAAGTTATTGGTAATAACATTCTACAGTTGATATCCCCCAAAACATTTAACATTCTAAATACTCCTATTCTGGCATGGACTACAAATTTTATTTAATTCTACACTAAGCTATGAACATTATGAAACCAGGTTATTTGAAACTTCATGTCTTTAAAAATACTAGAAAAAAGAGAGAGAGAGAGACAATATATGTCTAAGTGTATAACACACACATCTTCATTGTGGCAATTGCCTCATTGTGTGGAAGCAAGAAATTTAACTGCAGGGGATTCCTGGATAGATCTGTGAAACCCCTCAAAGGTATGCACAGGTTACAAATGAAAGGTTGCATCGCCCTCCTGACTTGCAGGAAATGCCAGCTTATTGTTAGGACTCATCACATAAATAAACGCAGGGAGATCACAAGCTCTTCATTATTTGCTCCAGTACTGCTGTATCTGCTCCATTTCTTTGAACTACACTTTCAGAATTTCACAATAGATGGGAGAAAAGAATTTTATGGATGTATGGTCTGTAACCCCAATGCTGGTTGTTGGCACTGTTGCCGGGGTTGACAAATATGCCAACTCAAAGAAGCTCTGTTTTCTTGGTATTGAGAGGAAGAAACTAGTGAGACCTGCATGCTATCACATAAAATAATGTTATGTTTCTGTACTACTTTTGTCTATGAACCTTCCACCTTTACATATATGTTTTCAAGATGAGGTTATATACACATGCCAGACGATCTGAGTAGCAACAAAGGACAAGTTGAATTTGGGTACAGTTAAAATATTCTCTCTTAATTACTTCTTTGTCATTATAACCAATTTAAACAGCATTGTATTAATGAGCAATTGGAGAGCTTATAAAGAGTTTATGCTAAATCAGCTTAAACTCTGAGCTCTATTGCTCTGACAGGATGAGCTTGGGCAATGGTGTGCAGAAGTCACCCACGCCAAGAGGCAAACCCTGTGCTCTCATGCTGTGTTCACTCCTAAGAGTAAGCCAATTCATTTGAACTGTAGACATGAGAAAGGCTGGCTGGATTGGTTCTTAATAGCTTTTAAATACCAGATGCTTTTTGTGGTTTCATATCAGTAAATGATGCCAAATTTTTCCCGAGAAAGAAGGCTGCTCTTCGTTTCATGTATTTTGAGAAATAAATCATTGTTTAAGTTTTTCTCTATGGACTTCTGCAGCAGAGCAGCAACGAAGTTCGTTCCTCTTATCTCTTTAGAAGTATGCATATGTGGCACAGAAGAGGGGAAATAGGAAAAAGAAATAGGTTACCATTTTTTTATCATTATTTTAAAGTTGCCTTTCACTTTTTCATGTGTGCAAAGAAAATCTCTTGAAGTGAGGAGACATACTTTTGCATATAAGCTCTCAGAAGCTTCTTATAGCAATAAATGGTCCTCCAAACCCACAAACCTTTTAGCAGACTATCTGAATTACTTTTTCACTTCATGCAAATTGTGGCTGAAATTAGAAATGACCCTCAGAGACAGCACTGCGAATGATAGGAAGAACATACAGTGTCTGGGTTTATGTTTCTGAAGGACCTTGTAAAATTCTTCACTTCCTTGCCTGTAGTGTTTTGGTGGCCAGCAGAGCAGGGGTCATTTTGTTTGTTTTACCTCTCTCATGTCTTTGTTTTGCCAGACATGTGTCTGTAAGACACATCACAGTTCTTTAAAAACAAATTGTGTCATCTAGTAAAAAAATCACTGTAAAAGCATTGTGTCAAAGGCTATTTCTGTTCCCAGCTGTTAAAATCCTAACACGACTTTGCTATTTTCTTTGCCTTTAGAAAGCTGCTGATCTTATATTAGCAAGTGAGCCAAACTTTACAATTGGAACAGCTTATGAAATACACTGAAATCAATAGTAACAGTGTTTAAATAAATATTGTGAAAATAAATGTTACTATTTATGCATCAGGAAAGGTCACAGGCTATAGAAAGTAATGAATGCATTTATCTGAACCACTGTATCATAGTCAAACTGAAAGGTCTCTGATCAGTGAGTCATCCCTTTGCAAATGTTTCTTTTTTATATCACCTATAATTGAAATTTCTTGTGTGGACTGTGCCTTTGTTGTCAGTGTGTGAGTCGCTGAGGCATGGCTGTATGAGCCCCATCATATAGCTCTCAATCCTCTTTAATTCAAGTGGAGCCTTGTTTGATGATAAAACTATTGCAGCAGGGAACTATATTTAAAACCCAGTGACTCATTCATCTTATGCCTTTTTTTGGAGTCATTAGTGGGTCATATAACTGTATATATTTCATTCAAATTCCCATTATAATTGTCACTATTTTGCTCCATCTAATTCTCTTACCAGAACAGAAGTCTCTAAACCCGCTGTAAGCAACCACCACCCCTCCACCCCTATTTTATTTTGTGGTCTGTTCTTTGACAGTTTTTTGACAGAGTCTAATCTGAAATTTCCAGATTAGCAGCATACCACATTACAGCAGTATTTGGCGTGTGCTACTTGGAGCTATTGACTCATAAAGAAAGGTTTGAAGGAAAAACATCAGGAATCCTACTGTTCTATTGTAGTGAAACAACTGAATTTTTAATTGCATAAAGGCCATATAGCCTACTCTTATCAGCTTAGTTTGTTTCTTTCTGTACTTAAAATAGTCTTTCAGCAGTTAGAAAATTTCAAAAATTCTTTTGCTTCGCCATTTCCATCCAGCAAAGTAGTTGTTATCTTTTTTACTTTTCACTTTTGAATAGATATGAAAACTTAAAATATGTTCAATAACAAACACATCAGTTTATACAGAATCTTATCACACCAAAACATCTTTATGGACAAGCATCAGCAATGAGATCAGCTCTGCTTTGAAAATAGTTTTTGTTAGCTATCAGACTTTACAGAGTGATGTTACCAGTGGAAGGGTTTGTGATTATGTCATCTTTGTAGTTCGAGAATCAAAAAAATCCCACATGAAGTCGAAGGCAGTAAAGGAAGAACATGTGATGGTGTTATACATATGTTTATTTATACAAAAGGTAGTTAACCAAAAATACACAAACTGCTGACATCAGCAAACTATCTCCACACAGGATCCACATGCATTGTAAACTGCAGATCCAGTGGAACTAGGTGCCCAGTGGCATCCAAAATCCTTTTTTTTTCTACACTTCCTAATAAAAATGGCAAAATATCTATACATAATCCTTTAAAAATCATCATGTCCTTACTCACCATCCTGAGGATTTCAGAGCCATTAGATGCCACTGTTACCACATGTTTAATCTAGAAATACTGGCATTCATTCTTTATCAGGAAAGTGGGAGATAATGATTAGACTTCTTATTCTAACTAAAGCAATTCTAAAGATTGCATAGGCATCTGGTCACTCTGGGAAACACGTCTCACTCTGTTTTGAATAATTAGGAATTGAGACCACTTGATGAAGTGCTGGATCCTAGATAATAAATTTTGTTCCTGTTTACTCTGGAAAGGAATGAGTAAATCTAAGTATCTAAAATCGCACCTAAGAGTCTGTTTTGCTATTTCTGCCTTACACAAACACTAGGTTCACTGCAAATTCTGTTACAAGGTGTTTCAGGAAGAGGAAAACCAAATGCCATTGTCTGTGTAGCTTTGCGCTGACTCAAAGTCTAACTTTTGAGAAATCATGTTGAACCTGAGAAATAATTTTGCAACAAAGAGGAAAACAATCAGGAGGTTATGTTTCTTCTCAAAAGTGGCTAATATTTTAGAAGAGTTCAATAACCCCCCAAAAGATAGTTCTGTGACAAGGAATATATAATATTTCAATGTTAAGTGGGACCCTGAAGTTGAGGACTTTGCCAAGAGGGCGGAATTATAAATCTGTGAATTAACACCTTTCAATTGATCTCTTTCAATTCTTCTCTGTCCATGTGTACAATCCACAGGATGATGACAGCCCTTTCAGAGCTTCAGATCATTTCTCACAAGAGTTAGGATAAGTGTGAACAAGGTCAGATGTAACATGGGTGTTACATGTCTCACGTTTAAATCCACTCCAAGTCCCACTGGAGTAGATTTAAAACTCTCATGTTATAATCCTTAGTGTTTATCAGACAGCAAATTAGAGACTTCAGAGGCATGTGGCTTAGACAATGCACAACGTATGTCCCTTGAGCTGCGCTCCTGCAGACACATTCGCACTAACAGGGCTGTGAAACCACAGCTAGGGTAATACCCAGTCCTGATTAGAATCCAGAAATAAGGGGCATAAATCCTACCTACATTCAAGACCACACTTGTGGAAACAGATCCTAAGTGAATAGAGGTGCCTCTGGAGCATCTGAGGCAGAGATGTAAGATTTAACAGGTACCTGTATAGGGAGTACTTCCAACCACTAACACTGGCATCTCTCTGCTGAAGATGTTGACAAGCACTCCCAATTCAGTGTGTTGGCAGTTCTCCAACACAACACGAGCTGGAAAACTTTCCCTGCATACTCCGTCGAAGTAGCCTGAGAGCTGCATGTAGGATTTTGTTCCGGAGCTGGGCATCTGTAAGTTCAATGCTACAACATTCAGCTTCTAAGTCCTCTGATATACACTGCTTTTTGTGCATGTCATAACAAAAAACACCAGACATATCTGACATGTTTGGAGGGCTCATAAGAAAAAAAACTTTTCAGCTTTACATCCTAAATACCTGGAGGACAAGACCTCATAGTTACTCAAGTTACTGAAAGTTCGCGCTTAAATTTAGAACTTTTTCTCATCCCTCCAAAAAAGGGTCTCATTAGTATTTTCCCTGTATAGATTTTTAAAACATCAGTTGGAAATCAATTAGTCTAGTCAAGCTGTTGCCTTCCCCAGACTCCAGACCTAATTCTTTATGTCGTCTACCCTTAGGTACATTATAACACTGTGTGCTACTGGACTGAATTGTGCTGAATACAAAAATGCTGAGGCATTTGCACATTTCATTAAGAACCTCTGAATAGAAGTATAGTTGAGGTTTTTTGGGGTTTTCTTGCATTGATGGTAACCTTTAGAAAAAAAACCCCTGTTCTATTACTGATGTCCTGAAACATAGTTTCCTTGTCAGGGTGTGGGGAGTGGGTGGGAAGAGGGACCTATTTTTTCGTGGTGGGGTTTTTTTTCAATTTTTGAAAGCGTTAATGAACACCACTGTATGATATCACAGGCAAAAGGGAAGGCTATTTGTTCTGTTCATATAGGATGCCAAATAACATGGAAGCACTATTGTTATTAATTGGTCTGTATGCCATCTGTTGGAAGGTGCTCTTGATTTTCACAATGGTCACTGCAATCAGCAGCAATGCAGCAAGAACAGTTACTCAGTTAAACACTCTGGGCAGAAATGGTTCACAAAAAACCAGTTAGTGCAGAGTTGTTCTACCTTTTTTTCTTAAAGTCTGATTTTTTTCTTAAAGTCAGCATACAATAGATGTGCATGTAGTAACAAATGAGGAGACTGATTCAGCCCCTCTTAAATGGAGTGATTTTACAGGATGCCAAGCAGTGGCAAGACACGGTGATCTGATGGCAGTCAGATATGGTATACACTGCAATGTAAATCAGAACAGTAAAATAAGCTTTAGGAGTTTTTTTTTTCCTTTAGGGGACATATCAAGTCTCATGATTAAGGTTTGTTGTTTGTCTGCTAAATTCAAAGCAGTACTTCTCAAGGAACCAGGACAGTGACATGTTAAATTTAAAGACTTTTATTCCAGTTTGTTCATATGCATGTGAATCAAGAAAACAAAAAAGAGAAGGCACTTAATACAGAAGACTAATAATAATGTATTGCAGCATATGATATATTGAGTTGACTTAAATATCGCACTTTTCAAGAGTGTAAATAGTGCTATTTTATTTATTTTGGCCTGCAGCACAGTGTCTGTTCTAAAGCTTGTATGCTCGCCCCTCACTTTAAAGTTGAGCTGGTGCTTCACTTTAAAGCTGACACAACTAGTACAAAATTAAAATGGACAGCCTGATCAACAACATTCCCCACCCACATCATGCAAATCAATCAACCAGAACGACAAGAAAAGTGCCCAACACTCCCTGAAGGCTCAATTCCATATCTTTTAAGCTTCAATTAAAGCAGCTTTCTTCAATGCTCCATTTCAAATTCAAATGACACAGAACTTAAAATGGACTCCTGTTATACTTCAGGGAGTGGTAATTTTGAAAGAAACAAAATACGTTTTACAGAAAATTAACATAGTGCCATGTTGTTTTTCCTATGCAGCTATATTAAATATATGTACTGGGTTGATTTAAATAAGATCCATTTAAATATACTTTTCATGGTTAATTGCTAAATGTAAAATATTTGCAAATTTTAGACAAAACAAAAATTATTTGACACTTCTTTCCTATGAATCATACTTTTTAGAATAAAAAAGATATATCCTGGAGTGGGGAAATACTGTTATAGGTGAACGCAAGAAAATATTTGAGTTATAAAAAAATTTCTCCCTCTTTCATAATTTACAATAATTATATATTATTAATAAGAGGAAATCACTGAGCAGCCATAAGGAGAGGTAAAGGAAGACCAAACCAAAATGATAATTTGAGATGTATATTTGTCAGCGACAGAAAGGCCAATATTCATGTAAATATATATTCACCCTACTGAATAGATCAGATAACCAAATAGGTATAAAAATGATTACTTGATTTTTTATACATGTACATATAGAGTAATTTCCCAGCAACATATGTTAATGTACTGATGTTTAAATGGCTAAGTTGATTGTATTTTCACTGTTTCCCTTAGAAATACAATTTTACACTCTGGTACAACTTTCACTGTTTAAGATTAAGTGCAATATTGTAGGTACATCCTCAGAGTCAATTTTTTCCTTCACCATTCCACTCTGTTTAACCAATATTTCGTGATACATATTTCACAAATCACCACATAACATGACTTGCTTCATACATGCTTGTAAGTAAATGTAGGCACTTTTGAAAATGTCAGCCAAAGTGTGGGAGGAAGATAATATCCGTGGAGACTGTGCAAGCACATAAATTACTTTGGCCAGACAAGTTACTGTCTAACTGCTGGGAACGTTCACTGTCTGTGTATTCACACTCCCAGTCCGTACTCACATAAACTGGTGTTTTGTGATAATGAGAACATACTTTAAGACACTTAGAATTTTTTGGAAAGGTCATTGTTGGTTTATGTTTTTAAACATAAGGATGGTTGTCAGAACTTTAGTGTCTCTGGAAGTGGAGAGAAGCCTACTTTGTGCTCGCATATGCAGATCCATCTATAAGGCAGAGTGACCTCAATGTCTAGAGCTCAGATTGCCAAACATTTTTCTTATAGAGATGCAGCTTGAGTTACAATTGTGCCAGAATTTAATTATTTAGGATGAAATGTCCCATCCTGAGTTTCTGCTTCAAGCTGATATGATCATAATTTAGTCTTTTCAAGAAGAGAAAGAATTACTAACTAAAACCAATCACACAAACTACCTATTTGTAACTATCTATTGAGAAGCTGTAGCATGTCCGTGTTCTGACAGCAAGGAGTCTTTTGCTAACATGAAGGAATTCCTCTTAAATCTGGCTGATTAATTTCTGAAAATCTGTGTGCATGCATATATATATATATTTATATATATATATATATACACACACATACACACATATTTCATAGAATCATAGAATGGTTTGGGTTGGAAGGAAACTTAAAGATCATCTACTTTAAACCTTTCTACGAGGGACAGGGACACCTTCCACTAGACCAGGTGGCTCAGAGCTCCATTGAACTTGGCCTTGAATACTCCCAGGGATGGGGTATCAACAGATTCTCTGGGCAACCTGTTCCAAAGATTCACCACCCTCACAGTAAAGAATTTTTTCCTAATGTTTAATCTTCCAGTTTGAAGCCATTCCCTTCTGTCCTGTCACTACATACTCTTGAGTAAATAGTCTCTCTCTCTATCTGTTTTGCAGGCTCCCTTTAAGTGCTGGAAGGCCACAATTTGGTCACCTCAAAGCCTTCTCTTTTTCAGGCTGAACAAACCCAATTCTCTCAGCCTTTTCTCACAGGAGAGAGGTTCCATTCCTATAATCAACTCGGTGGCCCTCCTATAGACTTGTTCTAGCAGGTGGATGTATTTCATGTGCTGGGGACTCCAGAGCTGGATGCAGTACCCCAGGTGGGGTCTCACCAGAGCACAGCAGAGAGATAGAACCATCTCCCTTGAGCTGCTGGCCACACTGCTTTTGGTATTTACTCAGTAGAGGCTTACTGGTCTTGACAACAGAAGCCTAAAGCATTTGCCTTCCACAGGTCATACAGGCTATGGACATGGACTGATAAGAGGCCTCAAGAAGTCTTTTTCTTTATTCCTCTCTAGTCCTTTGATAGAGGATATTTACTTAAGCTGCACTTAACATGTAGTAAAAGAGGTTCTGCCATTTGCCTAGATAGCTTGGTTTACACCTGAAAGATTTGTTCTATCATATAACTGTAGTCTTTTCTTCGAAAGAAGCATTTTGCACTTGATCGCAGCCACGGGGGATAACGTACCTGACTAAAGACAGTTGACTTGTTCCCATACCCAGTCTGTTCAAATCTTTAAATTTTCCCCATTAGAGTTGTTTGCTAAAGCAGTTATTCATATTTTCTTCTTTTAGGTTGTCCAAAACTGAATACCAAGTTTAACAGAATCATTTTATACCTCTCTTAAAACATGTTCTGTGCTTTACCTCCACCTAAGTCACAGTCCAGCAGTGATCAAGATGTTTTCCTACTAATCTTTCCCTGGTTACTAACACTGAGAAAAGAAAACCAGTCTAAACTGTGAAATCAGACTGTGGTTTCATGAACTTGCTAATGGGGAGCATAAGCCAGCTATGCTACTCAGATAAGCAGCCTTCTCTTTTCCCTCAGCTTTTCGCAGTGGCACACTTTCCCTCATACACTACAAGTTAACCTAACTGTAGAACTTATCTATGTTAAAAGTAACACTACCCATAGGTTTTTTCCTCATCTAGTTTTAATCAGTATCTGATCCCTGGCTAGGCAGCTGCACAAACTGCTCTCAAAGATGTTTGTTACTGCAACAGCACTTCTGGGTGATGCTGAGGAAGTCACTCCAGCAGGACTTCTTCCCTCTGATCAGTAACCAAGAACTCTCCTTTTCAGACTAAACTGAGTAGAGGTTCAGGTTGTGATTTTTTTTTTTTTTAATTCACATCAGAGATGTGAATAAACACACTCAGGAACTTAGTTGAAAAACTGTGTCCTAGATGCCTTCAGCTGGATACTCAGCAGGACAAGAGTAGCTATCCGGTCTGTAGGTGTTCACATGTGCAGTGAAAAGTAAAGGCATCTGTTGAGACAAGTAGTGAATGGCAGACAATCCTGCAAAAAAAGTGTGTGTTTATGTCATTACAGAAAATAATAATACTCAGCCACAAAAGGGGAAAATAACAGACACAACCTTTATCCTGTTATTTTTGGGGGGTTAGTTAGGGTTTTTTTCAGAGGGGAATTGTCTTTTTTCTTTTTAACTTAAAGATGTTATTCTCATTGAATTAGTATTTTGTCCACATTTTTGATAGTGTGATAGAGAAATGACTGGCAGGAAATGAATTCATATTTATCTAATTTAGCACAACTTTAAGAAGTAGGTGATTTACAGGAACATTCACATACAGACATATTTGTTATTACCTGGTATCACATTTGGAGGGACAGACCATCTATTGGTGAGAGAAATCCACCAGTGCTCCTATAGTATCCTGTGTGTGGCAATCATAGGTATTTTTCTTCCCTGCTCTTAATCACTATAGGCTTCTGCGCCTTTCCATAAAATCAAGGAATTTGGGAAAGTGCTTTCCAAGAATAGGATTTCAGAGTTGAAAGTAATTGTGTGCAACAGAAAGCTGTGGTTTGTTTCCATTAAATCTGTAACTCCCAGTCAAAAGTGGGGGATACTCTTCTTCACTGGTATGACTAATAGTACTTGATACAGTAGGGAATAGTTTTAACATATGTGAAGATTGGGATTATGCATTTCCTTCAAGATTCATCAGTTGAATTTCTGATGTTTGTAGTGAAAGGGTTGTCTGCTGCACAGATTTGGTCCTACTGGAAATATAGGAATTGTACAACTAAATCAAATGCCTAATCTCTCGTACTTCACTTGTAAAAGTCATCAGGCCCTAACTATAAGTAATAGGAAAAGATTGGCTATCACGCCTCTAAATTAATGCTCCTACAGAATTACATGTGAAGGGCAAGATGCAGTAACATTTAATATGAGGAGCAGCACCTTGGCCCTTGGCCATGGGTTAACTTTGTGTATCTGTTACAATGCATGTTTTACTGCATTCCCTCTAAAGGAAGAAGTGACGACTATTGCTTACAAAGTATTTTGTTTTGAAAATGTAGAGTATCAGTTTAAAGAAAGTTAAACTTCATTCCATGGTATACAAAGCGTTATATGACTCTAATCCTCAGTTATTAAGTAGGAGAGGTTCTGGTGGAAACACACTGACCTAATGGGCTCTTTCAGGATGGCAGTGGCAGTGCTTTTGTACAAACTCTTACCATTCCGGAGTTAAATAAGCTCACGCTCTGGAGGAATGTTATAGAATTAATGAGTGAACTTATTCCCACTTTGAGTCTCAGAAACAGTTAATTAGAATGAAGACTGTCAACTTTTAATATTTCATTAGGATTTAAGTGTGCACAAGATGAAGTCTGTGTACCTTTAATAAATGAAGATTAGATTATTAGATGGCTCCCTCAAACTAGTCTTTGGGATAAATAGTTTTCCAGGGTAGATATTAATGAACACGAGCATAAGATAGAACTGTCCCGATAAACCTGAAGGAAATCAGCTGTCCTGAGCAGCAGTGTGCATTGTCCCTGGTGGAAAAACATGTGACATAGCTATGCTTCTCCCAGTACTCAAATTTAGATAGGCAGTACTGTATAGACATGCACAAACTGGCTTCCGTTCTCCCGTCTTCACTAGAGCTGCTGCCTTCAAGTTACTTTCCCTAAACTAGTCAACAACGTGGCATACAGAGGAATGGCTCACTACAGGAGCAGTAAAGATCAAGTAGATGGCAAGAGCTAAGATGGATTTTGGAAAGCCCCATCTTCACTGCAGGCATATTTATACTATTTAATGTAGTATTTAGGGAAAGAGGTTCCTAAATTAAGGTTGAACAGGTAATTTGGAAATTGAATCAACAGAGCCATCCCAAGGAATGGTCTGACATGCTTTTCTCTGCCTTATCTCTGTGGGTTTTGTTCTGAATCTGTGTCTCTTGCAGGGAGCCCTCCCTGCTCCCATCCCTGCGTTTGTGTTAACAGAGAAGACTGAGGGCAGGGACCAAAACAGATCAGGAAAACACCACCTAAGCCTCACACAGGTTTGGAGAGTTTTTCTGTATACTTTTACCCAGACTGTTTCATTGGTCCAATTTAGAGTCGCATTAGCGCAACTGCGCCATAAGGCTAGGAACAAGCATCTGGAAATGCCTTTAACCGGCTTTGCCGCTGAAGAAAGCATTGCTTGGCCATTGAGGTATCCTGCTTCAGCTAATTAGCTCTGCTGAAAGGCTCAGCTAATTAGCATGGGTGTAGAGTTGCTCTGACACAGTTACTCCGCTTGCAAGACCTGACCTAATCCCGCCGCACGGCGCTGAAGCACTAGTGCCCTGTGAGGAGTAGGGAAGCGAGAAGGAAGCGGGAGGCACGACGAGCATCCCCATGCCTTGAGGACCTCAGCCTCGGCCTCGCCGGCGGCCAGACCTGCCCAGCTCCCTTCAAGAGGAGCGAGCGGGCGGGTTGTGCCATAAATTGCTGGCCGTGGTGACACTTGGCATCTCTCTGTGTCGGCCCCGTTATTAAACCCGACCATAGCACGATTGGACACCGCTTCTTCGTTCCCTCTCAGGGTCCGTCAGGCGGCGAAGGCAGGCTGTGCCAAGCTCGTGCCAGCCTCTGGAGCCAGGCACAACAACTCCTCGTGCCCCGCTGCCAGCGGGCACAGCCCAGGAGTAGCTGCGGGCAGGGACCCGGGCGGGACCGGGTCCGCCATGGCCGTGCTGGGACAGGTGGCCGCGGGGCGGGAAAGGGGGTGAGGGAACAGCCCCAGCCCCGCCGTCCGGGGGAACCCCGCTCCCGTTCTCCCTCACGGAAGCGGCGAAGACCGAAGGCGTCGAGCGGAGCCGAAGCGGGGAGCAGCGCCGGGGGCCACGGACGGCGGCGGGCCCGCCGGTCGCTCCCTCCGCGAGGGGGCGAGCGCCGGCGGGCGGCGCGCTTCCCCGCGCCCTCCTCGCCCCCCCCGCCCCGCCGCGCCCCGCCCGCCCAGCTCAGGCGCAGGACCGGAGCTAGAGCCAGCGGCGGAGGGATCGGATCGGCTCTGTGGTCCCGGGCTCCGCACCTGCTCTCCTCGGTCCGCACGGTGGCGGCGGCCGCGACGGCCGTGACGGCCTTCTGCGCCCCCTGGGCAGCGGCCGGCGGCGGCGCGGGCGCGCGGCAGGTACCGGCTGGGCGGCGGCAGCAGCGGCGCGGGCACGGGAAAAGTTGGCGCCGCCGGGGCGCCTCGGGAGGCGGGCGTGGTGCCGCCGGGCCGCCCCCGCGCCTCTCTCTCCTCTCGCTCCTCGGCCGGGGCGCAGCTGGCCCCGGTGTGCCTGCGCCCGCCGGTCCCGCGGGAGAGCGGGGCGAGCGCAGCTCCCGGCGGCTGCGGGGCTGGGCGGGGAAAGCGAGCGGGAAGGTGCGCGGCGGTGCCGGGCTGGGTGTCAGCCTGTAGCGCGCCGTGCCGTGCCGGCCCCTCGGGGCGCGGCGCTGCTCCGCTCCGCGTTGTCCCTCCGTGTTCTGTTTCCCTCCGCGCCTGGCGCGCTGGGCGTCGGGCACCGTCGGGCCTCGAGGGAGGGGAGGGGGAAGGTTCTGTCCCGTCCCCGTTGAACCCTGCGCTTGCTTTTGCTGACTGCTACTGTAGGGCGATTTCAGCTCCTTCCCTCAGACAACCTTTTTTTCCCTGCAAATCGTTGTCGGAGCACCTGGCTTGAGGGTTTTTTCTAGCCCGTCCGAGCACCGAGTGCCTCGGGCGGGTTTCGGAGAGGAGCGCTGCGGGCGCAGAGCGCCCCTGCCCGTGCCTGGACGGACAGGGTGTGCCAAGAGACCAGAAGCCAATAGCTTGGAGCTAACTAGTCTGTGGTACTGTATCAGCAGCTGCCTCACCACAAAGGCTGCCGGGGCTCTACAGCGGTTACTTTTCAGCACTTTGGGTGCTTGGTGGAGATACACTGGAGATTTTTGTATCTGTAATAGATCTAAGTTATATATAATCTATCCATATACGTGAAGTGTGACTATTAGTTGCCTCATCGATGGTGTGGAACAGATGCAGTAGCCGTAAAATATGATACTTCTTTTAATATAAAATTCCCATTCATCTTGCCGCGTTTCCCGTTTCCTTTCTTGACTGAGCCTATCTGAAGTAATTAGTCAGTCTCTCCTTCTGTTTCGCCTTGCTTTCCTTTCTTTCAAAGATACAGCTGGGAATTTTTTGTTTTCCCTCCTAGGATCGTTGCTTCCCTTGTGGCTTTACAGCCTGTCACACAAATTGCTACTACTGTAATACCTCTGTAACAGAAATCAGAACAATTTAGTGCCTTGATACTATTAAATCTTTGTACTGCTACTTTGATAATCCAAAGCTGAGTTTTTAGTAGAAATATAGAATAATGTTGCTGAAGCACTAATTTTGCATAACATTGCATTGAAAGATTATTTATATAAAGTGCATTTAGATGTCTGGAATACCTACCTAGCTTTGGAGAGGAGCTGCACTTTCACTTCTTTTTTTGTCTCAATTTATCTGAAACTAATCTGTACAAGAAACAAATTGTCCCTATTACCTGGACAAGTTTGATCATGAGGGAAACCGTTAGCAAACAGGACTGTGGGGAAGAAAGGTCTGCTTAATTACCATAGCTGGATAAACTTGCTAATGAAATACAAATGCTAAATTTTTATGATGCTGACATTCTTTGGTAATGTCTTGTGGCAAAAATGTCTTGTTAGGTTGGTGACGAATACAGAGTACCTTTTTGTTTTCTAGTTCATAAGAAAAAATATCATATTCCACATAGTTCTAAGGACACTTAACAGAACAGCTCATTTGAAGAACCAACTTGTGATAAGACTGATTTTGTTTCATTAAACACTCTAATATTGCTGGCACTAGAGTCCTGGAAGAACTCTTAACACTTGTCATCTCTCTTGTGATTTAATAAGCATTTCTAATGTGTCCATGATCTTTTTTTTTTTTTTTTTGTGCATTCTTAGACTGGGATGGTTAGTTCATGATTTCAGAACATAGGTTTGGGTAATATTGCAGTGACATGTTTTACTGTACAATACTTAGCTCTGTACCTCCATGCTTCCAAAATACTAGTAGTACAAAGTAAGGTCCTAATAAAACTATAGTTACCTTTCTGGATATGCTATTAAATTATAAAACTCCATGATTGTTTCTTAATTATCAATTTGTATTATTGATGTAGTCTTAATACGGTAGGTAATAACAATGAAGCTAGTGGTAGTAACATCACCTTCTTGCATATGTTTATGACTTATCACATGATAAATCCTGTTTTTACCCAATCTTTAAATTGAATTTCATTCAATCTGAGTCTAAAATATAAACTAATTTCTAAAGATCTTGGGTGGACTTTTTTTAATAGTAGTATTGTAGCAGAGATGGTTTTCCATACTTTTCTAAACTTTGACCTACTTTTTGTACTGGTGGATAAAGGATAGCTTTACATAGACACTGAGAGAGTAACCTTACATAGGCACAACACCAAAAGTGTTGTGCACAGAAGTCATTAATGTTAAATTCTCCAAGGTGGACTAAATGCAGGTACAGTGAGCAGTTCTTCTATTTTGTCACTTTGTGTGTTCACCAGTAATATTTGTCATGCTGGCATGACAAATAGGGATAATTGTTCATTGAAAATCAATCAGTTAAAAGTAAACTGTAGTTAATTGGTGATGAGGACCATAGTTACCAATTGCATTGTCTTAGATATGGCAAATGTTCATTGTAAGTTCTATAGAAACTTTGTGGTGTGGGTTTGATTTTGGTTGGGGTTTTTTTGTTCATTTTTTGAATGAAAATCACGTTCCATAAGCTTCACAACTGAACCTGAGAACTGGTTTCTGTCAGAGCCAACACTGTACGGTCATCTACTGAAAAGTTTTCACTAAAGTGGAGAAGTGCGAGAGCAACATTTTTCAGTTGTTTCCCCAAAACCATAGTATGAGTATACTAAGCAAAATTATTTATTTCACTTTCTCCTTGTATTAGTTTGTGTTAGTCTGTAGTATTTGTTTCTCTTATCTTCTGGCTACCTATGTGTAGCAGTGCAATGTATATTTTTTTCCTATGGTATTGAGTGCATGACGTTAGTCAGGAAGAGGGATTTGGCACAGCATTGATGAGCACCCATAGCTCTGATGCTTGAGCTCCCAGAGAGTTGGGTACCTTGGGCTAGAGCATGAGATGACTCACTTGAATAGAAATCAGTCAACAAGTAATTCCAGGCTAGGGAAGTGTCAGTATCAGCTAAAAACTCTGCCTGCATTTTTGTTTTGGTGTTGCATTCTTTTCACGAGCTATAGTGTTTTCTTGTTATCAAGGCCTAAAAATCAGAAGTGTATGGTCTTATCTCACAACAACTGTGAATTAATGGGATGTAAACTATTCTTCTGTCAAGGTGTTTACTAAGGGGAAAGAGCAGGCACACAGGCAGTTGGAGTAGAGTAACAAATGTGCTGCAAGTTTCATCCTGACTTACCTTCGGATAATTTATTCTAATCTCCCCATGCCCTAAGATACTATTGCCTTCAATCAGCATGTACTGAACCTCACCGAGTTCTTATTTCTATTATTAGCATTGTAATATGAAACTTAGTCACGTGTCCAGTGTGGGACTTTGTGTTCCTTGTCCTTCTTCTTTTCATATCCCTGCAAAGAAAATGCTTCATGAAATGCTGTGAAATCAGATAATATAGAAAACGCTCTCTAGTAGATTGCTTTATAAGGCTTTTCTTGGTCCTAATTTTTCTTCCTATTGAGAAACTACATTCACAATCTTGAAAAGCCTTCTCCCTAAGGAAAACACTGATACTTCTGTATATAATTTAGTTTCTTGAGCTGTGCTGAAATCACTGTGATGCTGAAGTCTGGTCATGCTTGTCTGCTAGATTTTGGTTTACATTTCTAAACTTGAGTAACAGCAACAAAAGTTTCCCATCTTCTGGGCCAGGAAGAATCAAGAGACTTCAAAACCTTGTAGGTTCTTGGTGCATTGCTGTACTGTTGTTCATCTGGTGAGTCCCACACGCTCTTGGCTTGTACGTTAGAGCTGTGCAAACAAAATATGGACTCTGGGCATACATTTGGAATACAGATAATCCATCTGATACTCCTCAGCAAGATGTGAAGTATTTTTTAATCAGTTTTCAGGAAAAAATTGTAGAAGATACAAGCAGAAATGTATCTGCCTTTTCACTGATCTTAGAGTTCCTCTGGTTTTGACTGGCACACTTCCATGGTTCTAGGGCCTTCTTGTCTCACATCGTCTTACTATCTCATCTCAGCATGTGTCTTCATCCAATAACAACACCTCTCCTTTTAATAAATGTAGTTCTTCTTTCCAAGAATCTTCACCATTGGTTTAACAGGAGAGTATATCACTGCATAAGGGATGTGATGGATCTCTGCAGGCTGGAGGCCCCTTTGTCTGAACCAGCACATTATCCTAATTGCCTTTTTAAAAATGAAAATCATTAGGAATGGGCTAATCTGATGGGTTTCTCTGACTAGATTCCCTCTGTTCAACTTTTGCAAATGTCTGTGCAATATGAAGATTACAGAACATTACACAAGTAAAGCAGTTCTACAAACAAAACAGAAATCACAGAAACAGTGAAGCTTGCACATGCTACAGGCCTATGTTAATCTGCCATATTGGCTGTAATTTTATCACTTCCCTCTCTTGGCAAGTTTAGGTTTGATACAAGCACAGCAACACATGTTAAGGAGAGAGAGAGGGAGTGTCCCAAGCTTTGAATTATAACTAAAAACCCTGCTGAGGAAACTGTGTTTGTCAGAATTCGGAATTGAGAGTAGCTTTTCAAGATAAGTGATCTTACTCTGTTTTCTAGCAGAAGGCATGTGGGGCTTTCTGAAAGGTGGTATTTTGCCAAAAGTGTAACAGGTACTTTTACTTGCATCACAGAGTAGAAATATAGCCAAGGTAATATGTCGCACGCTTGCTTGTATTGACCGATTCAATTAGTATGTTTCAAGAGATAATGTAGTAACCCTTGTAACAGCCACCTACTCTTTGTCAACAACTAGCTTTTATCTTACTGATTTGAACTAGTGGCCTGTGCACTCTGAAATTGGTTAGATAATTATTCTTAGTCAATACTGTATAGTATTAAGGTAGTAACTTTAAAGTCATAGGGTTCTCTTGTATTTGTTTTTAGAATTTTCCCACTAACCTTTACTGATGTTGCTCATAGAAATTCATGAAAAATGAAGCAAAAGCCAATCCTGAATTGAAACCTGTACATGTGTGTTATCACAGTGGGTGGTAAAATTTTACAGGGGATTCAAGAGGTTTTTCATTATTCAAGGTGAACATAAAATCAGTATGTTTTTAAATTATCTCCAAGAAGATGAAAACTGAATGTACAGAAAGTGATTTCAACTCTACTTTGTCTTATATTGTAATGTAATATAAAACTAATTGTATACTCTTTCAGTTCACATAAGTTTTCAAACAGGCTAAAAGGCTTCATTTCTGAAATATTCAGGTGGATAAGACAAAATATGCCTCACTTATGTTTTCTGAAAGAGAAATAGTGGTAAAATTGATGTGAAATCATAAAATGCTTTGGCCTCTGTAGTTGGCAAATGCAGTTCCAATGGTTTTGTGGCAGCTGATTTTAGTGATTCTGAAAAATACCAGTAGTACTAACCAGAGGTGTGTGCCTCAACAGTATGGTTTAAAGATCAAATAAAACATACCATGTGCACAAATAAGATTTTGTATTTCAAGAAGCAAAACGCTCATTTTCTTTCCAAGTAATTTATCATTTACGTTATTAATGACATCTTTTTCTCTTTTTTAACCTAAACAAGACTTTAAAAGATAGCTTAAGAGAAAGAGCAGCTGTAAGCAGCTGAAATCAACAGTGAAGTATTTCACTACCAAGTCAAATACTGTTTTGTTTGTAATTTAAAGTATGAAAGTAGTTAAGATTTGACATCTTGTTCATTGATTTCCTGCTATCCTCTCCCTCCACCCCCAGACAGATTTTAATCTGGCGTGTGGAGTGTTATGGAAAGCAAGCGGTTCATAACACCAAACTGTGATGAGTAACCATGGCTATTTCCCTAGCAAGTTACATGATACAGTTACGCTCTGTGCAATGACGCATTTTATGAATCAAAGCTGGGAGCCTGAGCTGTGACTTGCATACATGTGAGATTTTGTACTGTAGTGTTGTTCTTGTGTTGTTTTGCCTACAATGCTGTGAATATAGATCCTATTGTTCAACATGGGATGTACCCCAGGGATTGGTCTGAGTATGCAGAGGTCTGATCTCTGCTCTTTCACTCAGTTTTGGTGCGTTCTTTTTTGAAGCTTTTTATCCGAAGTATTGGATGTACGTGCAGTCGGCTTCTATTTCCATGTCTTTGTCAATATAAATGCTTTTGCTAATTTTTGTGATTTTTCTGGTTTTTGTTTTCATGTTCTTGCATAGATGGGGAGAGACTGCACCTCTGGAGCAGAGGCACAGGTTTTGGTTATAGGCAAATGTGGACATGTACCTGAAGTTAAGCACATGCAAGATTTTTTTTTTTTTGATTGCTGTGGTTGCTTCAATGCTAGTTGTTTGTCTGTAAGAAGGCAACTTCTTGAATGTGTTGCTGATATTCTAAATAACACATTAAAAATCTCTAGTCTGTAGATAAAGCAGATTGTACTTTGGTCAAGTTGAAGATCAGCTAGCGCATGTTAAAGTACAGCTTCCCTTATCTTCACATTGTTGTTTCAGAATATGTCAGTCCATGTTCACTATAGGAAGGAAAGGCATTTTTGAGCAACCTAGTGAGCAGAAGTTATCCTGATTGGCTTTCAGAGGTTGTTATAAAATGGGATTATTTCTAGTTTTTGCATATCATTCTAGCCATATATATATATATCAGGATATCAGTAAAGATTTATTAATGCACTCTGGAAACTCGTTTAAACAAAATTCATCTGACACCCTGGCCTAACTCTGTGCGTTAACCTCATAGTTATGGTATAGTTCAAACTTTTATCATGTCCCTGGTATCTTATTTTTAGGTTCAGTGTGTCAATGGATTGTGTTAATTGTCAGAGGACTTTAAGGAGATAAAGTTATTAAACTCTGATAGTTTCCTCTTTCATGTAGCACCATCTAGACTACTGTTGTTCGATTAAGGTTTCCCACCCCTGCCTATGCCTGACTCAATGTTAAGTCTTGATTCTCTCAATTCGTGAATTAGTGCAGTTATTTATTAGAACCATCCATCTATTAGTGATAGGTGCAATTTTTGTCTCTGTTCTACCCCTTGCCCCTTTCAACTACGACTTTCTCAGATGCCTAAAAAAGATGTCACAATTTTCACTTGATAGAAACTCATTGGTGAACTTTGTTTTGGGTAGAGAGTAAGCTACTCTCAAAATCATCTTGTTCATTATTCTATTAATAGTTACTTTGAAAAGAGATTGTGTCTTTTGGGAAGACTTTACAGAAAGATCCTATTTTTTTCATGAACATAAACCTTTCTATCTTCACAGTATGATTCTGTAATTATAGTTTATTTAGTCTGAAAAAGTCACTAAGAATTTAATTGTGTGTGAGTTTGACTACCTAGTTAAAAAACTTAAATTGTCCATGTATTTAATAAAACTACTTTAAAAACACAATAGTAGAACAAGACAACATAAGCTGCTCATCAAAATATGCAGCATTTGGTGTCTGTTTCTTAGAATATTGAAAGCCAGTGATACAATTACAAATGTTTGTTTGCAATTTATAATTGTGGAGAATGGTTGGGGGGGGGGAAATCAATATTTTCTGGTTTACTCCAAATGTACAGGCAATTTGAGGTATCATTGAGAAAAATCAGATTTTTAAATATTGGGCAACTCTTAATCTGTGAAAATACTTGTGATACTGTACTTTGAGTATATCAAATTAACAGTAGCTTTTAATAAGATTGCACCGAAGTGTAGGGTTTTATATATGCAGCCATGATGGAGGTTTTTTATTCTTCTTACTTTCAGATTTGTTTGACTTTAGCAAGCCAGTAGTTCTTTGAAGTAGTTGCCAGAAAGTTTCACAAGCTGTGGGAATTTCTATGGGACCACACCAGTCAGGGAACACTGCTGATGTGGCAAGAAACCAAAATTCCCTGACATATTTCAGTAAATACTCTTGTAGTAAAGCTGAACTCCCCAGCAATAGTCTTGTAGTAAAGCAGCTGTCTTAATTATAGCTTTCCGTTCATTAAATTAAATGGTTTTAAAGTTTATTCTTCAGCTTTGGTTATGTATGCTTCCTATTCATATTGAAAATGCACACCTGGAGAAAAAGATAGCTATCTGAAGGAAGCTGGTGATTTGGCACTTGGGATCTGAAAGGTTTCCGAGATTAAGGGTAACACAGTGTTTTTTTGTTAACTAGGAAGTGATACAGTGTTTAATAATGGGAAAGGTTGTGGGTTGGTTTTTTTTTTTCTTTTTGTCTTATGACTTTTCTGAGCATATATGACTTTATTATTTTTTAGATAAATATTTAATCTTTCAATTAATTTATGTCCTGATATGTGTTACCTTTGGTCAAATAACTGATGGAACATGTGAGTGTCCTGTTACTATTCCATTACAGAGCACTGAACTGGCCGACAGCATTCTGCTTCTAGCCAGTGCACTGTGTATATCAAGTAGTAGCTCCCTGAAATGAATTGGGGACATCATACTTTTGTTGTAGCTGATTACATAGGCTTGCAACATCACAGTAAGTTGTTTCTCCTTGTCAGTATGAGCAGAACACAATTACAGAGTTGTTTAAAATCTGTGGTAAACTGATAAACACTGTTTATTACACACTAACATGTATCGCCTTTGGGTCCTGAGATAGCAGTACATTTGATTTTACAGTAAGTGTCACTTACTTAACTATACTTAATTTCTAAATAGGTTTATCTGACTTCTGAGCCATCAAAGGTTTTTGGTAATCAGACAATGATGCAGTGAAATACGGAGCTGGGCATATTCAGAATAGACCTAGTAATTCCTAGGTATTAGAAAAATTTTTTTCACAGAGAGTGTTGTCAAGCTCTGGAACAGGCTGTCCAGGGAAGCAGTGGAGTCACCATCCCGGGAGGTATTTAAAAGATGTGTAGATGTGGCATTTAGGGACATGGTGTGGTGGTGGACTTGTCAGTGATGGATTAATGGTTGAACTCAATGATCTTAGTGATCTTTTCCAGTCTAAATGACTCTATGATTCTAACAGAGGTAATTCATCACTAGAATAACTTGCTGTTATTTGTGTTGACTTTTTGATTCTGAAAACATGATATAAATAATGTTTCTTAAAAAAAACTGTCCATCTTTTTGTAGCAAAAGGATTGTAGAGGAGTTGTGATTGTTTTATATAGGAAACCAACCTTACTCATAATGTGTTACCCATTTTCCTCAGCTTATGAAGGAGGACTCTGACCCTTCATTAAAAGGAGTTTTGAAGGATAATATACTTTTCGAACAGAATCTGCAGAGAGTAGTTAATGAATTGAACTGTGGTCTTAAAAGTGAGCTTCTAGAATCTGATGTGTTGAGGTCTAAAGTTAGCTCTGCCATCAAGTACTCTCAAGAGAGGGAGATTCTGTTACTATTATCAGTTACAACCTCTGTTACTTGTTAACCAGTGCGGACTATGTTAGAGTGACTTGGGAGTACTGTCATGTTGTGTGCTACAATCATCCTTGTTTGTTTGTTGTGTTTTTGTTTTTTGTTTTTTTGAGGTTTGTTCTCTGATTATCCAGGAAGTAAATCTTTCCCAGTATAAAACAACTGGCTTAAAATTTCTCTCTGGAGTGTCAAAGCAAGCAGACAAAGACAATTATAAGCTGTGGAAAGTGGATATGAAGAAAATAAATCTGACTGTTACTTAGTCTACCAAGAGTCCAACACTGTAGCTTTATTATCAACTCATTTACCAAAAGCAAAAGTAGCCTTTTTTTTTTTTGGTCCTGTGTTTGTCCCTCTGCTTTCTGTGTCGTCCCCCCCCCCCCCCCCCAAGCAGTTATAAACAGAACACATTAACAGAAACACAAAACTTGATTTCATCTCCTCCACTGCTTACCATAGAATCATTGAATGGTTTGGATTGGAAGAGATGTTAAAAATCATCAAGTTCCAACCCCTATGGTGTGGGCAGGGACACCTTCCTTTAGACCAGGTTGCTCAAAGCCCCATCCAGCCTGGCCTTGAACACTTTCAGGAATGGGGCATCCACACCATCTTAGGACAACCTATGCCACCAGTGCCTCATCACCCCCACAGTAAATAATTTTACCCTAATATCTAATCTGAATCTACCCTCTTCGAGCTTAAAGCCATTTCTCCTTGTCCTGTCACTGTGTGCCCTTATGAAAAGTCTCGCTCCATCTTTCTTGTAGACTCCCTTTAGGGACTAAAGAGCTTAGTTTACTTAATTAAGTAAAATTACTTTTAAGCCCAAGATAACATGCTTATCCTTATAACTTTCTCTACAAAAGTGAATTGTAGGCCTAATGTTGCAGAAGATCTGATGAAAGTGTTCACATAGGTGTCACCTCAGTTGTGTGGATGGTCACAACACTGGATCAGTCCTGTGTGGGTCAATAGTCCTCAGCTGTCACATGCACTCACCTAGAATTGTGTAATGACCTCTCTTGCTTGGAGGTGGCTCTCAGCCCACTACTTGAAGCACATTTGCTTTCCTTTTCTGGCACTGAGGAGAAAAACTGGCTTTACAACCATTTATATGCTATAAGGCAAAGTTGAACTCTTAACGTGGGTAATAAAAAAAGCCTGTTTTACTGGATTGATTAGCTGGCAACTTCAAGGCAATTTGCAAATGTGCCTCTTGCCAGCAGATATGGTCAGACTGTGAGAAGCCTGGCTTTATTAGTGTCCTTCATTTCCATCCATTGAGATCCCTTTTGGCAGTTGATGTGTGACAAGTAAACGAGGTGCAAGTTTCTGTTTCTTCCATACTTTGATGTGCTGTCAGGTGATCTGAAACAACATTGGATCAAATGAACACTCAACTCCTGAGTTTTGTTGTCCAAAGAGTGTGCTGGTTGTCCATCTCTGCACCAGTAATGTCTGATTCTGTCGTTTAGTTTCAACACTTTTTATATGTATAATGTCTTAAAGACCATAAGCTGTGAACTATGTGAAAATGTTAGTGCCTGCCCTAAGGATAGGGCTTCTCTGAGAAGATCAGCAGATGTATACATTGCTTTGACCACAGCATAGTGAGTGAGCAGGTGCTTGACTTATGTTCAGTCACTGACTACGTTGCCTCAGTCTGCAGAGGAATGTGTGGGACTTACAGAGGCTTGGGATCTGGGAGAAGAAGGGAAGGGCTCAGGCTTGGAGAGGTGGCAGCCTAGGATCCTAAGAGATAAGAGTAGTAGTATGTGCATGATCAGAGGCATGCTGGGATGCCTGTGTGACTCAGTAGGACAGTGGATGATACCAGATACCCACCAAAAGGGATTACTGAAAGATTACCAAGTTATTCAGTAATAAATATTGAATTTAGGCAGTTACATCTACTATAAGCTGCAGTTACTTGAAATATATAATCTGCAGACATTACTTTCTATTATTCTGCTTTTATTTAGAGGAGGCTTATGTTGTTTATTTTTTTTCATTTTGTTTGTGGTTTGGGGTTTGTTGTTGTTGGTTGGGTTTTTTGTTTTGTTTGGTTTTGTTTTTTTTTTTTTTGTTCGTTTGTTTTTAATTAGATGCCTGCATATCGGGAAGAATAATCTTTGCCTTGAGAACTATTAAGCTCTGGAATAGATTGACTAGAGAAGTGGTGAAGTCTTTCTTGCTGGAAGTATTCAAGGTTTGACCCAATGGGACCTTGTAAAATCTATTTTAAAGCCCTACTTTCAAGAAGAGTTATACTAGATGATCTCCAGAGGTCCCTTTCAACCTAGATTTTTCTATGATTCTGTGATCTAGGTCATATATAGCCATGTTTTTCTAAAATATTGGTCATATTATAATGAAAATTATATTAATCTTGTTAAAATAAAATATATTTTTTATTTTGAAAATAAATGTGAAAAATAAGTTAGTCCACCAATGCAATAATATTGCCAACACACAATGATAGCCTTATTAAAGGAGTTTACATTATTGTTCTATATTAGATAAAGAGGTATAATACTGATACTCAGTTACTTTTATTTATATGAGAGCAGAAAGAGCTCTCAGCGAGGTTGCATCCTATAAGGATTTTGCTTGATGTACACCATGCTGCCTGAGTAGTGTTTTAAACTAGTGTTTAAAACCCTAGTTCCAAACATAATCAGAAAGCATTTGATTACTAGTACCAAATACATTTTCCCCCTTTATTATGGGTTGTATGTAAATGATGATTGCCTGAATAAAGAAGATTTTATGGCTGAGTGCATGTTGTGTGTGTATACAGAGCAAATAATATATATATCTTATATGTTTCTTACAGAACAAAATGAGCATGTTAAGAGAAACTTATAAATGATGGAGATACATGTTTCAAGACACTTTGAAGTAGACATATCCTGGTTTTGGTTGTTTAGGTTTATTTTGGGAGTTTTTTAAGTTTGTTTATCTGTTTATTTTCCAAAATGACCAGCTGTAGTGGTTGGCCTTCCTGGTGTAAGTCTTTTGGGCTTTGTCCCAGCAGTTCATTGTAGAAATCATTAAAAAGTCAATTTAATCTTTTGACATTTGCTGTATGACATTCCAAACCAGCTTTTCAAATTTTGCCAGAGAAGTTCTGCTGTCTACTGGCTCAGGAAATAATCCTAAGATCTGTGTTAGCATGGTGATGTCTGCGTGTATATTATGTGAAGTCAATACAGTACTGCAGAAAACCTAAAAATTTAGATCTGGCTTTCAGAATGGAATGTGAGTATCTCCTACTGGAGGTAACAGAATCCTGTAAGCTACTTCATGGGAAAGTATACTTAAATATTCAAACCCTTATGTGTTAACCTGTGACCAACTTGCATATAAAATTAGGTGTAGGGGCTACTTGCTTTATTTATGATTTAGGTAGAATTTATGTAGCAGCTTTTGGGCACTGTTTTAAATGCTTAACTGTGCAATTGAAATGGAGCATATATATATGGATATACTTTATAATCCTGTTTTATAATGACTCCTTCTCCCTTACGTCTGGATTTGGCTGTTGCTCTCAGGCTCTTTTTTTTTTTTGTCCTTTTTCATTAAGGGGAAACCATGACAGTTGTCTTAGCTAATGTAATAAAAGCATTTCATCAGGGAAAAACCCAGTTACAAGGTCAGCATTTCTCCACATGAAAACTTTCTATTTTTTTACCTGGTGTTGCTATTGATTTTTGTTTGCTTGTTTAAATTATTTAATATCTTTATTTTTCTTTGTATTTAGATTAACACTACCTTTTTTTTCCCCTGGCACTTAACTATTTTAGGACCTGTTCTTGCAGTGGAGAGCAAGGTGCTTCCATTGTGCTTGCCTGCAAGAAGAGATGTTTGATGTAGATGTTTCTTTTCTTCTGTGACTCCTTAGCATAACTGCAACTGTCACAGACCATGTTCAAACAGGTAGCACTACTTCAGGCACTGGTGTGCTGCAACCTTTCTGTATGGATAGCTAGATTTATAATTAACTACTATTTGCACAGTTACAAATATAATTATTTAGCCAACAGCTTTCCTGGACAGCCCAGGGAAAGAAGGGGGGAAAGATCCTCAAATAGACTAGCCCTAAAATAAAGGAGTTGGTGTTTTGAAATGCCTGCTAGCAGCAATGAGTCCATTTCCTCAAGGCAGGCAGCCCACAGGCTTTGCCTGGAGTTTGTTCTGGGTGATGAGGCAGTGAACCTGCTGTGTTAGCACACCTTGCAGGTGCTCGGGAAACACCATCTCTTGGCGTTGTTCGTGAGCCTGCTGCTCGGGCCCTGATGCGGAGTTATGGCCACTTGGTTAATGAGTTGCTTGAACATCCGTGTTCACATTTAGTGGCAGCAGCATGGAGTAGTCTGACAGCGTTGCACTGTGGCAGCAGTGTAGGCAAAGGTGTTCTAGGGTTTGGGGCCACTGGAGCCACTCTTTTGGGGAGCGGGGGCAGGGGAATGTCCAGCACTGCCAGAGTTCTCTTCCTAACTCCGCTTTCAAGCCTAGTTTGTGGTCCACTTTTTGAGGTTTGCGTGGGTGAAAACCAGAGGAAAGTAGCCACTCCGCATTTTGAATAATAACATGGACCTGAGGAGTTGGCCTGCAAGCATTGAAAGTGAATGATGGCAAAATATTTTAGACTGTGGCAGGTCAAACCTTTATCTGTTTATAAAACAAGAAGTTAAGACCTGTATTTAGGGGTAGTAGTGCGTGTCCAGCAGAGAATTAATGTGTGTAGTGGTCTCTGTTAGCTGTCTATACATTAAGTGTTTGAGTTATACTGGAGAAAAAGGTGACAAATTCAGCAGTAAGAGAATGCCAGACAGTTGAGAGATGCATCCAACTCCTCACCCAGCTGTGTAGATAACATTGTTCGAGACTGGCTGGGACTAAAAAGCAGTGCTGTCAAGGAAACACTTGAGACTCAGCATGAAATCATACTGTCTAACATTTATGAAGGGAAACCCACAAGAGATACTGAAACTTTAAAGGGCATTTAAAAAAATCAACCCCCCCTCCACTCACTTGACCCAAAAAACTCCAAAACTACCAAAACAAACAAACAAACAAACAAAAAACCCAAAGCCATGGTAATTGACAGTCTAACCCCTCCACTTTTTTTTTTTGGTGCTAATAGGAATTTGTAGAGGTCCTAAATACTTTTTACTTTTTTGCCTGGCACTGATCTAGTTCCTTAGGAATGAAATTCATTAATTGTTTTAAAGATACCAGATAACTCTCCTCCATTGCCTTATCTAATTTTTTCATCCTCTAGTCTCTGCATTGTTGTCATACTCTTGTTACAGTTTGCTTTATTCCATCCCATTATGCTTTTATTCATCCAGTACTTGTTTTCATGTTTGATCTCCTACTTATTCTCCTTGAAACCCCCTATATTCTTCAGAGCCTGCATTAATTGCTAATTCAATTAGCCTTATCAGTTCTGATTTATTTTTACATTTGAATACTATCTGATACAATGCTTTTGAAATTTATGGAAAGGGGAGTCCTTTCTTCATGAATGCAATAAGAAATGAACTAGGAGGCATTCTCTTTGTGATTTTTTCCTCAAGGTTTTGAACTGCTTCCCAGCCAGAGCTCTGCTATGAAGTTCTCTCAGACTTCCCTTCCAAACATGCTGCTGTGATTTACTTTGGCTGCTTTGTGTTTGCTGGCTCAGGGTAGGCAGCCAGCCTATCATTGCATTCAGTACCCAACAAAACTCTTCTACCACTTATTCTGTCTAGTCTTGAAAACTGAATTCTTTGAAAGAATTCTGTTCATGTCATATTGCTTCAAAAGGGGTACTGTATGCTGCTGCATGAATTTAACCTGGTTGAAGGTTATTTCAATTGTTTATCAATTTTGGTGAAGTTTTGGCTAGCTTTGGCAGTTAATTCACAGTATGTGCTGAAACTGAACCCCTGTCCTATTTTTGCAAGGAACAAACTTGCTTAGGTGAAATTCTAAGTTTTAGTGGTAGTAGGACAGTGTATGTGGTGTAGGCCAGAATTTGTACTTTGATTCCAAAGATCAGGTGGGGGTTGAGAGCATTCAGCATGTGTAAATATTGATGTCACATTCAGAAAGCTCTTGTGGGCAAGCAGAACACATACCTAGTCATGACAAGGTACATTTTGCACTAGGAAAGCAATTAAGATTAAATAAACTAAGCTGAGTATTTTTATTTAGGTGTAATTTAGGGTAGGCAATCTGGAATAGGGGTCATTACCTTTGTTACTGATTACATAAGCTTAAATATTAGAGATCTATGTAAAGGTTTAGCTAATAACATTCAAAATCAAGTTGTTAATCTGCTTTATTCAGTTACTAAGGTAAAATAAGCTTGATGACATTGAAGAATCAATTTCAAATTAATTTCTCCTTTAAAGCTCTCACAAAAGTCAGTTCTTTCCAGGAAAGAAAGGACTGTTTTGTCATTGGTTTGCTGTGTTGCTTAAATTTGGTCAATTGACTAGTCTTATGGAAAACCAGAAATACAGTATTGTGTTTTCAAGTAGTCCTTGTTTTGATACTTTTCCTTTAAAATACACTTCCGGTGTATTGCGGGGTTGAGAAAGAAACATGAAGGAAAGAAAGCATTAGTGGTTGTGGACTGCTGTCCTCTGTCCTATTTTTCATTCCAGCTGTTCTGTGATCATAGCTCCAACTTGATAAGGTGCTGCAGTCAACTCCCTCTTTATGACTCCCAGCTCTTCCATGTTAACTTTTGAGGAATTTTCCTACTGGGAGACATTGCCCATTATCACTGCCCTGCAAAAATGCTGAACAGTGGGGAAACTGGGGGAGAGATACCAGATCTCAGCACTATAAGCAGAGCTCTCCCTTTTTTGCTCCTGCTTCAGTATAAACCAGCAATGCTGGCCTAGTGCCTGCATTCCTCTGTAATCGGTTGCCACAGCATGCTAAGATTGCTTTGTGGGAAGTACATAAATATTGTACCTGCCAGCCAGGAATACAAAAGCTGAAAAAGGAAGGATTGGGGAATGTCAGATCTACTTGGTGAAATTTGGTGTTTAAAAATGCTTGGCATTATCTTGTGCATTAAGTGATTTGAAACTTTAAACTAGCTTCTGAGTCGCAAACTCTGAAAAATAGCAGCAGTTGATACATAAGTTGATAATAAGGATGCATTCTCAAACAATGAGGTGATTTAATTCTGTAAATTATGTGAGCCTGGCTGTGCATGAGAGCTTCAAGAACCTTGTAAATAAAGGGTTGAAGAGACTTGCATTACTTCAGATAGCAGCAGGAGGCTTTGTTACAAGTGCTCATTCGTTGGATAGCTGTGTTTAAAATGAACAAATATGATCTAAGTGGGCTTAAATTATTTGTGAAGGCACTGTATGTCAGTAGGAGAGTTGGAGAAGAAACAACAAAACCAACAGAACACCAAAAAACGTAAAACAAAACAACACCCCCTTCCCCACCTTTTCCCACCCATCCCCCCCAACCCAAATGAGTTCAAGAGCAGTTCTTTACCAGGCTCCTTACAGAATCACACTCCATTTTACTCCCCCAAACTCCAGCTGCGGCTTGCACGGCTTCTGCTCACTCCTCTCCTTCCCTTGACCTCCTGATGGGTATATCATCTTCACTGGCATCAGGTTTCTAGCTTCCCAGTGTGTCCCCTTTTGTGTTGTACACCAGCTGCCAGAACAGCACCAGTGCTTGTTCACCTCATTTGTAACAGCTGGAATAGGCAGCCTCACCTCTGTGAATTAAAAGCTCACACGACTGAGAAGAGGAAGCGTATCTCTTTGGTGGCTTCGTGGCAGAAGGTTTGGCAGGTGTTTGTCTAAAAGTTGGCCCAATATTCTCACCCACCCTGTGATGGTGGAAGAATGCTCTGCTTGCTCTGGTCCAGGGAGGTGTCTGTGCTGCCAGGGACATGGCTGTCCAGCCAGGCTGCAGCTTGTGGCTGAGCTTGGCACCATAGCTGCATTGAATGCCAACTGAGCAGCTGCTTTTAGGCGGTTTGGGGGCTTAAGTGAAATATTCTACTGAAAAGAAAGAGCTGACCAAAAGATAGCTGCCACTGCATTTATGGTGGAGGGAAGATGTGGGAGTGTCTATCTTATAGATGAAACCTTTTTGAAGTGGTTTTCTTCTGGTGTGGTACACCATGGTCACAGGGAGCATGTTAGTCTTTTAGGATGATGAAAAAATTGCGTAACAGGTATGTAAAGATGTAAATGTTTACATTTTGCTGGTCTGAAACATACACTGTTTAAATACTGATGGAAACACAGAAAGCACAAATTGTTTGCAAGCTAGGACAGTCTTGTAGCATGTTTATTCTATTTTTTCTTCACTGTCTGCAAGAATTGCTTTCTTCTTTTAAAGTGAGGATACCCAAGCATGTGCAGGAATTGAAAAATGTCTAACCAGTTTGGGTGGCAGTGTTGCTATTTTTTTGTTTGCCTGTTGTCTTTGTGCAGGAGGAGGAGGACTTCTGCTACCTGTATGCAGTCAGTGCTACTGCAGGTCCTGGAGAACAGTTTGGTCTCATTGATAAAAAAAAATCTTGTGATACTAGATGTTTTGAAGTCTGTGCAACAAACTGAAAAGGGAAGAAAGAGGTGTGCTTTGGTAAGGTTAAAATACAAATTTGTCAGCTGTTCATAGATGGGGAAGAAGATGAAATGAAGACGGATAGGGAAGAAAAACAGAAAACTGTTCATCCCTGGCAATTGTTTTCAAAGTGCAGGCATTCCCAAGCTGGCTTTTCACAGTGTCTGTTTGCTTTTTCTTCTCGAAGACTTAGAAATTATCATAGAATGGTTTGGGTTGGAAGGGACCTTAAAGATCATCTAGTTCCAACCCTTCTGTCATGGGCAGGGATATGTTTCACTATACCAGGTTGCTCAAAACCCCATCCAACCTGGCCCTGAACACTTCCAGAGATGGGACATCCACAACTTCCCTGTGTTCCAGATCCCTTTGTGGACCTTTTGAAGCCGTAAGTTTTATAGCAGAACTCCTCTGTCATGCTTGAAGGAATATATTTTAAAAGCTCATGTCAACACGTGGATTATAAAATAGATGATGCATGGATTTATAGACAATGCTTACATGAAGTTTGAAGCTTTAAGGTCTAAAAGAAAGTCTGGGTGCAGAAAGATAATTCATAATAATTCTAAAGAGTGTTTTTTGTTCATTAACACAACTTACAAAATAGGCTTTATTTTGAGATCTGGAATGGTTTCTTCCAAAAATTGTGGACTGGGTTTTTTTGCTGCCAGTGATGAAACTTTCTTCCCAAGTTTGATTGGCACAGTCCTCTATTCAGAAGCAGATTGAGTAATGCCCACCAATGGAAAACACCAGGTAACAGTGGCCAGTCTTGATCCACTACTCAACCGTCTTCACACAGGAAGGAAACCTCAGTCAGATACCTCTAATTTCAGGCTATTTTTCAAGTTTAGTAACAATCCAGCACCAAAATTTGTGTGGAATTTGTTCTGTTTAAAAGTGGAGTTAGCTTTCTGTGGCATTGATACTCTCAGAACCATGATAAGGTGTTTGCTCTTCTTTTCCTGCCTCAGCAACAGACGGCAGTCACCACTGCCAGCAGCATCTATCTGCTGACAGATTTAAGCTCCATTTAGTTCTGAAGTTTATTCATAAACCAGTTACCTACCACACACTACCTGCTTTTTCAAGCTTTTAAAAAGTATGCTTTGGCAATTATTTTGGTAATGATCTGTGTTTAATTTGGGGAGGAGGAAAGCGTCTGGTTCACAAAATGCCATTAGGGGCAACATCAGAAATAGAATATGAACATTAGGATTCACAGTCTTGTATTGAGTCTATAATCTCTTCTGTCTACAATTTGCTGCTTTCCTGCTCTTTAAAAAACAGCTTGAACTTCATTTGCTCTGAAGAAAGAGAATGAAATGTGAGGTATGATGACATCAGTCCTGTTGAAAAGACTGAAATCTTAGGTAACTGTAGCTTTTACATGCAAAATGTACTGTGTTAATAGGAGGCAAAAATTATAGAAACAGGTCTTTTGTTTGACTGGTTAATATGTAGATGAAAAAATTACTTTGGACATGCATTTGAGATATGAGGAGAAGCTTGTTTGGGAAAGCTAGTGGATTTTTTAACATGCCTGTACTTATAAGAGGCATTATTTTCTGCAAGTCATGATTATTTTTTTATAGGCCATCATACTGCATTGTTAAATGAAATGTTTCGACATAGATCAGTAGTCTTTAAACTCATAGGTAGGGGACAACAGTTCAAAATTACTATCAGAAAACAACATGTCTCACATAGGGAACATTATATGGGGACTTGATGCTTTTCTGACATTCTCAGCAACATTCTCAAAAGTGAAATTTATAGTTATTTATTTTACCCTGTAGGAGGTAGAGATTAATATTGACCTGCAAGCATAGTGAATAGTGTGACATTTGTGTGAGTAATCCCTGTTTTACTTTAAGGTGTTTTTTTTCTGTTTTAAAAACCAGTAGAAGTATCACAGGTAGTTTCTAGACTGTTTGATTAGTACCATACTATGGATATAATAGAAAAGTAGAATTTCCCTCTAAAAGCATGTTTTGGATATGCGTTTTACTTTGTAGAGCTTTGATTATTTTTCTAAATCCCTTCCTGAATCTATTATGCAGATGATTAAAATTCTGTTTAATTAGCACAGCTTTACTTGGCAATAAAATTGACACGATGGTTCTTATCTGTCATACATAAGTTTCATGACATACAGTTTATTGCCTGCAAATAGAATATGAGAACTTTTTGTATTTCAATTTTGTTATGGTGATTAATTTGATAACGGAGGTTTCTGAATATTTTAGTAGCTTGTCTTCATAAATTTCAGTGGTGAAAGATTACTTACTTGGTTTTGAAAATTTGAAGGCATAAATTATTCTATATAAACTAATATATTAATGGGAAATGTTGGTAGCTGGACTCTGCAGTGCTCAGCTTCCATTTTGGCTCAGTGTTCATGTTCTTCCGCTCTTCAATGTTGTTAGTGTGAGACACTACCAAGTCAAGGAAGGTGAACTTCAGTTTTCCCTCTGCAGTTTTAATGTTGAGTTCATGCAACACTGTTTGCAACCTCCAAAAGGCATTATTTACAAAAATAAAGTAGTGACAGCCCTTGCATTTTCAGTGAGGTGGTTGTCTTTTGTGCTATCGTACTGTTTAAAGCTGAGGCAGGTGATAGAGGAACCACAAAGTTCCTGAATTATTCAATTGGCATGGTGCAGGAAATGAAGCAATGAGCCACTTACTGCTCTCAATACACTGGCTGAAGGTGTTATTTTATAAATATTAGTGGGGTTTTTTAAATAAACATCATAAAGGTCTCTGACATGAGCAATAAAGACTGCAGAAAATTTGAAAGCGTTACAAGTGTGTCTCATTCTCATCTGTATTTTATAGCACTTGAACAGTGTGGGGAGCAGGGATCTTGAGATGCCTTTTCCTCCCACTGTTTTTCTTCTGATTTTACTTATTCCTCATGCAGTAGATATCTCTGTACTTTGGTTTAGTTCTATGTATGTAAAGCAACATCTGTGAAGTTAGCATGACCAGATTCACACCCTTGAAGTTAAAGAGTCATTCATACAATCTGGTTTGATCCTTTGCAAATGTGACCAAAATATTTGCCTCAGAAGTTAGAATAAAGGATGTTAAGAACCCAAGTATTGAAATTGATGGTCAGTATTGTTTTTCTACCAATAAGCTCTTCTAGAATTGAATTACCTTTAGGTTGTCTGATTTCAAGATTAAGTTTTCAGACAACGAGTCTATATGCTACTGAACATGTTGCTGAAAGGCTGGGATGATTCTTCCCCCTCAACCCCTCTCCCCCACATGTAAAGGCTATTACTCTGTAAATAATATAATTATTTTGGTCAAATAATCTTCATTAACCTGTGATGGTAGCTTGCCCTGCTTTATTGCCATGAAGTCTATGTCTTCAGTTTTAACAGCAAGAACTGTTGGGATGCCTGAAGCTGTGCACATTTTAAGACTTAACAGGTAAAAATCTGTAGGATGCAGGTAATGCAAATCTTTTTCAAAAGGGAAGGGGGAAGAGGAAAAAGGATCTCAGAAAAGTTCAGGTGTAGTCTTTGTCTCTAAAGCATCTCTTGGAATGAATATATATGTAATATATATCCGAACAAAACATTTGACATAAATACTCCTTTTTTTAAGGATAATTCATGCCCTTAGAGTTTTTATTCTGTCACTGTAAGTGCAGCTCTGCTTTCTGTAACTTAACAATATTAATGTATAATTAATGGTCTGAAGAGGGTAAAGCCTTTTCTGTTACACCTATACTGTACTTCAAGAACACTGAGTCTGTCATCAAGTCCCTCTTTGCCATCCATTGAGACCCTGGGTGATCCCTAACAGAAATATTGTCCCCAGTCCAGCTGCATGAGTATATGTAGGTACCACACAGCAGAGCTGAAATAAGAATACTGTGTTGCATGTCTTCTCTGCAACAGATATTGCTGCTTCTCACACTGCTTGCTTTACCTTCAGTATGTTAGTGGGATCTCAGGGACATGTCAGTCAGGATACGGTATAATTCTAAAACTAAAACTCAGGCTTATTTCCTCTCCCACCCATCTCTTGCTCTCCAGCTTTGACATTCGTGTGTGGTCTTGCTGAATCCAGAGTTCAAAATAGTTGGATTTCTCATGAAAGCACTGCGCAGTATGAGTTTACCAGAGATGTGTTATAAGGAAAAGCTAAATTAAATGCAGGGAAGGCTTGCAAACCACTTAATGACTCCATTTTCTGCACTAATTAAGCACCTAACCTCTTGTAGTGGTGTGAGGATTTTTTTTTTAATTTATTCAACTGCATATATTGGATTCACTTCTAAGAGGCAATGACTATTGTTGGTAGGTACCTTATTTCTAGACAGGAGAACAAATCCAGTTTCTCTACTTACTTATTGGCTTTTAAAAGTGAAATAAAAAGTTAAGTTCCATTTTTATGGAGGTTAGAAGAGGAAAGATTATTCAAAATTACTGGTGGTTTGGTTTTTGTGTTTAAAACCAGTCTCTTTTCCTTGTAACTACCTTCATTGAAACTAAAATGCTTTCAAGTACATTCTAAATAAACAAATAGAGGTATGATCATGTATGCAGTCTGCCCTGAAGGATTATTTGTGGGTGAACTCCAGCATTAAGGGCTGTTAGATGAAGAAGAGGTATAATTATATTGGACTATGGAAGAATGTTTTTTCTTTGCTCAGTTCTGTACTAGTTCTGGTAAGTATTGGGCTGGCAATATGTGTTATACCTGTTTAGGATAGAACTTTTAAATGCCTATGTTTTTGCTTATATGGACTTATTTTCTGTAATGAATCTCTGCCCATAGGTTCTATTTTTCTGGGAAACTTAATAACTAAAATGATTTAAGCCTTGTTAGTGCAATTTTTGATAGCATTGTCAGAATGCTTTGCAAGACCTATTGGTTACTTATATGACATAATTCTGGTGTGCTTGAAAATATCACAAGTGTCAGCCACTGGAAGCAAGTATAAGAAAGCCAAATCTTTAATTTTTTTATCTTCATTTTTAACTTTAGGGTGGTGAGCTTTTATTGTAATAATATTGCTTTCTGTCCTAAAAGTGATAGTTTGAAAACTTGCAGCTACTGCTTTGGCGTTTGCATGTGTGTCTACACAGATGCACAGACTTTCAATGTAGATATTAACCTTTATTCTTATTCTGAGTAAGACTGCTACAACAAGTCTTTTATTCTTTGTAACTCAGTTTGGAGGTATTTTTACACCATAAGCTGTAATGCTTAATCATCTAAAGCTTTCATGATTATTCTCTATTTATATTTAATTGATTTTGTTTTTTCAAGTGATGCAAAATTCGTCATGGTGTGATGCTTCTGGCTTCCACATTTACTTTCTATGTAACTTACAGGAGAACTTTGTGGGGAAGTAACTATAGATAAGGAGCAAGTGGTGACTTGCACATGCTGCTTAAAATGAACTTTATCTTTTACTTCGGTTGTTGCTTTAGTAATGCCCAATAATTTGTATGGAAACTTGCAAATAATGTTTTGTGGTAAATATGCCATAGGATTTTCCTGTGAAATAGAAGAGTTGAATTTTATATTTGTGGCAAAACATGTAGTTTCTCATTGGGAATGTAGAAAAGATGAAGCATTTCCTCTGCAGAAGGGGAAAGCAGAAGCTGGTTTCCATAGGTATTGAGTTAAACTTAATTCTTCTTTTTGGAAAATCTGGTTGAATAATTTAATCTCCATTAAAGTGCACTGTTGATAGATATGACCTTGAGGTGAGTAATTTTTAGCTACCTGGGCTGATGCATGCTAGAGAGCACTTTTATTGGTTGTTTTAGGATTATATATTGTTAGAAAGACATGCTTGTTATACTTCTTTCTACTCCTGTTTAATTTATTTGTTATATTTAAGTGAAGGAACAGATAACCATGAAATGTAACTCTTCTTGAAAGGACATACAAGACCTGGCCATGTCTTTACTACTGCAGTTTTGCCTTTCATTGTCAGGGATGGTCACTCATAAAATGGAAGAAGCACTACCCTTTCATAAATGATGTTCCCACGGATTCTGTAATATTTATGATTTTTGAGAAGCCAACATGCAACTATACTATATTCTCAGTCAAGACTACAAAGAAACTCTTTAGAATACTTAGATTAAAGTAGTACCCTTCTAGGAAAAAGCATGAGTGTACACACTTGCAGGAGTAAATTATCCTCATTTACCCAGTGAAATGAAGGTAATAAATGATTTATTAAAAAAACCAAAACAAAACGACAAAAAAACCCACAACAAAACAAAAAATAAACAAAGCACAAAGCAAAAAAGACCATTTACAGTTATGCATAATGTGATTATAAGTAGAAGGTCCTTGAGTATATACTCAGCAAATCCTCCCTTGATTTAATTCCATGGTGAGAAAGAAGTTAACGGTAGTTATACTGAGAATCAGGTCTTATGTTTTTTTTAAGAACAATTTCCAAGCAAGTTGAAAAGAAATTAAATGCTGGTATGGAAAAAGTATTTTTAAAAGTCAGTCTTCAAAGATGAGGAAAACATGTTATTTTTGTTCTGCTTGACTGCAGTGTTACAGTAGGAGAAGGCATGCATAACCAACCGTGTCCAGAAATGTGTTTAATGTACTTGGAAAACATTAACTTCTGTCTGTAGCTGTATTTGTTTCTCCTGTAAGCCTATTGCATGATTTCATTATGGGATAGAATTCCACATTTGTTTTATACCTTAGGGTGAAAATAACTGTGTTTTGGGGTCATTTTTTTGTTTGCTTAATTAAAATATATCTCTCAGCTTTGTATATTTGACATGTTTATTTTAGGGAAAGTACTGACTTGTTGATAATGTTCAAATTTGTCTTACAGTTTTTTTTGTTGGTTTCATATGTGCATCAGCTTCTTGCCTGAGGCTACAAAGCAGGAACTGAGATTTGCATGTAATGGCTGGTCCTGGTTGCTCAGGGCTGGAGGCTGATTGCTGGTGCTTAAGAGGTGGCTTCCGGTCCTGCCAGAGATCTCAGTGACCCCACTGCCTATCCCAAAAGCAGTTGCCATTGCAGATTGCTTCATGTGCTTCCATGTGCCCCTTTATACTGCATTGGGGTCGATAAGCCATTTCAGTCATCTGGCCCTATTTAAAATACAGCTTTAAACACAGGTTATGTATAGATGAAAAGCTGTAGAGCAGGTGCTAACAACTCATCTGCTTACCTCCATCCTGTTCTCCTTCCCTTGCCCTTTAGGCTATGAATTTTCCGAGTTGTTTCCTTATAGACTTACTGAGCTTACGGCACATTAAGGTGGGATGTGGAAAATGGTGTAGGCAGGTGCCTGTGGTGTGACACCTGTAACATAGCTCCCTCCCTTAGGAGCTTACTTGCTGCAGAGTGAGGCTAAAGACCATGTAGGTGACAAGTACAAGGTATGGCTTTCTCTGCTCAGGATTCCCAGTGGATAGTGGTTTCCTGGGGTTTGATTAGGCCCCTTGAGCTCTGGTTGACTGATGGTGGTGACATCCAAACGCTCAGCCATTTATCCCTGTCTCAGCAGTTTCCATGGTCAGCTAGCTCTCAAGGACAGCCTCAGCTGAGACTCTTTGCTTGCCTTAAAGACAAACCATGAACTCTGTGTTGCAGGTGTGATTTTATATAAAATTGTAAAAATCAAGGAATTACAAGTTTTCGTTTGTGAACCCAATGCAAATTGGCCACTCTAGCAGCAACCACTCCTGAATTAGAAAGCCCATTTCCTGGATACTAAAATTAGAAATTAACATACTATGACTAACTGCAGACTGTATATCAAGAAAAATTGCAAAGTAATGGGAGTGTATGGTGGTTGATATGGAAATACTGTTCATAATTCTCCTAAATATTACCCCTTCCTTTTTATCCCCTCCTTTAAAAAAAAAAAAAAGAAAAAAAGGAAGCAAACAAACACCTAAAACCCCAAACCACACCTTCTCCAAAGAAAAAATGCAAAATGCTGACTAAATAAATGTCTTGACAGCTTACAGCTCTGATTTTAGAAAATATACAATAGCTAGCTATCAATTGGCTGACAAAAAAACATCCTATGAGAGTATTGTTGAAAGTGTTGAATGCTTATGTGTGTCTGAATTCTGAGCTGTCTGTGAGAAGGCAATTGTCTTAGCTGCTTCTGAGTATACATTACACATAGTTGTGTGAATATGGATGACTGTGCTGCTTTGTTACCTTTGCAACCCCCCAAACCCTACTTTATACAATTTTGCATCTCGTGACTTTTCATGCTTTTCATGTTTGCCTTTTGTAGTGATGTGTCGTAGATGCAATGCTTCAGTATTTGAAGTGATTTTTTTCCCCCTCTAAATCATTCCATCTCTTTAGGTGCTTAAAAGAAAAGCCAACCTGTGTTTTAAGGCAGATACACAAATATAGGGAGATTGCAAAATAGTCCTGATATTGGACGTATCTAGCTTGGCCAGCAGTCTAGGAAACACTCATATTATGCAAGACTCTTTGTAGTTGGCCCCTAATAAGTGAGGTATGATTTGGTAATTGGTATGGTAATTAACCTGGAAAACTATCCTCTTCTTTGCTTGCCAACTGGCTTTAAACACTGTGATGTTAATTGGTAAACCGATCCAGTGGAGAGAGGCTTGAAATGTTTACAGGCTGGTCTGTATTTAATTCAACTCTTTTTTCAATGAATGGCTTTTTTCTCATTAGTGGGATTTTTTGCTTGTTTGTTTGTTTTAATTTTTAGATACTGGTTTTCAGAGTTTTGGTGAAACCCAAACAACATTTTTTTTTCTTTGTGGCATATTCTTCTCTGATATGAATGTCTGGCTTCATGAATTTATGTATGTTAGACTGTAAAATATTGACATGTTTTAAGGTTGCTTCTGCTTGCCTTACATATGGTGTTTGTATATATATTCCCAAAACAAAGTGTTACTTGATAGAACTTGATCTGCATTAACTCAAAACTGTTTTGTCAATTGAGAGTAAACAGAATTATTTTATTGTGGTTAAACTTGCACTATAAATGCAGAAATATGTAGGAAATTTATAAGGGGGTGAGTGATTTACTAGTTACAGATGATAAAAACTTGTCTTGACATTATCTTCCTGCTTTATAATAGGTGATTGGAATTTTTTACCAATTTGCACTAAGGCAGTGGCCCATGCCTAATCTAAGTATACACTGTGGGATTATCTGTAATTCTCTTGAGACTGTTAACAGTTAGAACATGGAAGCTCCCCTATATATATGCATTTATATTCTGGTTTACAACAAGCTAATTCTACAACTTATTCTTCTCTACAACAAGCGTTTGTTCATTTGGGGTGTAGTGAGGTCTTCATGATGTTGTAGGTTACTCTGAAAAGCATAGATCAAACATAGAGAATTATAAGAACTGTTATTAAACCTAATTTTTGTTTTATAGGTTATTCAGCAATAGTTATGAACTCCCGTTTACGAGCCTTAGGTGGGAGGATAAATAACATACGAGCATCAGAGCTACCAAAAGAGAAAACCCGATCAGAGATAATCTGTCACGTCCACTTTTTGGATGGCTCAGTACAAAGCTTCAAAGTCAATGTAAGTTTGGAAAACTACTTTATTTTTAAATACATAGGAATTTGTTTGAAAGCTGGAGATCAAATGTGGGACCCTGAGGCTTGGTGTATCCCAAAGATGTAGAAGACGTAACTTTGCCATTACCAATTGCAGAATTACTGCTTATGTAATGGGTTTATGAAGCGCTATTTTAATTTACTTTCAAGTCAACCAACTGAAATATCATAAAATCATGGCATGCGGATTGTATCTGGCAAAAAGTCTTCTGTATGATATGGGAACCACAAAGAAAGAGATCTGGTGATCATTGTCAACTATGAATAAGTAATTAATATTTAAAAGGAACCCCCAAATTTGGATGTGCTCCTCCTTTTCTCCCATTAAAGGACTGGTAAAAAGGAGGAGGCCTTGTAAATTCCTGTAGTGATGTCAGTTACATATTTTCTGAAATGCAGAGATGATGTGAATAGTGAAGACATTGTGGCTTAGCAGGACAGTTTAGTTCAGTCTTTTGTACTTCGATATAGCCTCTTTATTTGGGTGTGGGGAGGGAAAGAGGATTAATGGAGGTTTGCACTTTGTATTATTACTGTATTTTATTCTAGCAATAGTTTGGTTTATAACTTTTAGTATTGATTAAAAATATTAGCTCATTTTTAAATGAAAACAAAGGAAATAGCTTCAGTTGTCAATCAACTTTCATTAAAATTATCTGACCCTGAAAAAAACCTGTAGATGAATTTAAATAGAGTTGTGTGTATTTGTGTATATGATACTTATTTTATCCAGTATACCCTATTTGAGAAGAAGCATTTTGCTGAGGAAGATATGTTGCTACATCTTTTAGATTACACAATGTTTTCTTACAAGAGATTCAAAACTGCACCCAAAAGTTGTATTTTCCCAAGTCTTATTACAGTTCACTTTACAGACTGATAGCTTTGTCTATTGGATATTAGTTGAAATAGGAATTATTTGATAGGTTAAATATATTATTTTCATTCTAATATATACAGAATTAGTCTTGTATTAGTATATATTTTATATGCTGTGTATGTATATACATATATGTGTGTGTCTATGAAGTAGCTAACATTGGGAGGCACAGTACAAGGTGAGTAGGTATGTAAGAGAAGGAGCAACACATTAGTACACAGTTGTTTGTCTCTAGTATGCCCTAAGAATTGCCTTGTCTGTCAGTGAGCTGGCATAATTACCATATACCACCCCCCCGCACAAGGATCTGTGAAAAATGAGGAATTCAAAATGTTTTTAAATCCATGCATAGTAGTATATTCATTCTTTGTAAACAAGTGTTTACACAGCTTTACATTTAGTGCTAGGCTGTAAGTCCAGCACTGTACAAGTGAAAATTGTTTCTCATTTCATCCTTTAAGCAGTGACCACAATATGGGAACCATTGAGAAGGAATTGGCTAGACCTTGTTAGGCCTTCCAGTACCTAAAGAAAGCTGGAGAGGGACTTTGTACAAGGACATGTAGTGATAGAACAAGAGGGAAATGGCTTTAAACTGAGGGAGGGTAGATTTAGACTAGATATTAGGAAGAAACTCTTTGCTGTGAGGGTGGTGAGACACTGGAATGGGCTGCCCAGAGTAACCGTGGGTGCTCCATCCCTGAAAGTGTTCAAGGCCAGGCTGGGTGGGGCTTTGAACAACCTGGGTTACTTGAAGGTGTCCCTGCCCACAGCAGAGGAGTTGGAATAAGGTGATCTTTAAGGTCTTTTTCAACCCAAACCATTCTAAGATTCTGATTTTTCTGAAACTGCAAACCCAGCTGACTGCTCTCCCTACCTTCAGCGTACCCCTAGGGTATCCCTGCTGGTTACCTCCTGCATCCAAGAATTAGAAGAGCCTCCTTTGCTACAGCTGTAATGCTGAACTGTGTAGGAGTGATGTAGGACTCATTACTGCTTTACTGAAAACAAGCAGGGAGCATGGCTGCCCCACTGTGTTATGGGCTAAAAAAAGGAAGTTTCACAGCAGATTTATTTCTTTGAGTACTGAGCTGTCATACTGGTACTGAGGGAGGCCGCACTTATTTGCCAGGATGGCCCTTCCTGGTTATCTAACCTTGAAGTCTGCCTAAGAATAGTTTTTGCCATGCTCTGGTAGTATCACAAGGTCCATTTCTCAAGAGGGTTTGAAGCCAGCTGCAGAAAATTCGCATCCAAGTTCTGCCTACAATAGCAGAAAAATTTGGCTTTGTGAAGTTTGTGCCTGACTGTGTGTTTATTTTAGTTGCTAAAATCGTTCAGTTTTATGTCTGTGAGCAAAGAGTGACTCTGGTCTGTGGTCAGTCTGGGAATCAGCTAGGCACATACTGAAGGAAAGTAAGTTTTGCTCTGAATAGATTTTCCCCACTAATTAAGTCTTTGTCTGTTGCTTTAGAGAAACTGTTTCTCATATCAAGAAGTTTTGCTCCACATTTAATTAATTTCTCGATGACAAGTTAGCTGATAATTCTATATTTTTAAGAAAATAAATATGCATATCACATGGCACAATTATCCAGAAGACAAACTGACAGCAATGTATTTAATGATTTAGTAGTATATTATTAAAATGAAGGTGCTTTCCAAAGTGACTATACATACATACAAGATACTTGGATAAAAAGACTTACTATGTCTTGTGAATTTTGTAAATATGCCTTCTAGTTTTTTACTTTATCAGTTTTTACCAGTATCACTGAAATCTGTTGAGTTTTTCTCTCTTGGAGCTGAACAGGGTCATCTCTTCTAAAGCATAGGGTGTAGTGTTTTCTCTTTAAAAGAATTTCAGTGTATCAGTGGAAAACTAAGGTTGGGTGGTGTGTTTGGGGTCTAGTGGTACTGAGTTCTGATCTGTGAAGGCTCAAGTTTCGATATATGTTACACTTTGAACTAGTATTAGTCTAATATTCATGTATACATAAGTATGATTTATGTTCATAGACTTTTCTATGACAAATAGTGGAAAGTGAACAGGGAAAATCAGTGTACTTGAATCTTGGTCTTTATCCATTCAATGATATAAATGGAACTGGAGACTTCTCCCTTTCTAATGACAATGTACTGAAAAATACTGAGCATTGCTTTGTCATGTAGCAGCCACCTGAACATGGAATTCTTATAAAAACAAGGTTTCTTTCCAAGTCGCAAGGAGATTATATAGGAAAACAACATCAAAGAAAAGAAACATTAAGGGTAAGAGAAACTTGAGATGAGTTTGCTTTAATTTTAAACAAATAGATATTCTTCTATGTTACCATTTCAAGTATCTTGTTGACAATGCACAGATGCTCAAGGCTACAAAATATGGACTGGATTTAAATTTAATACAAAGATGATAGATTAAATAGCCTAAATTTACAACCTGACACTGAAAACAACTTATGTATTTTGAAATTTTGAACTGGTGCTAAGAGAGATCTTTAAAATGATGGTAGAACATTCATGGTATCTTCAAATAGCGAACCTTTCAGAGAACAGGGAGAATAGAGATATACCTTTCTTTTCATTCTGTAACAACAGGGTCTTGATAGAGCCCACAAAGCTGATTTTCATCAAATTTAGTTAGCAAATTGCATGGGCTCATGGCACTTTTGTAGTTATACCTATAGGACTGCTAAATGGTATTTTGATTTTCCAGTGGTTTAATCAGTAGCAGGGTGAATGAAAATCAAATATCTTAAATCTGGACAAAGGAAGAAGGAAGGTGTATTTTGCATATGGAAATGACCAGAGGGACTTTCTATCTATTGAGAAACCTGAAGATAGCTGCATAATTTGATTCCTGAAAATTCTTATTAAGCACTTAGCCCAAAGAATAGCAGTATCCTGACCAACTGTAAATAAAGACTTAGTTGCAAGAGAAGAGTGCCAGTTTTCTCCTGGATTTTTTGCTTTGGCAGAGTAGTGAAGTGATTTGGCTTTTTTGTTCATTGTTTTTATTTAAAGGTTTTTATACTGCACTTTTGGTGAATCTGAAATTTGTATTGATGGTATTGCAAAGAGTTAATGAGTGTAACTTGCAGCATGTGCTGTTCTTAGGTCACCATTATCAGGAAAGTTCACATGGGAGTACAGACAGACACATTCCACTACATTGCTTACAGTCCAAAGAGAAATGTATGTTAACTATGCAAGGCTGAAATGGCCTTCCTTGTCTTTCCGCCATTAAGTGCTTCAGTACTTAGATGGAACATGTCCAAAGTCCAGGCAAAGAATAAAAGGTGCTTGTAAGCTAACAGTTGGAAATGTTCTTTCAAAACCCCATTTGAGACAAAGATTTGACTGCATTTAGTACTGAATGTTGCACTTGACTTTAATTTTATCCAAGTTTTCTTGATGCCTCCCAGTAAATTTGAGGTGTTTGAATTTTGTGATAAGGTTAACTCACCTCTGTCTCTGATGTTACCTCTGTCTTGTTCTAAGGCTATAATGCATAGGCTTTCCACATGGAGAAAATGCTAGTTGTCATTCTAATATATACAGAATGTGCTCACATGCCATGTTCGAGTGTGTTTAATAGGTGTATATTGAGCAATAATGCAAATTTATTTGCATTTTTTCATATAAACATGCAAGAATTTTCTGATTTTGCTCTACTTTGACTCATTTACCAGGAATGACCACTTGGGAAGCTCACCTCTCAATTTCAAGTAAACTGACTTTTGTGAAAGGATAAAATTTATAGCATCAGATGACTTCTGTATTACATTGTCTTTCTGAATTGACACTTTTAACTAAGTACCTGTGATTTTTGCTTTTAGAGTAGTTGGCTTTTAATAATAGGGTTGCCTTCTAGAAATAAGATGATGAGGCTATAATAATTCAATAAGTTGGAGGACATAGCGTTCAAATTGTAAGGAATGTTTTTCCTTCTCTGCCAACTCAGTTAAGCTCCTTCCAGGATCTGAGAAGGAACATGATTGTTAAAGTTAACACAATCAATTACTATTGGTATATTTATAATAATGAACCGAGATAATTAAAGGTTCTTTTTAATTGTGGGTCAGAGTTTTATAATTTTAAACAGCTCATAGAAAAATCCAATAATGCAGAATTGTTGTATCTTTCTCACCAAGTTTTCCTACTGGATATTGTTTGATAATATAAGACAGTTTAGTGCTACTCTGTGTCCCTGCATGTTGAAAGAGAAAGAACTGCTGTAAAAAGTCCCAGGCTAGCAACAAATATTTAGGCTTATATTGAACCAGATCAGTATATTCTATGACTGGAAAACAATAAGACACTATGAAATTTGATGATGCCTTTGAGGACAGTGAGAAAGTGAACCACCCTACAGCAGGCTTGTTAGTCTTAGCCCTTTGTGGGGCCTGACTTGATAATAAATGCTGAAGGAAAGAATTAAAGGAAGGGGATATTTTTCCAAAGTTAGAACTGAAATGACTAATCTCATATATATGTTTATTTTAAATCATTTTTGAGGCAGAAGAAATGCATTGTGTCAAAACTCTGTCCTTGGATAAATATTTCGTATGACCTTTATATAGGAAAATACTGCGCTACTGAGTATGGAATCTAGAAAGTTATGGGATGGGCAGGGAGTTGGCTTGAGAGGTGACAGTAGATCTTGCTGAAAAGGAGATGTTAAACAGTGCAAGGGCATTAATGTGTTGCTATTGAATCTTTTTCAGTAAATCAAAAATTTGAGGTTTGAGACCTTATTAACAATAAAAAGATACAGGTAGCAAGTAGGCTATCTTGAACAAGGAGTAATTGCAGTGAGGGAAATCAGTAGTGTAAACTAATAGCTTTTATAAGATGAGGTAGTATTTTTTTAAGCTCAATTTTCAGTTGCTAACAATAGAAGAGGAGAACACTGGTAGTTTACAGGCTGGTCTGATCATGTGTTATCATTCTGAAAAAGGTGAGTGCTACTATGCACCAGGCGGGATTCTTCAGCCAGTGTCAAGGAAGTATTAAGAGTGTTAATCTTGGCATTGAGGCCACCCCCTAGGGAAGGTCATAAGTGGATCCTGGCTACTTGCAGGCAAAAGAGGGAAATTCCAGTCAGGCAGGCATAGAAAGCAAAACTAGGATGCTCTGCAGAAGACTGGGCCTTAGGAGAGAAGAGGCTGTTCTGTTTATTTGGCTGAACAAAATCTTCCATACTCTGAATAAGAGTGGGTATCATATGGGTAAATAAATTCCAGTAAGAGAAAAGGATAGAGTTAACAGAAGACCAAATAAATTGATTGTGTGTAAAATTAGTGTGGAAATGGAAAGAAAGTTGTAGCACTTTGTTCAGGCTCATAGGTGTTTTGGGACTAAAGAACACAGTCTGTTTGCTTGTGGGTGAGTGTTACAGACTGAATTAGGAAAGGATGACCTCAAACAGCACATGAGGGGCGGTGAGTATTGTGTCTGAAGTGAGACTGAATTTGCAAAAGCTTAGGTGGTGTTTAAGTGGGAGGTTATCATTGCCAGAAAGTGGGGGCAAAACTTCTGTAGAGGAGAGGGACAGGCAGAGGTGCAATATGTTTCACTGTCCTCTTAAAGTGTCTCTTTGTACTAATTAACTTGTAGAAGCTAACCCACTGAAAAACTTTACATGCATATTTACACCTTCACTCTAAAGAACTAAGAGTCTTACCTTATGTTTATGCAGTTCTTAGGACAGTGAGTCTTGATCATCCCAACTTCTAGGCACTATTTGACATTAAAAAAAAATAAAGGGATTTTTTTTTTCCTCTTCACAATTGTTTGACTTACTAAACATTGAACTTGACTAATCTAAATTCCCTAAATATAGTAGAAAATCTTTTTGACACGGTTAGAATGTAATAGGTGCTAATTATGACTGCTTTAAATATTAATATTTGGCCTATCCATCATAAATTGTAATTGATTTGAAGACAGATTTAAATGGAGGTGAATAATGTGTGGTTATGAGGTGGCTGATACAAAGCTTTTAACAGTTCAGAATAAGGATTAGTAGATGTTGTGGAGGTGAAAGAGATGGAAAATTCTTTTCAGAGTAGAAACATGCGAACTTCTTGAAAATGTTTCTTTTCACTAAAAAACTTCAAAATTCTTAAAATTATCTTAAGAACTTGTGTCATTGTAACAGTGTAGGCTAGTGACGAGAGTGCATAATTTTTTTAATCTCACTGTAGAAAGGCAAGAACTTTGTTAGGAGTGTCTTAGCTACTTGCTCTAATGGTTGATAGGGTTAAGGAGAACTTAGTTCTAATGCCCAGTATAGCTGAGCACTGTTTATGTTGTTTTACCCTCTTCCTATGGCACAGGGGAGTGAAAATATGTGTTGTAATATTGACACATAGTAATATTAGAATATGTTGTGGCCATGATCTGTATTGGAAAGCATATCAAAATTCAAAAGCGGTGATGTGACATCCTTAGCCTGCCTCACTTTACACTTAGGTCTCAAAACTGTTTATGGGCAAACTAGATTGAAGATTGTGCAGCATGAGCTGTGGGGTCATTTTCAGGTATATAGGCTGAAAAGTAATTCAGGTGTTTCTTAAAATAATGCCAAAGCAAAGGAAATAAACATGTCCTTAAAAAACAACAAAAACCTTTATCTTTGGAAATTTTAACAGAAGACTTGAACAATTTAAAAGGACATCTTAGCTTAGATTTCTGGAGTGGGTGCTTGATCTAGGCACTGTGAAAGCAACTTTGTGCATTTAACATCAGAGGGCAAGAACTGTAACCACATAAAAGTAGTGATAGAAATTATTTTTTTTCTAGGAAACATCTCCATGTTTCCTAGGAAGAGAAGTAAATAGTAGGTATGTAGGTGAATGAGTCTAGTACTGGCTGAGCAGCTGGTTTTAGGATTAGGAGACCCATGGGAATATTGCAGAGAGAACTGTGACTGCTGAGCAGGAATATCATAGCAGGGAGCTTGCTTATAGGTAAGCAATGAGAAGGCTTAGCAGTTCATGTATGCTGGGGAAGAAGGGTAATGCAATTGTGAGGGGGTGAGGAGAGAGAAGGTGAAGGCATGTGAATTGGGATGAAGGACTGGAAGCATGAAAAAATAGAAGGAAATTAGGAGAAAATGCTGTTGCAGAGAAAGGAGACCAAAAGGAATAAGAACTGTTGAAATTCAAACCAAAAATTAGCAGAAGAATCTGCCCTCTGTGGTCTTGTCCTGCCCAATTTGAAATGAAACCTGAGATTCCTGGGCACCTTCTTTCAACAAAGTATCTGTCCCAGCCCCTGTAATTACTGTTCTTAGTCACAATATAACTTCAGTTGCTCATTTAGGTCCTGTCAAAAGTATGCAGCATAGGTGGTGCAATTGTTGTTGTTTTGCAGGTGTCATGTGGTGTCACTTGGAAGTGTCTTTACATTTTGCTTTTAAAAACCCAACCCTGGGGAAATGAATATGGTATATATGCTAAGGCAGTGCTAAAGATGAACTTATGTATGTCAGGAAATGCCCATTATTTCAGAGGGTTAGGGTGGCATCTGCTGTTTCCGTAGGGCCCTCTTGTGTACATATAGGGATAATTTCTGATGGGCAAATCTCAGTCTTTATTGTGAAGGCAATTTCATTGATTGTGCTGGACAGAACTGCCTGACAGGTGCATGGTGCCATGGCTTTGTGTGACAAGGAATGCATGGTCATGTGATCCTCACCTGTTGCCAAGAGTTCAGTTTCTAAGCTGAAATCTAGGCCTATGCTATTTCATTTAAAAATGGCGTTTGATCTATCATGGTTTTACTATCCTATGGAATGGTAGCCTGTTTGAAAGGAGAGGAGTGGGAATGTGCAGCTGGGGAAGAAGGAGGGGACAGAGCTGCTGCTTTTAGTGCCCACACAGCCCTGCAGGCCTGAGTGGATTCACATTTATTGTGAGACCTCAGTTGTTTGTTGTAAAAGTTAAACAAGATGGGAGACTGCTGGAGGGGAATGGGTACTCTCAACAGTTGAATGTTGCCTACATTGTTTTCTGCACATGTGACTTTACTCGAAAAATGGGCACAGCTTTTCACAGGAGGCCAACAGCCTGAGGTAGTAACACTGAGCGTTCAAGTCACAAATAAGATGCTAGGAGTTCTACTCTAGCAGTAGAAAATGTTGGATAATATTCCATGCTCCAAGATAAGGTGGGCCAAGTGGGTGTCCTTAGCTTGAATTTTTGTTTTTCTTTTCCCGTCTTTTTAAGTAGGAAGAGTGCTTCTATGAGATAAGGGAAGACTATGGAATATATTAGTTTAAAACCCTCAATCACAACAGTGTGGTACCCTATAAAAATAATAGAAATCTGTCTTCTGAATTGGACTTACTAAACTGTTGTATAATAAAAAAGGTCTAAGCAAAGAATTGGGTTGGCTTATTAAGTAGACACTCTTGTGAACTGAGCAAGACAAGGACCACCCACAAAAATGTTGTCACTATCACACTTGTACATGAAGTCCTTTGTTTCAAGAGATTATTTTTAAAAATTAAGAAATTTGTTCAAAAAATCAGAACTTGATGAAGCCAGAGCTCAGGTTTTAAGAAGGTTGTTCCAGAACAAAGTGCTTGTCTTTTACAGTCTAAATAATTTTTCCTCTGGTTGTGTTTTTTGTTTTGGTCTGTTTTTGTTTTGTTTTTTTTTAAATGTGTGCCATTTGTTTCTGCTTTTAAGGGTGAGATTTGGAAAAATCTCACTCAAACTAATTTGAAAAATTTAGTTTTCTGTGATTTTTCTTGAATAGAAAAAATATGAAGCAAACTAGTCTGATTTTTATTCTATCTAGCAATTCTGTACCTAAAAATCTAGAGCTAAGATGCCATACAGTTTTGCAAGTGTGGTGGGTGACTGTGACTGGATGTCATTTGCCCACCAAAGCTGCTCTATCACTCCCTTCTGCAACTGGACAGGGGAGAGAAATTATAGCAAAAGGTTTATGAGTTGAGATAAGGACAGGGAGAGATCGCTCACCAAATACTGTCATGGGCAAAACAGGCTGAATTTGGGGATATTCACTAAATTTGTTACTAACAAAATCAGTGGGATAATGAGAAGTAAAATTAATCTTAAAAACATCTTCCCCCCACTCATCCCTCCTTTCCAGGATCTACCTCCTCCCCGCCAGCAGTGCAGGGAGACGGGGAATGGGGGTTATGGTCAGTTCATCACATATTGTTCCTGCCACTGCTCAGGGAGAAGAGTTCTTCCTCTGCTCCAGTGTAGGGTCCCTCTCATGGGAGACAGTCCGCCATGAACTTCTCCAGTGTAAGTCCATCCCACAGGCAACAGTTCTTCACGAACTGCTCCAGTACGGGTCACTCTACCATGAGGTGCGATCCTTCAGGCACAGGCTGCTCCAGTGTGGGACCTCACAGGGCCACAGGTTCTACCAGGAAATCTATTCCCGCTTGGGCTCCTCTGCCCATGGGTCAGCAGGTCCCTGCCAGGACCCTGCTCCAGCACAGGTTTCCCATGGGCTCACAGCCCTATTTCAAGCATCCACTTGCTCTGGCGTGGGTCTTCTCCACAGGCTGTAGGTGGATCTTTTCAGCCCCGTGGACCTCCATGCGTTGTGGGAGCACAGCTGCCCCACTATGGTCTGCACCATGGGCTGCAAGGGAACCTCAGTTTTGGTGCCTGGAGCACCTCCTTCCCATCCTTCTCCACTGACCTTGGTGTCTGCAGGGCTATTCTTCTCACATATTCTCACTCCACTCTTCTCTGGCCACAATTACATCTGCACAATACGTTTTTTTTTTCCTTCTTTAATATGTTAGCACAGAGGCATCACTATCATCCCTGATTGACTCGGCCTTGGCCAGTGGCGAGTCCGTCGTGAAGGCAGCTGGCATTGGCTTTACCAGACATTAAGGAAACTTCCAGCAGCTTCTCACAGAAGCCACCCATGTAGTCCCCCTGCTACCAGAACCTGGCCACACAGACCCAATACAGCAAGCTACTTATTAGCATATTTAGGATTGCAGTCTTGTTGAGGGGATTTTGTTTGTTTCTTTTTGCGATGGTTGGTTTGTTTTTTTTAATAGGACTGGTTCACAGAGTTCTGTGGTAAAAGTTGGTTAATCTGTTCTCCACAATGCCATGGCGTGGAGATCCTTTTTGGTTTGGGAAAAATTATACCTTACACTTCTGATTTCTGCTGCCTGTAATTTCCTGTTGCACCAATTCTTCTCTGATACCTGTCACGAGAGACATCTATGCAGAAAATGGGGTCACTGAATGACAGCTGAGCATGTGAAGGCGGAGAGGCAGGGGAGAGTACAGGCTGAAGTACAGGATCTTATGGTTGGAGCACAGCATCCTCCTTCTTTTTTCCCCCATCCTAGTGTATACTCACTTACCTTTTGGCAGATGATGTGGAAACAGAGTGTGCTGGTGGTGACAGCAGGGGCCAGAGCAACCTCATGTGTCTGTAAGCCATCCCTGCAGGCTACCACTCCAGAGAAGGGCATTGCTCCCACTGTGGGCAAGAGAGGGGTGGTCTGCTTACAATTAAATTGCTGCCCCCCCCCTCAAGGGCTGCAATACGTGTCAGTTCACATTCGGAAATTTCATGTGCTTAATGTATTTTGGAAAGAAAACCAAACTTTTATCAGAAAAAAGTTTTTATTGCTGAGAAACTTTGAATTGATGAATTAGCAGCTATTTTTATTCATGAGTTACATTCAAAAAAAGATATTTTGGTTAATTGTATCTTAAAATGTATAAGAGTTGCAGAGTTTCACTTCTAAGGTTTTCTCATTTTCAGAAACAAGACACTGGACAGATTTTGTTGGATATGACCTATAACCAGTTGGGTGTGACGGAGAAGGAATACTTTGGTTTACAGCAAAATGAAACTTCAGTAGATTCACCTGTAAGTACAGTTAATAATAAATGTGTGTGCATGTATATGTATGTATAAATATATATACATATGTGCATACACATATATGTATACACACATATTCATGCACACACATGCACATAAAGAAACAGTATTTATTTGTAAATATTTTAATCCATCTAATAGTTTTTCATTTCACAGCGATGGCTTGAACCAAGCAAACCTATTAGAAAACAGTTAAAAGGTAAGACTTGTTTTTAATATCTTGATTGTAACTTTGTAGTCCTGGTTTTCTGTGTTCTTATGATTAGAAAAAATGCAGTTTGTCCAGATGGCAAATTTTCATCAGGAACAAGTCTTATCTCTGCCAGTCTCTTCAAGAGAGCTTTCTACTACTCCTTACTCCTATCTGACCTGCTAGGTCACTAACTTTGATGTTGTAATAGCATCTAAACCTGGCTTTTGAGCAGTGTTAGACTTCATGACCATGAAAGCAGCAGTCATGTTGTTGTGCCAGTAAATTCCTTCTGATAGGGAAGATAAGGAAGAAGGGGTTTGATTGAGGGAAGCATAACCAATTTCATGTATGGCAATTTCTTGTCTCAAGTACAGCAAGAAAAAACAAATTTTTGCTTTTTTATTAAAAACTAATGAAACAAAAAACACCACACACTTCCAAGTGTATGTGTTTTTCTAGCGTGTCTTGTTTATAAACAGCTTTGGGTAACACAGAATGCTTACCAAGAAGTACAGGTGGGCCAGCATGATGGTGCCATATAGCAACTTAGGAGGACTGAGTGACACTATTGCAGTTTATGCTGTGGCACTTGAGCTATGCTTTTCAGCTCTCTTATTTTTACCCTGTGTTACAGATTATGTTTGTTTGTTTGTTTTTTTCAATTCATACACAAGGTTAGCATGGTGAACTTCTGTAATGTCAGGTATTTATATGTAAGATAGAATTAAGCGTTATGCCAGTTGAGACACCTTAAGCGTATTTGGTTCTTTTCTCTCTTCTAATACTTATGAGGCAAAGGTACCTTAATAACACTTTTTATGCAAAGTAGCATATACAAAGTACTTTAAATGAAAGCATTACAGCATTTGAGTGTTTTCTTCTCAAAGTTGGTGTTAGGGGATCAGGAGAGACTTCTCATAGTTTCTTTTAGTTTCATGAGAAAAATACATGAGATTTCCCTGTGGTTGTTCAGGTAATTTTTCTGTAAATATAGAAATTAAAACTGTTTTCTGTTTTAAACTAAAAATTTTATTTGCTCTTCTAAAATATTGCAGGAGGTTTTCCCTGCACCCTTCGTTTTCGTGTAAGGTTTTTTATACCTGATCCTAACACACTTCAGCAAGAACAAACCAGGTAACTTCTCTTTGTTTGCTTCCATGAACTAGGAATGTGTAAAGCCCTCCTTTCACATGTCCAAAGCTTTGCAAACTATGCTCTATTACATAAATAACTTTGTATAACTCTTAATATTAAATGTGTTTGGATTGGACAGCTTGATGAGTGGTTTCTGCTACACACAGCCTACAACTCCAAAATACAGTAGGAATATAAGCAAGTACAAAGATGTCAGTTGGTTTATTTGCACCTTGAATTCTTTGGGGTTTTTTGAGCCTGCATGCCCTAGATCTATCTTAGAAGTTTTGTATCAACATTGAGTCAGTTTTGAACATGTGCAGTAGATTTAATGCCAAGGGTGTGGAAGGGTGGGGTTTATTTTGTTTCAGGAAGAACAGATAACAGTTCTTGTTTCCTAGTTTGCCCATTACACTTGTAACATGCAAAGATCTATAGTCCTTTGGTTTACAGTAGACCTTTTTTTTTTTACCTGTCTCTGATGGGGTACATGAATTATAAGCAATTTTCAATTAATTTGTCACAAGATTTTAACTGAATACTTGTTTTGTTCAGTGCCTTTGATATGGAATTTAGAATTTGAGGGCACCCATTAATCTGGTATTTTTGTAACATTTTCACTGCTTGTTGGTTTCAGTGTCTTGAGAATATAAATAACTATTGACCTGTTTTGATATTTGTTAATCATGCAGTTTTAAGCTGCTCTGCAGTTTAAACCTGAAATTATTTGGTGATCCGTTCTTTATGCTTCTTCATATCTCATTTCTTCAGTAGCACTAAAAAGTAACATTGTCAAATACACTAATAAGAGTAAGACTGAACTGCTCTTGGAGAATTGTTTAAGAGCTTTTTGTCATCATATACTGCTAGAGAAATGTCTCATTCTCAATTGAGTTGTTGCAAGATAGGCTTTCACAGTCTATCTTGATTGGGTTTTTTTGGGTTTTTGTTTGTTTGTTTTTGTTGGTTTTTTTTAATGTTGCATTCAAAGTCAATATTCCAGGAAGAAAGAGAGCCCAGTTCTGTAGTGGTTTGGTTTTTGTAGTGTTAGTTGTGACATTAATACTATGATCCTGGAGTTGCAGTACAGACTGCCAAAGATCTTTAAAACTTTTATCGGACTAAGTGGGTGTATGATTGCATATTTGCCAATGCCACTAATCTTTATTCATCTGTTTGTATAGTTTGCTGAGATATCTAATAAAATAAAACTAATATATGTAGCCATTTAAACCATACCTTTTAAAATAAATGTACATTTTTTCTTTTCCTAAAATACCTTTTCTAGGCACTTATTCTTTCTGCAATTGAAGATTGATATTGCAGAAGGAAGGTAAGAAGAAGAATCTTCAATTTCTCTATAATTATTTTAAAAATAAAATAAAAATACCTTTTTCTGAGAGTATTGTTGCTATAAAAATGTGCCTTGTGAAACATTGCTTTAAGGGAAAATTAAATTGCTAGGAAATGTTACAAATTGTCACATAGCTCACTCATTAAGAACATTTGAGAAGTCTGTTGTAAATGAGCTGTAGGAGATACCATGTGTCTGGAGGCACAATGTTAGCTGAATAGATATTTATGCAAGATTTGGTGTGACAGGCATGGAATTCCACGTGGGACCAACTATCCACTGTGGTAAGCAGGAGGGAGTAGCAAAGAGCAGTTCATACTATCGTTTCTTCTGATTTCAGGGTTATATTACCTATATGGTGGGTATATACCCAGTAGTTCCTTTGGCTGCAATTCCTGTGTGTTTGTACATTTTAAAAAAAAAAAAGGGGGAGAAAGATAGTCCAAGTACTTCTGCCAAACGTAAATTGCATTTAGGATTTGGTTTTTTTCTTCTATAGAGCCAGTTTTGGTCATAAGATAAGAGCTGTCTTTGTGCTCGGCATTGGCTAATTTTAGTGTTTATGTCTAGTTTTAAATAAACCAGAATGCAACTATTAAAGTAATGTCCAGAGCCTCATAAAAATCTCATCTCCTTTCCAGGTTGTCATGCCCCATTAGTTCTGCTGTTGTCCTGGCATCGTATGCAGTACAATGTAAGTAATAAACAATCATTATTTTGTTAGTAAATATATTTGACCAATGACCTTCTCTGCTGTTTGGCACTGGAAAATCAGGAGAGATTTCTTTCTTTGCCTATTTGTGTGGAGTATTCAACATGCTATGGCTGAAGTTTTGTAAAGCAGGTTCAGGTTGTTAAAGCAGCCTTCAGGCAGCCTAAATAGCAAAAGTGTACTTGCTAGGCCTGTCAAAAAGTAAAAAAGTTGATACAAGGGTAATATTGTTCTTATTTATGTGTGCTTGTACTGCTGACAAAAAAGTCAGGTTTTCATTGTCATCAGAAACAAAATAGTGAAACTTACTGTGTATTGCAATAGCTATGGGAAAACATTCCAGGGGAATAAGTGACCATGTAGAGAACAGTTAAGAGGAAGGTAAACTCATGATTAAGAAATTACAGAGTTCTTATGTAATTTTTTTAATGGCATTTAGTTTGTTAGTTGTCTAAAACTGGCACTTTGCAATACATTTAAGATGACTCTACATACAAGAACTTACATTCTTCTCATCTGCCTGCAACTGGGTAAAAAATTACTGAAAGGATGATACTAAAAAAACATCTTCTGTAGGAAAACCAAAATGGAATCTGATCCAATGCCTCACAAGCATACTGGACAGATAGTGAAAAACAGCTGGAGGAAAACCTTTCTCATTAAGCAAACAAAGAAAAAAAACAATGTTGAGGGTTTGATGGAGTTTGCACATTTGTTAAAATAGTTGTCAGGGGAAAGTATGCTTAGAATAGTTACGTAATTATTTGGATGAATCTCATTTCTTTATGGAAGGCTAGCAAAACCCACAGAAATGATTGAGGTAATTTTTGTTTGAAATAAGGGTCAAACTAAATAATTTAAATGTGAGTTTCAAAGAAGAATGTGATAAACTCTTGGTATCTATTAAAATCCTAAGGGGCTATAAAACATTAACTTTTATGTTTAAGCATGTCAAATATTGCAACCTTTCATAAAATGGAACTGTAATCACATTCAAGCTTAGTAAGAAGAATTGAAACCAGAACAAGTTTTCCATAGTAGGGTGCAGTCTCAGTTTTGTTGCCAAATGAAACGCATTCTGCTCTGGTGTTCCTGAAGAACAGTAAGGGTACTTGAAGGCTGAAACACTCTGTTAGGACTGTTAAATATACTTTTGCTGACCAATTGTGCTAAAGCTCAAAAATGCAAAGGGGCACTGAAGAATGTAAATATCTTATCACAAAGTAAAATTAATCATGCCACATCTAGCGTGCCACAAATCCCAAAGTAGTTTCTGTTTCCCCTTCAGTTCCATGACTGTTACCTTTTTAGTGCTTAGGATACCTACTAATGCATTTGTCTGTACTGAAGGGAAATGATACAAGGACAGTGAAGATTGTCAAAGGGTGCTAGTGTGTTTTAATCTTTTATGGTGGATTCTGGAATTTCCTATCCAGCTATTTGCCTGGTTTTTCAGCTCATAGATAATGCTGATGTTACCAGGTGGTGGGGGTTTTTTTGTGGCTTTTTTTTTGTTGTTTTGTTTTTTAATTAAAAGAAAAAACCCACAGAAAAAACACAAAACCAAAAAACCCCCTAACCTTTCTTTTTTAGCTCACTGATGTCCTTTTTGTTGCTGTTTGTATGATACCAATATTTATTCTCTTCATTCATAAAGAATGAAACATTTAAGAAAAAGATGTATTCCCTTAAAAAAAAAATTAAGTTTTTGTTTTCCCACCAGGCTGTTGCTGTTTACCTAAAGGTGATGGCATAGGAAAGACTTTCTGAAATCTGAGGGAAATCTGTGTCTCCTTATCGAGTTATGTTTGGTGGGATTCTTGTCAACTGAAATTGTTTTAAACCCTATTCTATTACTGTTTTAATTTCTAATCATACTTAGAAAGGAGAGAAGTTGTTCTTGGATATGAGGTATCTGCTTATGAAAAATCCATTGTCTGAAGTTACCATGAATTGGTTCTACCTGAGCTGTTTACTGCCACTTCATGGTGACTTTCAATTTGCTCTCTCCTTCAGGAACTTCCCTTGTATGCAGAAGGGGAAATCGTTGTTTGACGATCTCGTGGGTTATTTATTTAAAAGGTGTAGCAGTTGAAGCTGATGGGAGGGCTGAAGCAAGTGTCTTTCATTGTGTATGAAGGCTTGTGTTTGATATTTCCACTCTTGCTTCTTAACTATAGTTTTTACATGTGCCAGTTTTATGGTTGACCTTCACAGGCTTTGTCTGAGTTTTGTGAAGGGACGGTTTTTGGTAAAATCTTTTGTGCCACTGGAATGCTGCTTCTCTGTACTGCCCTTTTGCAGGCATTAGGGTTCAGCACTGTGGTTCTGAAGCAAAGTTCTGACATGTTATTCTGCACTGCTATAGCACACCCTGTGTTGCCTGGTGGTACTGACTTACAGGGGAATGCAAGTGGGTGTGACTACTGTGTCTAAATAACGTGACTAAACCTGATTATGAATGCAGCTCAGACAACTCAAAAATAAGTTGTTAGTGTTTTATCAGTAGTGTGCTTTGTGACAAAATGATCAGTGGATTTTGAAATCTTTTTTTTAAAAAGAAATTGTTAAGCTACGTTACAAATAATTTCAAAATTAAGTCAGAAGGATACTCTCATACTGAAAAAAATCTAATGATGAAGTGTACATCTTGGTTTTTACTAGTGTAAAATAGGAATGTTGTACAGTCTATAAAATTAAATAAGGAAACCTTTACACTATGTCTATTACTTTTTTTTATTTAAAATGTCACAAAGCTGATTTAGCAGCACTTGTTTTCTATCACTTCATGTAGTAAATTACCTTTTTCAGGCCATTATTTAAATGACTACCTACTGGTATGTAAGAAGTCCCACGAGTTTCATAAGAATATGCTCTTATGTGCATAAATCCATTGCTGAATTGGTGCTTGAATCTAAAGCACAGCAACAAAGCCAACAAAGATGTTATGAATGCTTCTAAGCTTGCATTTTCCTGAGCATCAGTTGCTTTTGTCTCCTGTGATAATGTTGCCCTCTCAGCTTTGCTTTAAGAACCAGAAAGTTTCTCTAGCAGACTGCTATCTATCTTTGAGAGTTTGTCCAGAAAGAGGTTAACTGGTTGCTTGAGATTCAAATGGACTTTAACCTCTTCTAAGAAAAGGAAGGCTAGCAAGGGTAAGGGTTCAAGGAAAGCTGAGCTTAATATGCAAGTCCCTCAGGAACTAGGCATAAGAGAGTTAGAATTCTGAGAATACCAGAAAACTGAGATCCCAGAAGAAGAGTTGGGCTGTAAGATTTAGAGAAACATCAACAGTAGCTCCACAGTGAGGGTCACACTACACAATTCCCCCATCAACTTTCTTTTTGCCTGACTCTTTTTTCTAATTTACCATCATTTTGCCCCTCTTTCTTTTTACAGAAATCTGATTGAAACCTCAGGCTTCCTGATTAGCCTCTTTTCATTTGGGGTTTTTTCTCTGTATGTGCTCCCCACCCATACTTTCTTGAAGTGAAATAGTGCTCAGAAGGACATAATCTAAGCTGAGACATTTGCTTAGAGGTCAGTCAGGTTTCTGCTACTTTCTGGGGCATCTGTAACCCTTATGCCTCAGAATAAAAATCAGATTGGATGAATAAAGAGAACTTTGAGCCTCAAGTTGTGTCAAGGAAGTTTTAGATTGGATATTTGGAAAAATTTCTTCACCAAAAGGGTTGTCAGGCTTTGGAACAGGCTGTCCAGGGAAGTAACCGAGTCACCATTCCAGGAGGTAGTTAAAAAACATGTAGAAGTGGCACTGAAGAATATGGTTTAGCGATGGACTTGGCAGTGCTGGATTAATGGCTGGACTTGATGATCTTAGAGATCTTGTCCAGCCTAAATGATTCTGTGATTCTAAAATGAGTAGTGGTGAGTGCTGAGAGACAACATAAATGACAGAAGATAAATGCATTGGTTCTTCAAAACCTTGTAACATTTGGGGAGTACTGATAACTACTCCCTGAAGTCTTTTATCACCATACTTTTTCAAAATGTACTTTGGATTACACTTTGCTTTTCTCATTAGTTTTTTTTTTATTGTGTCAGTATAGTTTCTGAAGTACATGTTGTATTTGAGATGCAGAAAAAGCAACTCAGTATAGCTTATATTTTCTAATTTGTTTCTTCCTTTTTCTTGTGATTATTTTTTATGTGTTGTTGTTTAACTGTGTCCAGGGTTTGAGCTGCTGATTTTTATTTTTTTAATTCTTTTAATAAAGGACATTACAATGACTGGCTCATTTTTCATTCTGGAGTGGTAAATAATTTGGAGACCATCATTGTGTATGCATAGTTTTCTTTTTTTTCCCCTACAAGTGTTCCTTTGTTTTTATTAATGCCTAATTTCTCATTCTGTCTTACCACAAAATGACCAGCTGTCGTAAGTGGTCATAAGCAGCTATTTACAGTCATGTCTAGGCTGAACATTTTTTTAAGGGCTCTTGAGTGTGAGGCATTATTTCCTTTTACAAAACAAGTTAGTTTTACCCACATGATAGCTAGTTCTGCTTGTCCAGTAGTGACATCAAAATTACTTACTGGCTGAGTGGGTTAGTATTCATGTTCTTATTCATGTTAGTATTCTTGTTCTTATTTGGATGCGGGTTCCACTTGTTGAAATACCTTTCCTTCTCTCAACATTCCCTTTTGAGGGTTTTGGTCCTTTTAGGAACTTCTCTCTGAAAACAATTTTCAACATGGTGTCTTTAATTGTTCCATCTACATCTCAATGAACCTTTTTAGTCCCTCTTTAATAATAATCTATGTTTTTATGTTCATTTTTAGAAACTGAATTCTACTGTAGCAGATTATTTTCTGATTCCAGAAGCATTTTACTACGTGAATACTTTGTAGTTACTGTTGAGAATCAGTAACTACTTTGGTTTTCTCTACTAAACTATTTGATTAGATTCTTTTCTGGTGCACTTCTTAGGTCTTCAGAAAGTTGATATTAAACTAGATTTCAAAGACTAGCTTTTGTAGGCATTCCTTTGGACCAAAGTGTCCATATTATTTATAACTGATTTCCCATCATGGTTGCCCCGTCAGCCATTCATACATTTCCCTTCTCACATCTGTAGTTACTTGAAATGCCCATGTGCAGAAATAGGTGCTATTTCTTTGTATGCAAATTTTGTTTTAGTTATTATTTACAAGCAAAGTCTGTAGAATTGGAGACCCACTTTTCTTCTGTAGAATTGGAGACCAACATGTCATCTGTACCTTGAAGAACATCACATATATGGGAAGTAGAAATCTGTCAACCTTTAAGTTATACAAAGCTAAAGACTTATCTTTTTTAAATTATGTTTTCTGGGGCTGTAGAAATTGAGCCAGATTGAAAGGTGGTATTTTGATACTGTTAGCATTCAAAATAACAACCGAATTAATTTCTAAGCTGGAACCAAACAAATAATTATTTTGATATTGTAGTAGAAAGCTTGGATGTCAACAATAACTTCATGTAAGTAAGAACCACAGACAAATTTGGCTTGGAAGGGGCCTCTTCAGTGTCAGATCAAGTTGCTCAGATTCTTTCCAGTTCATTTTGCATTTCCAATGCTGCAATTTCTGTTGTCTGTCACTGTTTTGGTTTGCAACTCCAAGAAGAGTCAAACTGTCTTTCTTGCACCCTCTCCCTGGGGTAGTGGAGTACAGAAATGAGATCAGTGCTACCTTAGTCTAATATATAAACTGACTTATCAATGATTTCTTGGAAAAAACCCACTGTATAAACAAAGCCTCAGCAAGTACTGTAAAAGCTGTTGCATCAATGGCCTTTTTTTTGCTTCCATATGTGTAAGATCTTCCCTCTATAACGCTCTCTTTTTTACCTTTTTTTTTGTCATCTTCTTAAGTTTAGTAGTATATCTACTACTCGAGCTTCTCTGTCTAGGGAAGATACATCTGTGCCCATAGAATTCTTATTGAAATCTATCAATGCTACATAAATACACTTCTTCCTGGTCTTCTCCTCCTCTGTATCACAATCTTATTAAAATGTGTACGTTTAAAAAAAAATTTAAATAACACTTTTCTTTAATGCTTTCCTTCACAGGAGTCTTTCTACTGCTAGGAGACAGAGACAAAAATGTACACATTTGTTCTAACTGAACAAATTCTTTTTTAAAGGTCTGAAGAATAGATGGCTTGTTTAGGCTTCAATAAGGCATAGGCAAATCATATGCTGTGTAAACGTATATGATCTCAAGACTTTATTTGTGTTTCAAGAATTTATAAACTCTTATTGTATTGAAAGCTTGTAGAACTAGTGTTTTGGTATGTCAACATGGCTACTTGGCTATTGCACTCTGCTTTTACTAGGAGTTATAAAACAAATGTCTTCTTTTTATTAAATATGGTCTTCTAAATGAATGGTTTATCAAATTCTTTTCTTTGAAGCCTTTCATATTAGATCTGACATTCAAATAGCAGGATTTTATTTGTTTTTTTGGCTCATCCTTGGTTCAATTTTCTTTCATTTTACTCTATATTGTTTCCCAGTTATAGTGCATTAAAGAGCAGCAGTGGTCTAGAATGGAGAAATGTAAAAGTATGCTTTTTTTTAAACTGTAACTTTATCTTCACTGAGTATCTGCTGGCTCATGTCATCAGAACAGAAGCTATGTCAGGAGAGGCTCAGATTAGAAATAAGTCTTTAAAATTTCCTTCTTCTCTTTTCTCTTCTAGAGAAATCCAGTAAAGAGCTAGAAACATCATAGGTTGTCGTTCTTACTGATGTCTTGATATGCCCTAACTTTTTTTTCCTACTTGGATAATTAAATCCTGTACATGATCATTAGTCTTCCAGGATGTTTACAAATCAGCATTTATAGTTTCTCTTCAGTTGTGACAGTTGTCTAGGGAGTCGGAGAAGCAAGTAGTACTCTAAATTGCTCCCCTTGTTGGCATGACCTCAGGTAGCTAGGAGGAAGAGGAAAAAAGACCAGAACGACCTTCATATTTGGAATATGAGAAAGAAGACTCTACCTCATAATGTATGAAGGAACAGCAGTTACTCTCTTTAGAGAAGGTAAAATTACAGTAAAAATATCTTTTCCTATTGCAAATAAAATTGAAGTGGACAACTACATTATCTTATTCTTGACAATCTGACCTTTTCCCACTGGCAAGATTGTAGTTCAAACTAGCTGCAACAAATCTTAAAAACATAGATTATTTCATAGAAAAGCTGGGTTGTGTTCATGACTAGTAAAGGAAAAGGTCTTCAATCAACTACTGTCATCTATGAAATTGTGTGTTTTATTTGACAGTGTTATTAGAATGCCTACTTTGTTCTAAAGACTTTTAATTTTTGTTTTTATTGTTGTTGCCTTAGTCTTAGTCTTGGCAGACTTAGACTTTTGTTAATATATAGATATTCCTAAAAATTATTTCAGCTTCTTGTAATAATTCTGAATCTTCTGTCTAGTTTTTTTGTGGTAGGTTTTTTTGGTTGGTTGGTTTGGTGGTTTTGTTTGGTTTATTGTCATTGTTGTTATAATGTTCTTCTTCAGATAAATGTTATTTGACAGAAATGTTCAAACATGTTTTGGTTCTAATGGTAAATATTTAGTTTTGCTAAGTGATTTAATTCAGGTTCCCTTTCAAAAAAAGGACTAGAGCAAATCAGGAACATCTGCATTCAAAGTAAATTACTTACTGTTTATAATTCACTTTTTTATTGAAATATTTGCCATGATGCTGACAATTAGATGTGCCACAATATTAGCTTTAGACCACAGTTGCCTGGGAATTGTTTTGTGTCACAGTAGTTCCGTTTTCTGGGCTGTAGAAATCATACTTTTTTAATATATAAGGGGCAAATATTAGTTATCCCCTGCATTATAGATCCTCTGTAGTTGTTGTAGCTGTAAGTTATTTCTGATGCACACCCCCATCCCTCAACATGAATCATTTAAATATTGCTTTTATACTTTTTTTTTCCTAGAAAATAATGTTAATAGTATTATTCCTAAAAGTATGCTCTTGAACCTTGATATAGTTGAGGGGCTTTCTATGCTGAATTGTTTGCAGTCAATCAATTATTTTCTTTTGTGTTAATTTTCAAGTTATACAAATAACTTCTGGGAAACTTAAGTCTTTCTATTCATTATTTCACACTCTTCAGAAAAAAGCAGATTAGTACAGGTTAGAGTGATTTGCTTATACATACATACCATCATTTTTGGTGTTTAATCTCCAACTGTTTAATCAAAACCAGATTTCAAGAAATAGGAGGTTTGAATTAGTTGCTTCATTGAAACTAGGTAAATTTGTGGCAATTAGACAAGTAATTTGTTTGAAGCAGTCTCCTTGCTGCCCCAAACCTTGCTACTTCATAACAGCTAAAAGGTTTGTGTACATTTTCCAGGGTGTAAACTTATGCTGACCTAGATTTTAAACAAAACTTCCACAGACTGAGGCTATGAACTTACGGTTTACATTCATTGCTTTTCAGATGTGCCACTGACGGTGGATAGGAATTAGCTTTTTACCTAGTAACTGCTTGAAAATATCTACTAATCAGTATCATTCTTGAAGGAATAAGGTTTTAGAGAATTTCTTTTTGGCTATAAACATATATATACTTTTTGTAGAAGCTAGGTAATATTATATGTAAATCAGCAGTTATTTCACATGCTTTGTTAAGTAACTTATGTTCAGCTGAGGAAGGTTTTAACAATTGAATTTCTAGGACAGCACCATAGTTGGGAGTTGAACAATTTCTATCTGACTGTGTGAAGAGTAGATGCTTTCTAATTGACAGATCTTGTTGAAGACTTCTAATATACTATGGTCAAGTAAACGTGTATCAAATTGATTCCATTTACCATCTCTTACTGAAGCAATTTGGTGTTCTCTAATGTTACAGTACTGCACATCTGTGCCATCACGGCATATAATGCCTGTCTGGTGGTGTTACAACTTGTGGTGCAAAAGTTGGGCTATATAAGTAACTAAATAAATTACTGAGTCATTCAGTGCCTGAGATTATGGGAAGTGTATTTTGAAAAAAATCTTTTTTCACTGTGTTTAACACTGCTTGTCTGTTGGAAAATAGTTTGTAATTCCTGCACTTCCCCATATGTGCATGTGTTTCAATGAGAAGGATTTTTTTCTAAATAATGATCAATTAACTATGAAAACTTTGTGTATGTGTTTCTTGTTTCCTAACAGCACAACTTGGAGACTATAATGCTTCTGTGCATCATTCAGGATATCTCTCAAATTATAACTTTATACCAGAGCAGAACAAAGATTTTCTTACCAAAGTAGAATCTCTACATGAGCAACACAGGTAACATGAACTTTTACTTCTCTCTCACCTCTTGAGTTTTTAAAGAAAAAACAAGATGTTAAAAGGAATACTCAGGTTCTTAGTAGGTTCAGTACAATAGCTGTTTATATTTCATTACCTTCTGTTAAGTGAAATAGGTGCTAGCCTAATTATATTCAGAGTATAATGTTAATGTGTTGAAACATTTAAATAAATATCTAGTTATAATCTCCAGTAAATCAGTTAACCTTATACATTATTAATGGCAACCATCTAGAACACTGTATTAGATGTTTGAGGAACAAGGACATTTGGCCATTTTTCAAATTCTATAGATTTTTTTGTCTATCTGTGTGGAAAAAAAACAAACCACCAAACCAAACCACCATAACCATAAAACACCTCAATTTATATTGTGCTTTCTCTCCACTCTCATGAGTGTAGTATAAATACATAAATATAAATACAACATATTATTCCAGTCAGTGTGCTGCTAATTACTCTTTCTGACCCTGATGATTTGTCTCTTGTAAGACTGCAATTTTAGAATTAGAGGTGTTGATCAGATATTTGCAAGCCGAATGCAAATATGCCAATCTAAGAAATTGTCTGTGAACATTTGGGAAAATGAAATCCGAATCTCTATGGACTTGTTTTCTTTGTCTGTATTTTAACTGCAGTAGAGCTAATTCCTCACTCTTTTAGTTTCTTTGATTCATAGCCTGAAATATTTCCATTTCCATCTCCTCCTAATGTTCCTCAGCTCTTTTTTTTATCTTTCAATACTCTTACCTCTCCCTCTTGTTTTTTTACTGATAGTGGGTGTAGTGAATAGTTCTGAACTTCACGTGTTCCCTAGCAGTCCAGAACATGCATTGGCATTTATGAAGTAGAGGAGAGATAACCACTGAACTCTTAACTGCAACTTCCCTTCTGTTGTAGATACTAATCTTGATTGCTTTCATAGCAGTTCATATTCAGAAGCACAGCAGCTGAGGCCTCTACTCCTTCCATATTAATATGCAGTTTCCAGTAGGCTCAGTAGTTTTTAGAGGGGGACTTTTGGACAGGAAAAAAATAAATCTGCTTGTCTTTAGGAAGCAGTCATCTTGGAGGGAAGATTCTGAAGAGACTCGAAGTGGTTGGGTTGAACTCATATCTTTAGTGCTATGGTAGCAAGAGATATAAAACTGGTTATGTCCTACAGAGACCAGAAGGTACCTTTGGTCCTAAGATGTGGTGGAGTCTGTTGGAAAGACCCCTTTCTTTTCTGGTCTTTTCAATGAAATCAATGCTTTTATTGAGTGACTGTGGCAGAGTGAACCCTTGATGACTGAGAAGTTTAACTGCTGTATTTGAATTAGCGTAGATTGTGGTATTTGAAGTTCTGAATAAAAATACTGAGTAGACTGGACTAGAAGAAATATTTATTGTTTTAACATCTTTTTTTAAACTTGGCTCTTCAGGCCTATTTAATTCAGAGTGCAGGGAGAGGCAGACAAGTTATTATTTATCCTGGCAGTATTTCTTGCATACTCCTTTGGCGTGTATAGAGAATACTTAGGTCTGAGACATGATTTTGACTGATTCAATGCCATAATATGCTTGAAGAGAATGGTTCTGGTGCTCACCAGGCCTTTGGGAAGGAAAGACAGAAGGGGAGAATTTACTTTCTTACCCTTTGAGGAGAACATTCTTGCTTTGGAGTGAGATTTCTGCTAATCTGTGGTGAATAATATTTGCTATAGACCGTATAAGTTATCTGTAAATTGTTGAACCTTTGAATTAGTATTCTTAGATTACAGGATTTTCATTCTTTAGTGTCTGTCCTTTAGGAAACTTTCACAAAGGAAGATTAAAAGGCTTGAATTGGTGAAACACACAGACTTGAGAAGTTATGTCTTGTGTGTTGTAACTTGATGCAAGATTTTTATTACCCAGGATTTATGTTACTTTGCAAAACCTGAGGAAGTAGTTCTCTGAACATGTTCATGGCAGACACTATTCAGTGGACAGTACAGAACTGCTGAGAAAGTCACTGTTGTCATATTGAACTGGTATAGCTTCAGAAATTTTTCTTCTGTATTCATCCCTAAACACATGGGGGGGGTTATGTATGTAAGTTCTTCTAACATGGTTTCCTTTTTGTTTCTTGTTTAGTGCATAAGCAGCCTGAGATCTTAGGATGAAAATATTGTCCAAATTTATAAAGTTTTTTTATTACTTGCAAGATCCAGCCATCAGTTTGAGGAGAAGGATGCATTTGAAGCTTCATAGGAAACTTATATATATGCCAGATAAGATTTGGTAGGCCTTGGGTATCAACAGCTATAAAAATTGGGAAGAGACACCAAGACCAGTTTCCTCTTGCCTGTTTATCTCACCGAATAACTACCATCTGCTTAGGGACCTCAAAATTTCGTTTCATCTGTAATTGAGTAGGAGGGTGTAACAAAAAAACCCATAAGTCTGTGCTGAGATACTTTTTCTTGTTGACCTTTTAAGATACAAGGTCAGGTGTGGATGGCATATGCAAATTGAGAATTAACATTTACAGACATTTCTTATTGGTATGCAACAGACTTTCTGAACAAAATTCTTGATCAATTTTTTTTAAATGAAGGTGATGTACTCTTGCAAATATATTCAGCATTCTATAGTATAATAATTTTTTTGTTTTTTGTCCTTACTCTTTTTTTCCAATATTTTGATATCCTCAAGCCACACTACTGGCTATTGCTTTCAAATTCAAGGTAACTTTAAGTTTCCTGGAGCATGATCTAATTGAATTATCATTGAAAAATGAGAATTACTGAGTTATGTGGAATGCTTTATAGCTGCAGTTCTTAACACAATGTTATGTCAGCTTTTTGCAGGTTCTTTTTAAATTGGGTTTGATTAACATAATTTGATGCATGTCATTTTGGAAGCTTACCTAGCAAAGTCTTGTTTTTACCTGCACTTAGTTGTAGATATGACAGGATGATATCAGATGTCTTTTCTACTTAAGTGTGTGTAGCTATTACATGCATCACTCAACTTCTGTTCTCACAGCTACTGCAATGGGGTGTAGTAGTGCCTGAATCGCTGCTCTGTGCTGTGAGTCCAGGATCACTGTGGGCACAGCACAATGTCAATAGGCTATGGCAGATTCCAGGATAGAGCTGCCTCTTGTCTGATTGTTTCTTTACAGGTCTTGGCCCTGCACTTTATTGGAGAGGACTACTTTCATTATCACACCTAAATGAATCTTGTTTAGGCCTCGTTGCATTCCTCTCATATGAATGATTAGTAGGCCGCGTGGGAGAACCAGCTAAATGGGGACCACTGATGAACTCTTTGGGTTTTAAAACTCTTAGTAGATTCTATCCTTCCGTAAGGATACATAACCTGATTATTGAATGTGTGGGGATTTTTGATTTTTTTTTTTGGTGTCTGTTAAAAAAAAAATTAAAAAAATGTATAAGTCTCAGAATTGTAGAAACTTTCTAGAAGATCAGAAGATCAAATCCTTGTATGTCTTGCTGCACATAGCAGCGGGAGAAAAAAGTATTTTAGGACTTATAGATTGTAGGTAAACTCTGATGGCTTTTCCTTGGTGAGTTTCATAACTTTAACTTTATTAATCTGCTGCTCCCCTTTATTTTATTAATACATTCCTGCTACTAATCTTTCTCCTAAATGACTTCCTTCTGAGGGACCACATAATATAGAATATTTACAGATAAAGCTTCTTGCTGTAAAGTAAGGTTTTAGGGGAATAGTTTCCTCATACCTTTGAACATAAGAGATAAAAATTATTTTTCTAAAAAGAGCTGGTCCGGAATGGCTAAGGTAATAACAATATGTATAATTTGCTCAATTTTTTGATAGGACTTTAGGAGGATTTTCTCCAGTGAAGAACTTGTGGTACTAGTTAATGAGATTTATTTCTCAGACAGTGGGCTTTGGGATTCTTCTCCTTTTCTGCCTTTAAACAAATACACTATAATTTTTTTATTTGCCTGTGGTTCATATTTATTATTTTTCCCCTCTTTTAGTGGCCTCAAGCAATCTGAAGCAGAGTCCTGCTATATAAATATAGCACGAACACTTGAATTCTATGGAGTGGAATTGCACAGTGGTAGAGTATGTTTATATTGTAATTTTTCACTTGGAAAATAAATTTATATTCTTTTTTTTCACATGAATGTAATAGCAGTAAAAAAAAAAAAAGTACTGACTTTACCAGGTGTTCCTTCTAATTATAAGAGTTGGGTAATTTTTCAATAATTTCTGTGTAACATAGGTGTTGGAATTTCAACCAAATAAGTTAGCTCTCCTTGAAAGAGTAACAATGTATTTTTAAGATAAATTGTTTCATTACTACAGTATATTTTACTTAATAGTTTTAGTAAAGTTTCTGAATGTCTTAGCACAAAAGAAAATGAATGCTCTGTTCTGTACTGTTAGTTGGCAGGTGTTTTAAGAGTTTTAATTAATCTGAATTTCTAACACTAATTTCTGAAGTGTTAAGAATATAGAGATTTCTTTTAAAATTTCTTTATTCCCTGACACCAGGCTAAATCTAAGCAGTATTTAGCAGCTTGAGTGATGACTACTAAAAATGTATTTGAAATCTTTCAGATACAGGGTGTGCATTGATGAGAAACATGCCCTAGTATTTCACTAGTACTGGCATTTAATTATCTGATCACACTATTCATTTGAGGCGAATCCCCAAAATTCTTTTTTATTGGCATTCCGGTGTACAATTTACCATTTGTGCTTATATCTAATAGTAAATTGTTTTGGCATAAAGCTTGTAGTATAAAAACTAAATTAAGTGACTGCAGATGAATGATATCCTCAATGAAGATGACTATTGTTTTTTCTAACATTTTTCTGAGTTTTGCTAATAATTCTGACACTGAGAATTTTAATGAAAAACTCATAAATTTCTGTAATGATGAGGAAGAAATACAATAACTAAGTTGCTTTCTTCAGCGTGGTGCTTTCTTCTGGTTTTTCTTTATACTACCACAAATAAGTGAGTGTTGCATTAGATGTCTAGGAATTCCTAAAGTACTCCTGTGTGAAACCACTGTAACTACATTCAAATTATGAAATACAATGCTTAAACAGTAGAGGCTTTTCTTAAAAATACGGAAAAGTACAAAGGAAAGGAAATAATTAAAGTGCTCCATCTCATATGAGTATCAGGAGAGGCATCTGTTAAATGTGATCAGATATCTTCCTTCACATGCATTGGTTGTGTGTAAGTAATCTAGCATATATGAACAAATTTCTTGTGTTCTTGTGTCTTCTGACAATGTAAAAGCTTTCATGACTTCTAGTAAAAGCCTTCATGATTTCTAGTGAGTAATTAACTTTAAATGGCAAATGGGCATCTTATTAAATTTGACTTTGCCTAGGTTCATTGTCTATTGGGTCATCTGCCGCCTTTCTGCTTTAATGACGAACTCTTTACTGTTACACTTGAGATTTCCCTATATACACTTAACTTGATCAGTCTATGCCTTTTAGCTTCTACTGTAGCCTAGTATTTTGATAAGCCAACTTAAGTTCTAAGACTATCACTATGTGGCTATTGTCTTAATATTCATGGCATGCTATGTCTGAAAATTCTTCCGGTTTTCATTATTCTTCCTGAGTTATAGGCCACTGAACTACATGCAGGATGTCAGTAGTCATCATACCAGTGCCAAGTAGTGAAGATAAAGTTGACTCAGACATTTTCAACTAAAGGAAATTTCATTGCAGTGTACTGGGCTGCTCTGTCTTAGCAGAAATACCTTCTGAAGATATCTGCCTAAACAGTGTTTTGTTGTTTTTTTTTTTCCCTAATGCATTGTTTCATATTTAATGACCTCAGTCTCACAGGTTGTCAGAATATTAGTCATGAACTCCTACCCTGCCTGACACTGAACTGTATGATCTGAATCAACTAGAGTACAGATTTGAATCAAAGCCTAGTCTATTCCAGACTGCTAAAATGCAGACTGTCTTGCTACTGTTTCAATCCAAAATAATATTTTCATCACGATTCAGTTTTTTTTGAAGCATGAAGTGTTTGAAGTGATCTGTTTTTTCTGGCACTTGAACTGAAGATCTAGACATTTAGAAGCTGTTAGGAAGGTAATAGAAAGCAAAACAGAAAATATGCTACCTTTTAAATCTGAGTTTTGATATAATTTGAATGTTGAGCTTCATTCTTCCACTCCCTTCCTTATCTCAAAGTGGGTAATGGAAAAAGAAAAATACAGACAAGTATAATAATCGTGAATGTCTTAAGGAAAAGCCTTCTGTAGCAGGTGAATAGCATGCAAAATGTGAATAGCCAACAATTCTTAATTTTTTTACTTTTATTTTTTTGCTTTGGTACTAAAAGATTTACAAAACTTCAGTCTACCTGAAAGTGACAGGTTTAAGTAAAAGGAACTTTTTTCATATGGCTGCAGTTACAACTTTTTTTTATTATTATTTCTTTCATGTTACCTGTTTCTTTTTACAAACAGATGCATGTTATTTCTTTGCTGTGCAATTTAACAGCATAGATATTTTGAAGGGAAATAACTGCACATCAAGTTCATATTTCTTTTGGAGACCCTCTCTTTATGCTAGTCCAAGATCTAGGTTACAATAACAAATAACAAATAGCATGGGAGATTAGTGGTTTGTACTGGTGCAGAGAGGGGTAGGGAATGAACTTTGTTCTGACAAAGCTCTTGGAGAAAATAGAGTAGTTTAGCCTAATTAATCCCTATCAAATGTTTAGCTAATCCTTTATTTATGCTAAATCATTTCAATTTTCAGCTTTCTCCTAAAGCTGTTTTTCAAGGTAGAGACAGCTTAATTACATGCAGTTCATCTCCTGAAATACCTCAGTTTTCTCCCCAAACGTTAAAATAAAGGGGTGTCAGTTCTGAATTCCTGTATTATGCTGGCATAAACTGGCACTTTGGGAGCTTCTTCCAATGAAGATTCAACCAACTCCTCTAGCAGAAGTTCTTGGCAAAGTGAGGCAGTAGTGTGCTGAGGGTTCTGGGTTACTTTGAGTGTATTTGGCCTGCTACCTATTTACTGATTTTCTTTTTCTGTTCTCTCAGAGACAGGTCTGGTATTCCTCTCATCTTGCTAGAATTCAGTGTGACAGTATTCAGTGTTAATGCACTGTGTATTAAACAGGTTGTGCTCATTCTCTGTGAACCACTGTGGTATTTCACTAAAGGTTTATAAATCACTTTGCAAATTAGGTTAAGCTTCACTCATTCATATGCCTGAATCACTTCTATTCAATTGTTTTTGAGGGATTTATTGTAGACTTTCTACAGTATTGTCAGAACACATGCTACCTGTTCTATTCTTCTGTACCTTACTAATATAGAGAAATTGGGATTGGACATGGAGGAAAACTATATATTAATTGAGGACAGAGTACCATCTAGAGGAGCAGCTATGTTACTGAAGGCTTTCAGAGAATCCATTACCATTGGTAATCCTTTACAAAACAGTCTGAAACTGCTTTTGAGTCAAACCTGATATTTTAAACAGTGGGTTCTACTCTTACATGTGGATTTATATAGGTGTTGAGCTCTGTTTAGAAACTTGTGTAATAACATATTAGTATGTATTGATCATAAGAAATAGGAAGCCAATATTTCCAACTTCTGTAACATCAATGAGGGTTTATACTGAAATTGACCATCCAGAATCCTCCTCCCTCTCTTTTTTCTTATTTTTTTTAAACTCAAATGTCTGCTTATATGGAAGAATGTATTCTCTCTTGAGTATCTCAATACCTGGAAAACATTATAAATTTATGATTTTTTTTTCCCAGTTGAGCATTAAGGAAATGCACCATTTTTGTTTAGTTAATAATGGATTTAGTTGAGTGTGTCAAAGATTCATGTATACATGTGTATCTCTCCAACATACTCTCATATGCAAAATTGTGGTCATCTCTCCTGTCAGTCTTTATTGCTAAGACTTTTTTTGGAAAAAGTAAGGAATTATTTCCCCTCTCTTTTTGAACTGCTTATAATCAGAAAATTTGTATTGAGTTCCCAAGATTCTGTGACATTTATCTAACTGATCTTGGGAAGTACTTCAACTTCTTTCTTATGCTGAAATTAATAAGGCTAGACTTGCGAATTTAGTTTGATACTGACCTAAAGAATATCCAGTGTAGTAGGATGAACTTTACAACTTGTTTTACTGAATGAAATTTAGAATACCTATTAGATAACATCAAAGGAAAGAGAGGCATGAAAATCAAAGCTCAAATATGTTGTTGAATTTTTTCCTCAAGAATAGCAATTTAAATCTAGAAAGCTTGAAAATTAAATTTATAAGTAGATAAATGGGAATGACACAAACTGCATCTGTATTCTTGCAATGTTTTTCTCTTGCAGGATCTCCATAATCTAGATCTTATGATTGGGATTGCATCTGGTGGAATTGCTGTATACAGAAAACTCATCTGTACAAGCTTCTATGCCTGGTAAATTCCTTTACTAGTAAAGAAATATGTCTAATTTTTTCCAACTTTTTTCCATTTGCTTTCACATTTATTCCAAAGAAGCCTACAGTAGGTAAATTTGTTCTTTATGGAGTATCATTGTATTTCGTTGTGTTGAGATAAAAATGAAACCTGTTGCCTAGGCTTTTAATCCATAAGGCTTCTGAACTTCTTGCACTGTGTGAAGTCTTGATAAAGTTAATTCACATACAAGTATGTGTACATGATTAGGAGGACCCTGTGATCTTAGAGATTTTTTGCTGTTATACTCAATAATATCTTTAAAAAAACTCAGAAAAACAAAACAAGAAATAAACCCAATAAGCACTACTATTAAAGCTGAGCAGCTAACTGTCTGAACATTTTATCCTGACATTCAGAAAGAAGATATTTTCTTTTTTGAAAAGAAACATAAAATGAGTTATTTGGTGTTTGAGATATACTGGAACTAGGATAATATGATTTAGGCAAATTTTTAAATGTCAAAAAACAAGGCTATATAACATTAACAAGGTTTGGAATCAGCAGGGGAGAGACTTTTACATTATTCTTTAATACTGAAAACATTAGAATGCATGATACTGTCATAGAAAATAATCTCTACAAAAAGAAATCTAAAGTGAATGACATGAGAAATTATTTAAGCTATAGTTTTTGATAGTACTTTTGGGCTTTATTAGTTTTACCATGCTAAAAATGATAACATAAATTAGAAAATTATATGGAGTCTGGTTTTTGGATTGGATCAGAATGAATTTTTCTCAGTCTTTCTTTTTTAAAGTAAGGATGAATTTGTTTTTTATACTTGATAAACTATAGCTTTGTCTTGTTATGCATAATTTCTTCATATATTTTGTAACCATTTTTCTGGAAAACTGTTTCAGTAAGATGATATACTGTTCTTAATTATGACAGAAAAATGCACCCTAATGCATTCTACTTGCTTTTTGCCCCTTAGAGACAGTCCTTAGAAGCATTCTTTAAATACTTGAGTCATTCCATCCTTTCATTTAGGAACCCAACTAAACAGCGATTTCATATAGAAAAGCAATAAAATCAGCTTCAATTTAAATTTTAGTGGAAAATATACTGCAGAGTCTCTGGATTTTTCTTTTTTAGTTTGCTGTCAGTTGCATTTCAACTCCCTTGGTTGCACTGCAGTCATCCTAGATAAATGTATGTCAGTAATAATGCTCTCACACAGCAGCACAGTGAAAACTTATGGTTTTCCATTGCTAATGCACATTAAAGCACAAAAGACTTTTATTTTTCATCTTTGTACCCTGAGCATTGCTCTTTCATACCTCAATCTCTCGACTTCTTTAAACAGCTGCAGGTTTTAAAAACTGTCAGCTGGAGGCACATTTTCTGTCTTCTGCAAGTCTTGTTCTGCTAACTTAGTGACCTAAGTAAGGTATGTATGGATAATAGTTATTTCTGAAAACCATAGCAATGGCATTTTAAAATCTTTGACTATATGATTATTTTAGGGAAGGGAAAGAGAGTTTATAGCACACAAGACAGGAGGAATCCACAACTTCCTGTGCTACTTTTACTCCTGGAAAGCACAGAGGAATAAAATACAGATGCTAAAACATCTTTCACGAAGGCCTATTCTCATTTACAGGAAGAAGTTGAGGGGGGAAAAAAAACCATAGGTTTTTCAGTTCAGATAACTTCCACTCTAAAATAAAAGGTTTAGGCAGTAATATTTTCAGCTGACAGCTATCAATTGTTCCCAAGCTGTCCTACACACTCTCCCTCTCCCTCTCTCTCTCAGAATATCTTCTCAACTTGAAAACAAGAACTCCCTATATAGGGGCTAACTTTTTGATATTTTATTTCTGGCATCTTGCACGGGTTAGTCATAATTCTCCATGAAAGAATGGTGTCCATTCCCTGCTCCCCTCCAAAACAAGCAAACACCGAAAGTCACCACCGCAGAGTAGCTTGGGGTGCATTTGTAGTATGCACTCTCACTTTCATTTTAGACTTCAAAGCAGAATATATTTCTATAATGCCCTTTCACCTGATTGAAGTGGTACTTATTTAGGCTTTTTATGTAACACTATTTGTACTAAATAGTTTTTCCTACGTCACTATTAGTATGATAGAACTCAAGGTGGCAGCAAACACCATCAAGACGCTCTTTCCAAAATTTTAAGTAAAGTACTCTACAGCATTAATGGATGACAACAATACAATTATGCCATATGGTAGTAGTCAAAGGGGACCAAAAGTTTTCAGGAACAGAAGCAGTGAGAATTTTTCTTTGGCAAAAGGAGGATTTTCAATCAAAGCAACCTACGTGAGAAGCTGACTGATCACTCAGAGGCAATGCAAGCTAAGATAGGTTTAAAAAATAACTCCAGATATAACACAGTATTTTATGTGCTCTGGAAAGTTATTCCTGAGGGTGCTTAACTGTTCTGTGATAATTTCCAAATTGATTTTGCAGGTAAAGTATTATCTTAATGGCAAAGACATACAAACACTCTCTACATCAGCAGCAATTAAGGTTATTTATTAAATACTATTCTGTGTATGCAGTTTCATTGCTTTGAAAGCTTCAGAGAAACTGCTAGAGCAATGCATACTACAGTGCTAGTCAAAATTTGAAAAACATCTCAATTACCTTGAATAACAAATTTGACAGAACTTTTCCTACTGAATCTGTCAATGGCAAAGTGTGAACTTACAGGTAAAGAAACATTTTTTTCTTCAGGTCACAAGTACCAACTGCTAGTACTAAGTACTAGGACAGGACTGGCAGCTTAATCAGAAATTAGCAATTATGTGGCCCACTGAGTGACAAATCTATTTTGATCCTACGAATGACAGGAAGATGGGACCCAAAAGATGTATCATTTTTAATATGTTACAACTATGAAGTGCTTTATAAGTAGACCATGAAATTTAATGATTTGTGAATGTTGCTTAGTCACTGAACAGACTATTGGTGAGAGAGAAGGACAGCTGAGCCACCAGTTAGAATAACAGTAACTGCCTTCTATTCAGATAATTTTTGATTATGGCATCTTCAAGCACTTGTTAAATCTAAATCCTTTGATCCCTTAATCTCTCGGATCTTTTTATCGTCTTTCTTGGATCCTTTGGATTTTGCTGGATATGAACATTCACTCAACTTGTAGGCATAACATTGCAAATGATTTTTAGTTAATGCTAAATAAAACTGTCAGATTAACAAGTGTTCTTTGTCCCTGAACTAAATAGGTTTAGTTGTACTTTAAGAAGAATGAAGGGAATTGAGAGGGGTGCTCTACTTAGAGGAGTGTAAAAATAAAGAGAATTAAAGCCCTGATTTGGTTTGAAGTGATTATGTGATCATGCAGTGAATCAATGTTTAAAAAAAAAAAAAAAGCAGGGAATAGAGCAGAGAGATTAAGAGAGTTTTAGTACTTTGGGATGCTGGCTCCCTTTTTGTTCTTGGGTGGAGGAGTTTTTGCTTAGTCTGCAAGGTTACTTTTTTGTGTCCTGCATTTCTGCTGGCTTGATGTTAGGATAAGAGCAGATCATGGAAGCAACTGTGCAAGCTGAGAATGACTGCAAAAATTTGTTTGTTGAAGTTTAATCTAAGTCAAGAAATGTGGTAAGAACGAACCAGAAGCACAAAACTTGAGTGCTACTAGTTCAAGCAGAGTATACTAGAATCAAGGAAGGATTTATATATAATGGGTTGCAACTTTTCATTAATTTGCACACTGGTTTACCTGGTTGTGAAAGCATAGTGTTAATAAAATTCTTGTTTGTCTGTGGTTCTGTAATTGATGGAGAAAAGCATTTTCTGAAATTGGTACATACTCAGTTTTCCACCTCTTGTGCAGGAGCGGGGATTGTTCATTGCATTACCTTTCTTGTTAGTAACTGGCAAATATATTATCCTGTATTCAGGAACAATGTTGCTCTATAACTCAAGTGCATCTCCCATGGGCAGTGGGGAATGAATTTTATGCCATTTATCCCGCTTGCTGAGAGTCATGCAAGAACTGAGATGACTTTCAAAATAGTTCATACCTGATGATATCTAATGTCCTGTGAAACAGTCTCATCAACAGGACTTTCAGCAGCAAACTTCCAAAACCCTTTTATGATTTTTTTCCTTACAAGTATGACTTGATCAAAACTTAAAAAGGTTTCCTTTAGGCATCCATATGATTCCAGCTGACCACAAGAGAATTCTTTTTTCTGAAAAATGTAACTTTTCAGTTACTGAAGTAGAACTACAGCAGAGAAAAATTAGGTATTTTAGACAAATCTTGTTTTGCTGTAGGAAGGTGCGTAGGTAGGTAGAATTTTGTTTAATTTAGCAAAACTGATAAGCTTATAATTAAAATGAAAATTACTTGAGCACCAATTCCAATTGTAATCTTTACCTTATAAATATGTGTTCATACTGTGTATATGTAGACAAGAGGTGTTCAGTTCTAAAATTACCACATAATTTACATAGCAATGTTAATGAAGTGAAAAATATATTAACACTCTTTCTTACAGTTTTCATTCTTCTACAATTATGATTTTATCTACAAGATGTGTTTCATTATTAACACAAATGCATGATATTTTTCACATTATGAAGTCAGTTCTGTGAAGCCTCTGGGAAGTTTCCATGGTTGTATGACCAACCTTGTCATGTCTTTAGGGTCTTAAGTTTTGTTCCTTTAGTCACAGTTGTCATATGACTCTAAAGTTATACAAAACTTGACACATTTAACATTTGTGCAGCTTAGTAAAAGGATGTCATCAAGCTTTTGCTGCAAGAATAGATTTGGTGGGAGAGAACTGCTGTGAACTATTTAAAGAGTAAATGAGGATATCTATTTGCCACTCAACACAGGAGATGGCTGCATAATATTCATTGAATATTTAACAGCTATAATCTTTCGGGCTCACTGTATGCAGTATTATTTTTCATTGTTTTATCCCTCTAAATATTATTCAATATTTTATGGTCTGTTTCTTTCTTTTAGGGTGAACATATTAAAAATTTCCTTTAAAAGGAAAAAGTTTTTTATACAACAACGGCAGAAACATGTAAGTAATCATCTAATTTTGTTTTGATCAGGTGATCATACTCAATATTTTTGCCTTAAATATAAGCAATAAACTGCTGATCAAAAGCTTCTTTTGTGGTAACTTGCCTTTGAAATTCTGGTTTGTTAACTTGGCCTTGCTCTTCTGGTCCTCTTATCCTCTCTGTTTCCCATTTTTTGTTTCCTTTTCAACACTGAATCCTTCCACTTTTGGTCTAATACACTGTATCTTTCCTATGAAGGTTTCTTCTCCCTTGGAGACTTGGGATAAGTGCAGGTCTCCATCTTTTCTCCAATATTTATTAAACTAGCATATTTCCATTTTCTTGCCAGCATCTGCTGCTTTTTCTTTTGTCACTCTCCCTGCCCTGTAGAGTTACTCAATGCAGCGAATCTACTAAACAACTGCTGTGTGTAACATGGAGGGCTTCAGAAATTGGCAAAGTATGTGAAGATATTTGATAAAACTAATGTAATTTTTCTGCTGTTAAGGGTTGGCTTCATAATGCTGTGGGCTCCTGAAATATTAGTCTATTTAATGGGGGGGGGCGAATCTTGATTACTGATTATTATTGTGCTGACACAATACAAAAATAAATTAAGATATCTTTTTACAAAGACCATAGAATATTTAATATGATAGTAAAAGCAAAAAAAAACCCTGCAGAAACTAGGGACCAGCAGATGTATAAGTATTTTAATTCAGTTCAAGACAGAACTCAGACATAGTAAAACTATTAACTTATAGCTAAACTTCATGAAGGCTCTTTCTGGCTCTTTCTTAAACTGATAGGAGCTGTGTTACAAGAAGACCTCATGAGCCACATATACTAGAGAGTCTGCTAAACACAGGTTTCTATGGAGACTTTTTTTACCCAAAAGAAAAATATTTTCATATTATTTCTTTCCTGTATGTCCTTCTTTTTTCCCAGTTTGGTGGGTTCTTTGAAATTTGAGTGGCGTGCAAGCATGTACATGTTGTTACTGCTCAGGATTCACGTGTAAACGAAGTTAGTATCTAGAGAGGGTGTTACTGCACTAGTGCTTGCACAGATGCATAGCATGCATAGAGTGCATCCCAACCAACTCTAAGGGGATCTTCAGTTTTTTTGTTATCTGTAAGTTTCTAAATATATGGTTTATATGCAAACATGTCACAGTCTGTTCATATGTATTTCACTGCAGGAAGAAAGGAGGGGTTGACAAATTAGTGGTTTGTGAGTGCAATAATATTACACTTGCAAGTATTACCTTCCTCTGGGTTTGAGGGTTAAAAATTCACTGATAAATCGCAATATCTTCATATACACAAATATGGAAGGCTTATGAGCAGCAATTTCCAAATGTACCTGTGAGAATAAATGTAGTAACAGAACTCTTTGAGAGTGATTAGTAAAATGGAGGTTGGAACTACATGATCTTTAAGGTCCCTTCCAACCCAAACCATTCTTTGATTCTTGCAGTGTTTTCAAAATATGGAAAAATGAAGTGTCCATAGACAACAGTCTCTGTACTTTATGTAATGAATACAGATATTTTATATAAGACTTGACTGCTGTCAAAAAATGAATTTTTCTTTCTGGAGACTTGTGTCACCTTTGAAGAGAGCAGCAATTTTAATTTGTTCAATTAAACATTTGATAAGTGACGACAGTTCAAGGCTCTTCTTTTAACTTATCTCCCCTTAAGTGATCATAATTCTTTGTTTTTTATCTATGTAGTAATGCACACAGTATTATGCTTAAAAAGCTACAGAAAAAGAAGGCTAGCTGCTTGACCTTTTTATTCTTTCTCAGTACATACTAGAAAGCAGACCAGGTGTGCTACTAAATCTATGGATATATCCATCCTTGTCAGCCCCCTTTGCTTGGAATTTAGGCAGTAAGTCTGCAGTACTCCAGTGGTATTGCTTGAAAAAACTTACTGATGCAGTGCATTGGGAGTGAAGTCCTGGGGGCTTTTGCCAGAACAGTGGGTCACTTAGGGGGCTTGTGAGGGCAGATGACTGAGTTGGTGTGGGTCTTTGGATTGATTAGCTCCTCGCTTGGAAATACAGGAGGAAATAATAAATGAGGTTGAAAGTAAGGAAGATGAAAGAATGTGGGGAAAACAGAGCAGATACTCTATTTTCATAGACAAGGTTTGACTAAAGATGATCATAGTGCTATAGCACTTCTTTTATGTTTTGTATGTCATATGTAGATTCTTTACAAAAATCTACAGGAAACTCTCAAAGGCAATGAGTTTGCAGTCTTCTGGGATCTGCCATGTTCCATTGATTTATTCTCCTTATTTCTTTTACTTCATTTTTCTTTTCTTATGTGCCTTTTCTGAAAACCCAACTTACCTTATCTCACTCTTTTCCTGCTACTCACATTCTCTTTTACCCTCCTACTGCTTCAACCCATTGATAGCTACTTGATTAGGAGTATGCAGTATTCAGTTTCTACTGAAGAGGTAGGTAAGGACTGGGGAGCAAGACTGCTGAATCAGTGAGTGTCTGTTGCTATGAAGTCTTGCACCCTTCATTAAATCTACATCAGATTTAAGGTAGGAATAGGAACTGTGCTGTTTACAAACAACATTTTGAACCTTTCAGAAACAAAATTTTCTTTTCAGTGTGCTTAATGCTTGAAGACAACTTCATTTTCTGCATATTAAAATATATCTTTACTTTCTGTGTTGTAGATATTTTCAGGTATGTAATAAGCATACAACTGATGCAAAGTTCTTCCATATGCTGAACTAGCAAGACACTCACTTTAGCTATGGAGGATTGTTTTCTTTACCTTAATGGCCACAAATTTCTCTAATCCTCATTTCTTGGTAATTATTAAAATGCCATTTTTGGAACTTGAGAGGTATTAGATCCTTGGATTCCCCTAGAACTCTCTTCACCTTTAAAACAGATTCAATAGCATGACTTGCAATGGTAGCCGTTAGTGAGGCAGATTATGTTAATATAAAAATTGAATAAGTTTTTCTGCAACTTCTGAAAATATTTTTCCTACTTTAAGTTCATATTAAAACTCTTAGCTTGCTTAGAGCCTGCTAAGAAGTTTCAGTGGTAACAGTTGGGAAAAACACACTTGTTTTAAATTTACATAAATTTAAAAACAATATTAGGTGTACTTAATTCTTTATCTTTACATTATGGCTTTTCAGGATGATTGAGATGTTTGGGTAAAATAATTTTTGTGGCAATTGAAAAGCTAGTGCTTCAGGCCAACAAAAATATCTATACACTTCAATTTTTTTGTCTACTGGAGTAGTAAATCCTTCAAGTGGTATTCAACCAACAGGAAGTATGTCAGAAATGGCATTTGTCACTAAGTCTTTCACCGATGTATGCTTTTTATATTTCAAGAAATTCTGGGTTAAAGTGGGCAAGCATAATTATATCTTATTTTATATAAGCTACTCAGAAGCAACTGTGGAGAACTGAAAAAGATGAATTGGTTGCAGTATACAAGAGACAAATAAAAAAACTCTTTTCTTTTTGAAAAAGAAAATATTTTATAAATGTTTTAATAGTTATAGGGAAAGCAATCCTAAAAGACTGCAATCAGTTAAATGTTTTTCAATGCTTCTGTAAAATCAAGAGGCAAATCTTTTTTTCTTTCTCTTGAGATTCTCATTTTTTTTGTAAAATAGCAACTGAAGTGTAGTAGGTTCTCTGAACTAGACATGAAGTGATTTGCAGAATGCGAGATTGCTCTCTGATACATGGCATTTGTAAACTGTTGCCTAGAAATAAAAAGAACATAAGAAAAATAGATTGAGTATTCCAGCCAAAATGGTCTGTAGTTACTTCCCAACAGGACTGTTGCTGTGAACAAGCAAAAGGTTGCCTGCTTAATTGTGTGTTGAGATGTCAAAATCAGTTATAACTCAGAGCAGCTGGAAAAGATGAGTGATGAAAACTTGCTTTTTTTTTTTTTCACTGAAGTGCTGAGCTGTGATAGCGACTGACTTGGGTCTCGTGTTATCTTTATTTCTTCTCTTTCCTTTGCTCCCATTCCACTTTCTTTATATCAATAATTAGATTAACTAACTAAAGCTATATCTTGTGCAAAACTCTTGGGCATAACTGTGGGTGGCACAATTGTGTTACACCTGTGTTTCACTGGCACTTTGGCACTGAAGTTACTTGTAAGAGTTTGCACCAAGACACACAAGTTTTGTATTCTACTCCCTTCTGATTCTCCTCATTGCGGCATCATGTTATCATTCAGGAAGCAGGATTGGATTTTAATAACAGTAGCAGCAACTCCAGTCTCATCACAGCTACTTTCTTTCCCCCAAGATGGATCACTGTTAACATCTTCAGTTTCTTCCAAAAGACTATCAAGAATATGCTTTTTGCATACTATGGCACTTGAAAGAACATTATTGAACTAAAGCCTTCTGTGAAGAATTTGAATTCAAAGAATGAAGGCTTTTCCTTTTTACACTGTACCTTTAACGAAATGTTTTAAAAAATTTTGTTAGTCTTAGGAGGTCAAGATCTGACTGGAAACCTGAAAACCTGTTTAACATGACACTCATATATATCAGGTCTTTACCACTTTAGGCTTACTTATTTCATTAACTTTTAAATTGAACATTTTGCAATTTAGAATGTCACATGGTCACATGGTTATTTTGGCCATATCCAGCTTAAAAATCTACTGTATGCTGATTATTTTTTTTCCCCTAGATGTATTTTTCCTGTTTAAGCTTAAAATAATTTTATTGTTGTTTTATGAGTGTGTTTACTGTTTCATCTGCTTGTATATATTGAAACGTGGTATTTCCTTCTGTTACAGAATGAATCCAGAGAGCATATTGTTGCCTTCAACATGTTAAATTACAGAGCATGCAAAAATCTTTGGAAATCTTGTGTAGAGCATCACACATTTTTTCAGGCAAAGAAGTCACTACCTCATGAAAAAAAGATATTATCAAATTATTGGACCCTGGGTTCTAGAAATCCCACAAAGTAAGTATTGTGTGAAAGCATGTTTTGCTCCATTAATGGGAATGGGAGGATTTGTCAGTGGTAGCTCGAGTTGGAGTGGCAGAGCTCAGTTCTGCCAATAGCTCTGTCCCACTCTGTGTATGAACCATATGAAAAGTTATATGGCTGTGGTTTCAGTTTCTGCAACATGGTATCATTACAGTAGAACTTGTCCTATAATTTCCTAAAAAGGTGTTTGACTATATGTTTTACTGGTATTTTTTCAACTTTGCTGGTTCAGCTTGTGGTATAAAAACACGAGAAAGTAAAAATGTCGTGTAGATAATGATCCAGTAAGAGAATTTGCTGAACACATTTGTTTTGAAATGTTTAGCCCTTAGTGTCATGTACACATTCTATTTAATATGTTAGGGCAATTTTTGGAGTGCATCATACCAACCACTTATTACTGACATAAAGATGAAAAGCTTTGTCCCATTCAGGTATCCAAGATACCCCTTTTGAGACACTTCTAATCCTTCATTTGTCTTGTTAGGTTCTTCTAGTCATGGAGTTGATAGTTTCATGATGTTACCTAAGGTCTAGTGATGAAGTTGGTATTATTCCTTCCCATATGCAGTAACTGGGCCCTGTCTTCATTAAAGTTAAGCTACCAGTTTATTGCCTAGTCATTTGACATTGTAATGTCTTTCTCCATTTATTTGCAATTGACCTTTATTTTTGCCATCCTGTGTGATTTTTAAAGTGGGAGGTTTTATGGAAGTAGTTCTGCTCTTTTATCTTAGAGACTTTTAGACTTTTTTGGATAAGTATCAGTTCCAGTGACTTATTTCATTATGTTGATTTGTTCGGTTGTTTCACTTATCAGCAATTCAGCTACAAATGTGTCGTGTGCTGTGTCTTCATTGTCTCATCGATACCTGGTCCCCACCCCCCAAAAACATTCTGTAATGAAAAATAAAGTCTTATGTCATTATCTTCTCTGAATGTTAGATTCTGGAGTGTTCTTTGATCCTTTGATCATCCGTATTCTCTGTAGACTCTCTAGAAACCTGCTTGTTCTGATTTTGGAGAAGTATTCATTTTATTGTTTTCTTTTTGGTTTTGTGTGGTGCGTGTCCGTGTGGGGTTTTGTGTAGTGTGTTCCCTTAACAGTTTAACTTTACATTTAATTTATCAGGCTGATTCTCGCTTTTCTATTTGGATAAACTTCAATTTTTGAATGATATCATACTTCAAATAGTCTCTTAGACTTTGGTGCCTCTCTGACTTTTTATACTCTCATGACTCTTTAAATACTGCAGAAATTAATACTGAGTGGACTGGTATTGCTTGTAAATGAAGTAGTTAACCCATGAGGGCTGTCCAACTGTAGGAAGTCTGATAAAATATTGTGTTTTCTGCTGGAGTGGAATTCCAGGCTTTCACCTAGTACTAGATCATAGCTAGATGGTCTGGTTTCTAGATAATAGAAAACAAGTTGTTGTATGAACAGTATTCTAATTTTCTATTGGTTTACAGATCCATACTTTTAGAATTAGCTCCTTTATGGAGTGATATGAACTTGTTCTTTCTATAGTGGATGTGTTGAGGAGGTGACTCTCAAAGTTTGTAGGGTTGTCAGGTCCTGGAGTCCTTTATTTCTCCCAAATTTGCAAAGAGATTCAAAATCCCAATCCTCCTATATACATATATACACACAGAGATTGCACTGCATTACAAAATGTTAGGAAAGAAAACAGCATGGCTTCCAACGGGTCCTAGTTTAGTATCGTTCCAATTTTTACCGAACATTTTATTTTTTAAAATCTGCTGTTACAGTTTCTTAATAGCCTGTAGCATGCAGGATAGTTCTCATTGTTGATCTGAGTTACTAAAACAGAATTCTCTTCAAGTAATTTTGTGTTCCAAGGCCCTGTCTCTGCTGAATTGCTTACTTGGTCTCTTAAGGAATCTCTAGGGTGATCTCTTCCATCAGCTTAATGATATCCTCTGTACTAATGCATTCTTTGACCCTATTTATACCAGCAACAAACATGAAGTTTAGGATCCACATGAGGGAGAAGTGACTCAGCAACCATTGCTATGAAAGATGGCTAAAGTACAGAAGAAGCAACAGTAATTTTGAAAGGCTTTGAGTAGTTCCTATGAACTTGGCCAATGTCACTCAGCAAAATTAATTTCTCAAAAGATTTGAGAAAAGGGGTGAACAAGTAACTTTTGAAGTCATATGTCACGTATTGAAAATTTTTACTTTCCTAATTGTTTGTGATTGTGGAATGTTGTAAGAGACAACATGAGTTTCCATGTTGCTTTTCAAGGATGGCTCTGATCTCGTGGTGGAAGCTACACAATGAAAAAAGAGATTCTGCATTCTCCCTTATGAAAGGGATCAAATTTTTGCATTGCACAAATCAAACAAACACAAATAGACAAACAAAAACACAAAATAAAACACTCACACAAAAACCTCACCAACCACATCATGCAACCCTGGAGGTTTTAAGATTGACTTGTGTTCAGTAATTCTTTCAATGCAACTTCTGTCAGCTTTAAAGGTGGCTACAATCAGGTTTTACCATCTTAAGTATCACAAGTTTTCCTATGGAATTTGTGGCTTTCTTATATTAAGTTCTACCTTATGTGAGGCAAATAGCCTAGCATTTATTGCATCAGTTCAAATAGTTGAACTCTTGCAATACTTGAGTACAATCTCTTATTTGCAAATCTCTGTGCCCTTCTAGATTCTTTTAGCTTAAGGTACTAGTGGAATTCCATTTAAATTAGGCTTCTGAGTTGTATAAATCACCTGAAAGCCTTATTCTAGGAGCAGACTGAATCACATCTCTCAGGTTCTGAGAGGTTAGTTCATTCAATGCTTCTGGATTGAATGCTAAATAACCTCTCCTAGGCACATTCTCATTCCTTTCTGAAAAGCTAAAATTGTATCTATTTTTTTCACCAAGGATAGCCTCAGTAATAAATGAGAGAAAGGAACTGTCACTTCAAGATATTATAGCCCATTCCAGAAAAGCTTTGGCAGCCTCCCAGAGTGTTTGCTGAGAAATATCCTGGTATTTGGCATCTGAAGGGCAGCTACTTGGAGTTCAGGAGATTATTTATCTTATGTGTCTTAACTGAAATATCTAGAGAACATACTGTATAAGTGATTTTGTGATCAGGGTTAGGGGTTTGGGATTAGAGTTAGGGTTTAGGGCTCTGGCTCCCATCACATGAGTAATGTTGCACTTCAAAAGTCAACTGCATTGGAAAATGCATGAACAGGCACTTGTAAAAAAGAAAGGCTGATTAATGTGTAATTCTTCAAAATGCATTTTTCATAATGCATCCTCTTTTTCCAATCTCCCTCTCTGCTCCAACCATGTAAGCCTTCTTTGAAAGAACTCTTTGTTTCTCTAGATGACCAGAGTAGTTGGTGCCTTGTCACTGGTATTTAAAAGAATTAGAAAAATAAATTGGATAATACAGGCAAAAGCTTCTCCTGAGTTCATGGACTTTTTTTACTAAGCAAAAAACATTCAAGGGTAGCTGATTTTGATACGCAGGCAGTTCATATTAGTTTTCCCTCTTTGTTTTTCATACTGGGAGAAGCTTTAAAAGTACGTTTGGAAGATGAAGGAATTGATTTCCTTTAAAATCATGAACAAGATATGTGAAATACTTCGGTGTATATTAAAAAAAAGTCTTGGATTGCATTTTCTTTTACTTATAAAAACAAAAAGCAGTACAGTGCAAAGTCTGCTTAAGGTTTGATATAGTGTGAGTAATATCCATGGCATAAGCAACATTTTTCTCTTAATGCCATGTAAAATTGAGAATTTTCAGCTCTATAGTAGAGTACTCACATACTCTTTGCTATCCCAGCTGCTCATTATGTACAGCTCAGGTCGTAATAAGCCAAAGGTGGTTTCTCTGTAACTCATAAATTGCTTGTTTTCCATGAGAAATCCTAGGCCTGTGAACTCAAGAATGAGCAGCTTATTTCCCTTTTCTTGTGGAATGCTCTATAAAAAGAAGCATAAAAGTTAGTTTATCTCAGTTTCAGTCTACTTAAAAATTTTCCTTCTGCTGTATAATTTCACTAGTAATACATTTTTATTGCTTTCCTATCTGAGGTTCTGGTTCTGATGCAACCCTTATCTTGTCAGAATCTTGTCCCAGGAAGCAGTCCAGACCTGGAGATTCTATTTGCATGTCAGATCTTTTACTAATGACTTATTCCTATAAGGAACACATCACTCAAATGTGACTTCTTTCCAGAAACAGTGTTGCCTGGTGTAGCTCTTACTTGATGAGGCAGCAGATAGAGGTGTAAAGTTGTCCTGTGAGCAGTGAAGCTGTTGGTGAATTGTTATCCCTTTATGCATATTAACAGGGAATCTCTAGAATATTTTACCTGTATTTGAACTGTGTTTTGTCAGGCACTTGGTTCAGTGCCAGTAGGACATACAGATTTCCTTTTCCCCGCTGTCTTCTTAAACACAATTGGTTTAAAAATCATTCTTAGAAAAAGTTATTTTTACTCAGACTTGTGATTAGCAATGTAGCAGGGATTAACAATCAGTTTTATTGGCACAAGTGAGGGACAGCAGATGTCTCTGGGAGAATGTAAATGCATAAGTAAGGAGGGGTAAGCACAGGGCACTCTTTAAAATATACTAATTTTAAAGTTGACTTTCTTAAGTGTATTTTATTTCATACAAGTTTTCTAGGCAAAATAATTCACATATAGTTGTTTTGTTTCTTTTCAGGTCTGCAAACAACCAGTACTGCAGAAAAGTTATAGGAGGGATGGTTTGGAACCCATCTATGAGACGGTCCTTATCTGTTGAGCATCTAGAGACCAAAAGCCTTCCTTCTCGATCACCTCCTGTTACCCCTAATTGGTAAATCCAGTTTTAGGTTTCCCAATACCTTCTAACCTCCTACTGTTTCTAATTGTGTGCACTCTAGCAGAATAATTATGTAGTGTGTACATACATATTTAAACATTGTCATTCTGAGAATAGATATGATGATAGAAGAGTGGGTATCACTTACCTTAACTTCAGCAAGGCTTTTGATACTGTCTGCCAAAATCTTATATCCAAGTTAAGACATTATGTTCAGGATGGGTGGACAGCAGGGTGGTTTGAAAAAACATTAAAATGGTTGGATGACTGGACTCAGAGGGGAGTTGTTAATGGATCATACTCTACCTAGAGGACAATAACAAGTAGATGACTGTAGGGATCTGTCTTTGGACCTGTCCTACTTAACATCTTTATGATCTGGAGGAGGCAGTGGAGTACTTGACCATAAAGTTTGCAGATGACACCAAACTGGAGGGATGAATCAATAAGCCATGTGATAGGGCTGCCCTCTAAAGCGACCTTGAAAATCTGGAGAAATGGCCCAGTAGGAAATGTGTGAAATTCAATAGAGACAAACTCAGAGTCCTGGGAAGGAAGAACCCAGTGCAACAGTATTGTCTACAGTGCTATACTCTGGAAAAGGACCTGATATTCTTCATAGGCAGAAGTGGTACACAAGCTGCCTGGTGTGCCCTGACAGCAAAGAAGTCCACTTTAACCTGGCAATATTAACAGAATTGTAGATGCTGAGTCAGTGGAAGTGATAGCCCCCTTTTGCTCAGCACTTATTAGACCTTATTAGAATGCTGCAGCCCTTTAGTGTCCACTCATACAAAAAAGACACTGACAATCTAGAGTGAGCTCAGCAAAGACCACGAGCCACTAAGGTAGTCAGGAGACTGCAGCACTTACCCAATGAGGAGAGGCTGAGATGACTGCACTTGTTCAGCCTGGAGAAGCAAAGGTTTCCCAGATGCCTAATAACAGCCTGGCATTACTTAGGAGGAAGCTAGCTAGAAGATGAGACCAGGTTCTTCAGTATTGCATGGTGAGAGGATGAGGCAACAAGTAAGTGTTGAAATAAGTGAGGTTCTGTCTGGATATAATGCAAAAACTGCTTCATCACATGGACAATCATTGCTTGGAGAAGCTGTGTAGTCTCATCATTCAGATTTTTTTTGAGATATGACTAGATAAAGCCTTAAGCAGCCTCCTCTGGCCTTAGTTGACCCTGCTCTGAGCAGAAGATTGGACTAGATGACCCCCATAAGTCCATTCTGACTTGAATTATCCTATAATTAAAACTGTAACAGTATAGGTTGCATTTTACAGGGGGGAAACACCAAATCAGTTCCATGTACTGAACCTAGCAGTGTATCAATGCCTGGTATACCATACAAAATGCTTAAAAATTTATTATTTAAAATGAGGCTTATAAGCCTGCCATGAAGATTCTGGTCATAACTGCAATAGGATAGAAATTTTATTTCTATAAAATTTTGTGAAATATTCTAATCTTCCCACTTGTGTTTGTATTCTGTATTTTAAAGGCGGAGTCCTAGACTACGTCATGAAATTCGTAAGCCACGACACTCATCTGTAGATAACCTTACAAATGAGATTAGTTATATCACTGAAACAGAGGATGTTTTTTATACGTATAAGGGCTCTCCCACATCAAAGGACAGTGATTCGGAGTTCTCTCAGAACCGCAGTCCACAGAGGAGGTAAGGATTTCAGCAAACAATCCACTGCCTGTTTTGATTTTTCCTAAAAGCACCAAACAGGAAAATCAAAGAGCTTTAGTGTAAAACAATCAGCATAAATTGTAATATTAAGATGGGTTCAGTCAGTTTTCTCTTTGCATAAGCTCTATTTTGACCAGTTGCTGTACTGCAAATGCCATGACACAAAATGACAACTTAAAAACAAACCAACTCTTCATCTCTAAAGTTCTAAGTAAAATTAGAGAAGCTATTAAGGCCTGCCTGTGATATTCTGTTTCCTAGTAGCTTTTGCAATGCTTTTCTACCTGACATAAAGTCTTCTTTTTTTGTGGGGGGGAAAAACTGAAATCTTATAAGAGTTCACTCATATTCCACACCATCAGCTGAGCACTGTCAGTTGAAAAAGATATTGCATTTGAGTAAACACAAGAACATAATAATGCTAGTGGTCATCCATTTTTTTTCTTCCACAGAGGAACTGTCAATGGCTCATCTAAAGGCAGTCTCTGCTTTTTGCATTGAGTTATTTTGGCTGTATTCCTTGATGACCAACTTCGTTCTCCTCTACAGTGGTCTTCTAGCCACTGCTAGATTTGCTTCCAGGGTTTGAAGCACCTATCTTTGTGCTCATGTATTACATTTTACGTGTGGTTTCCCCATATTTCTTAATGAATATCTTCACATTATCACAATATTAACTTCAGAAATAATGTACAAAGTCATTAATTGTTCAGTCCCAAAAAGAAAACAACTACCTTAAAACTTTGAGCTGGGGGGAATGCTATGTATTAAAATGCAGGTTCATTTGTACTGTTACAAAACGAAAATGGTTTCTAGTGATGCCTAGTGACTTAAAGGCAAGATGTATTTTGAGAAGCAATGTCTTAATGGAAGCTGATAGGACTCACCTGCCTCTGTGACAGTATGCAGCTGGTAACTGTAGCTTTAAATTCTGGATTGAAACTGTTTTCTTTAAATTTTATACTAATATTGTTACTACATTGCAACAGAGAGTTTTCTATGAAAAAAAGAACAATTGACATGTGGTATGCATATTTGGAGTTTGTCACTGGGGTGTTCTAAATTGTTTTTCTATTTTTCTGATTGGAAGCCAGCTGAACCTTAGTACTACTTATTAGTACTGATGACACTAGTAGCCATGATAGTACATAAGTGATGTCTCTAGATGTTGTGAATAGTCACAGATAGGAAATCATGTATTTCCTGCATTTTAAAGTTTGCAGGTGATACGCTTTAAGAAGTATTTTCTGAGTAAAAATACTGAGAGATAGGCATAAGAAGAGATGATGATGGTAGACGCTGTAGACAGAAAACTAAGTTACCATGCTGTGTTCTGTGACTGGCAGATCGTGACCTACCAGTTGGATTTTTATTTTTTTTGACTTTTCTTTACTTCCCATGTAGTTTTTCCCTTTCCTTTCTGTTTCAGTTATCCTATACCTACTGAGAATAGATTGGAAAAGCCTGCCTTTATGCTCTTTCTCAGACAGTGAAAATAGGGTGTCTTAAATTTGAAAATAACACATTCCTTTATTTTCTGAGCCCTAAATGTCTGTGCAGTGTCTAAGTAATATCACTCACTTTGGAGATAATTACTGTTACTACCTCATATAAACCAAATTTTCCATGCATCTTAGCCCAAACATGTTCTTAGTTTCTTGGGTATGTTTATAATATTTGATACTCTGCAGGTAAATGAAAAAATCCTTGCATAAATCTGATGAATTTAAATTCAAGTTGTGTGTTTTGTAAGAAGAATGTAATGCAAGGAATGAATGATCCTTTGTTGTATTGACTGTTAGACTTTCGTGAAGTAAAATAGTCACTAACAATTTCCTTTTTAACAACTGAAGTAAAATACAAAGTAACTGTAGAAATAAAAAAAAAAAAGCTTTTTCTCTACACTGAAGTTTTCACCTGTTTATGTTAGTTCACCTTCCAGTTTTTTTCCTTTTGCATTCTTACAGTAGTTTTTACTTGCTTCATTCCCCTTGTTGAAAAATGTAAAGTAAAATTAAGTATGTGTGCGTAGTAAAATTTTTCTTGCCCTGAATGCTTTATTGATAGAAGGAATCTTACCCTATCACCTAAGTTAGTTTTTTAAGAAAAAAAGTTTACCTTGTATATCTTCAGTATTGAATATGGACACTTGCTCTGGACTTTTGCCACGCATCGGAAATATTTAAATATTAACTGTAAAACACCTTCCAGTGTCCTGATAAATCTTGTAAAGTCAACTTACCCATTTTTGCCATGCTGGTCTTCAGTAGATTTGAATCGACATAATGGAAATATGCTAAGGAAAAACCCTCAGATTTGCAATTTCAGTATTTCTCTTTCATTAGAGGAGAGCAAAAAGTAGCTCCTCATAGTCCTGCTAATACACATTGGCTTTCGAGGGCTTTTTTTACTGCATAGCCCACTGTCTGAGACTGTTGATAGAGGTGTTAGTTAATGCTAATTATAACTACTGGATAGCTTTGGTCTGAAAAAAAATCTGAAACATTTTTTGAGAGCTACTAGGAAACAACTGTAAATGCTGATATTTAATCACTGAATGGTTATGTCTATCTTAATAATAATAATAATAATAATAATAATCATGCAACAGCTTGATTTCTGTAAAGTAAGCATCAATTTAATTTACTGTTTCTGAAGCTGTTTCTGTACGAGCTGCAGTTAGCATAGAATATGGCTCTTCACTTATTTTTCCAGTTGCCATCAGCATTTCGGGGTGGTCGATAGTTTTTACCCTTTTTCACCTTTTTTTCAAAACAAGTGGTCCAAGATAGACCTGCTTTCAAAGTGATGTGTTGTGATGTAGCGCTTTTTGAGGTAAATTGTAGATAAACTCGTGTAACAACACTTGCTGCCTACCTAATACTACCAAGGCACATTCAGAACCTTAATGGATATCAGAAATGTAGAAGCCACCACTGCTGGCAAAGTACATACACCTGAATTTATTTCCCTATACACTCTTTTTCTCTCCTGACAGTACCAAGTATATTTATTTTCTTAATAATCGATTTTCTTCCTTGCTCTGTTTACTCACTCACAGGAATCAATCAAGTTCTATATTCTTTCTATAAAACAGTACACAATTTAGAAAACAAATTATCTTGAACAGCTCTTAGTTTAGAGAGCATAAAACATAGCAGTTGTCAATATTTCTTCTTCAATTTCTTTAAATATATTGTACTGTATAAACATGTCAACATCTAGAGCTATGTTTGCTGTTAAATATTTTAAAGGAACATACTGGAGATGAGGGTCAAGAATATTTGGTCATTTATTATATTTCTCTGAAGGACAAAATGATTTTTTTTTTTTTAAATGTGCTTTGTGTGAATGTTCTGCCTTCTAACTGAAAGTTGAGGAGTATACTGCAGTCTCTGACTGGAAAAAAGAAAATTGGAAAACAGAGCAAACCATGTGCACAGGTGAACTACAGAAACCCAGGGCAAACTTGTGAGCATTGTGTTATGTGTAGGTAGGTTGCTTCTGCTACCCAAATTATCTAAGGTGCTTTCACATTCAAGAAAAATTTGAGGCTCAGACATAGTGAAAAGGAGAAATTTTTCTCTCTTATTAGTGTCTGCAGAAAAGATTGGAGCTGTCTATTACATATGTAGTGTAGACAAAAAATTGCTCCTCTCAAAATTAACATCTATAATAGAACTTTATTCACAGGGCATAAATAGGTTTGCCTATTTAATCTAACTATCTCAAATCATAGCTGCTTACAACACCTGTCAGAGAAAACAGTGCTGAAGAGGACTTCAAGAGGACTTTTGTTTAGCCCAGGGCTCCCCAGTGTTTGTGAAGAAAGTATCCCCTACCAGTAGTTCTTGCTTTTTGTTGCCCTGCTGCTGTGCACCTCATCTGACTGCTACTGCGACTGAAAAATTAACACTAACATAGACATGGAGCCTACACTTAGCCTTCTAAAGTGTCATAGCTTGCTTTCTCGCTATGTAACACTTTGTTACAGCTGTGCCTCACCAGTTCAGAACAGGTAATCCAGTCTATCTTCTCACTGTATGTTGTACTCACTCTGTCACTCTATTTGTACCATGCCTACATGCATATGCACATGGTACTGTTATTATTTTGGCTTTTAAAATTATTTCAAGAATAACACTGAGATAAAACATACCAAGTAATGAGTGCATTTGTTTGATAACAAGTTTTCCAGTCAAAATTTGCTTTCTCTAGTCTTGATGCAGCTTCCCTGAGGATGTTTTCTTCGAGAGGTTTGCATTTGCTTCATTGAAGCACTGTTGCTACTGACTTCTCAGGATCCCTTCCACCCTAAATTACTTTAAGTCTAAAATTCTACTTGTTATAAATGCAACGTATTCGTTCATAAACTTTTCTCTTAAATGGTTGTAAAGCTATAAACCTCTGTTAACTTATATTGTAAAACTGTCTTTTGTTAGTGATATAGATGGCATAATGTGTACAACCCCAGAGTTGGAGGGGAAGGAAATGGAATGATGAACTAGTATACAAAAAGGAAATTCACTTGCACTGTGCTATGAATTTCTGGAAGTGCACATACGTTCCTGGTGTGAGTGTGATGCATCATCTGGTGAAGGTATTGCACTGAAAATAGATTTCCTGAACGGATGCTGCATTTGTTCAATTCTTTTAGCTTACCATTTTGATAGACAATAAACTGTAACTGCATAGTGAGCTTTGGTGAATGTACTATAGGAACACATCATTATTTTAACTAAAATACAATTTCTTTTGTAAGCAAAACTTTTAAAACTTTACTGTTGATAAAAATACTCTTCAGATTTACCCAACCATGTCCTAGTAATTGCTTTCTTGGTATAAAATTGCAAAATATTATAAATATCCCACATTTTAAACTGTTATTTATTCTTAGTTCTTAATCATATACAGATATGATAATTTCTTTGTTCTTAGGAAATCTATTGCATTTCACAAAAGTTCGTTGTCCTCGTTTGTATACTCCACCTTTCTTGAGGAATATATCCTAAAACTGGATGGTGGATCTGTGAATATTTCAATTAGTTTTAAATTAGGGTTTTAAGGCTACTATTAATAGACTAAGTTTTATGTGCTTTCCCACTCAAATATACACAAAAAATTGTACATAGGTATATTTTGGTTAGATGTAAACGTCTCTTTTTAAATATATATCCTTATTCAAATACCCTACACTTTCTGTGCCAGTTCAAAAAGCTACATTTTGCATCCAGATGAAAAGTTTTGAAGTTGAATTACAAATCTGTGATGAGGCAAATGTTGCAGCAATCCAAGCAGTTACTGTGTATCAGAATGCATGAAACTTTCATAGCAAGTCAGTAAACTGGAATATGGTCAATAGTGGCAATGCAGAGTAACACAGTATCCGTTTAATGGTGATGGCAGCAGTTTACAAATGTGAATGTTTGGAACTTCTAGAAAATCACTGAAAAACTTGTGTATGGCCTCAAGTTTTTCTGTAATGGTACTCTTATATATGCAGCACAAAGAACTTGTGTCACCTTCTTGCAGTCTTTCACAGAAATGCTGAATATTCTGTGCATAAACTTCTCTAAAAGACAGTAGAAAAGTGTTTCTGAAAATATCTTCCACTTATTTTACTTATGAATAATAATCCCAGGTTTAATGGTAAGTACTCCAAAAAGTGGTAATTGAAGTGCTGGCACACTCAATGTCCCCAGCCCTCCAGGTGTTACAATAAAAGAAGCTTTAAGAACTTCAAGAACAGCACAAGGGCAAAACCTACAGATGTTTCCTTCAGTTGTTTGTAAAAGGAGAGTTTTGCTACAGTGCTATTGTTTCACTTGTCCCTTTTCTCTTGGGGTTTTATTCTGCTGTAGTTTATCATCCTCAGTTCTCAGAATAGCAGAATTCACTGGTAGGTCACACCAAAATGGGGGGGAGGGGTCTTTCCTTAAGACCTTTCTATCCTTCTGACAGAAGAGGAGAGTTAGACTTCTCAGGGAAACAGTTTTAGTACAAAGGTCATTATCAACAGAGCAATCCATAGGGAGTGCAAGATTGAAATGGCATAGTTTTAGATATATTGCGAAGCAAGAAAGAGAAATTACCTGCAATTTTGAAGTGTTTGCTTGTTAGCTGCACCAATGGAAAGCTTAATCTCCTTGCAAAGAAGGGCTCTCTTTCTCAATGAAAAAGTTGAGTGGCTGGTCTGGTGAGTGTTGTCTTTCATTGACTTAAAATTAAGTCCTTGTCGTATGTTGTGAGAGGAAGATAGGTCAGTAAAATGTGTAATACTGTGTAGCCAGAAAATATCATCTAGGTATTCATGTTCAAGGTATTTTATCATATTTGTGAGTAATTACATGCTAGAAATACTATTTAACTCTGTTGTGGTGCAAAATTCTGCAGCTCTAGCATGCTGACCTACTAAGGGCTTTAGGAAGATGCAGCTGCATTGTCTGTGATAAATTCTTCTAGACTTCGAGTTTGGTCACATTCTCGGTCAAATATTTAGTTACGTTTCTTCCCATTTCAAAAGGTTGCAGAGTTTTCAGTAACTCATTTAGAGCTTGTATGTTTGAATTAAAGTGTAATAATTTAACAGATAAATCGTCATCAAATAGTACTAAGAATTTATATCTCGCATTTAAGTCTCCAAAGCTATTACTGAGATAATGGAAAATTTACTGTACACTTATACATGGTATAATAATTTTTTTCTCAAATTGCCTCTTTCTATAGGGAAGAAAGAGGGGAGATAATATCTTAAAATTGGGACATTGCATCTATTTGCATCACAATTTTATGCATGTAAATTTTTCATGAAGGCCCTTTAAAGAGTTCACTTATGGCAACTTGAATTCTGCACAGAATTTGGTAATAGAGGTGTATCTCTACTGTGGCAAAATGTAGAAAAGATGTACAGTTTCATTGTTCTTTGCCTCATCAAAAAATCTGTTAGCTTAAATGAAAATAAATACAATGTTTCTTTATTTTTAGCATAACTTCCTAAGGAAAGAAGGCTTATGTCTTAGCACTGCCTGTCTGCCTCTGTTCCTGCTTCAGAACATTTGGAAAATGTGGTCAAATGTAGTGTAGGAGCCGAATTTTCAAAGGTGCAAAGTTTTCTGCAAGATTAGTGAAAGTCAGTGACTAGACAGGGTGGGGGGGAAACCAAAACCTTAAGCTGACATTCTCCTCTCAGTACAAGTTCAATGGTTGTCCAAGTTCAATGGTTGTCCCATGTAGATATGGGCTGGTCAGGGAGCAAGTGAGTACACATTTCCATAGGATCTGCTTATATTTAGGAGGTAAAAATTCTCTGGCAATTGTGGACAAAGAGAGCCAGAGGTATTTGTGGGAAAAGTAGGGGTAGATATCAGTGGAGTCAGAAGTTGGGTATGACTGCAATAAAAAAGGAAGAAGTTAATGTTTTAAAAATATTAAAAGTATATAGAACCCAAACCTCTGCAAAGTCTGTGGGGATCAAGTTTCACTATCTCTGCCTCTCAAGGAAGAATTTCTTCATGTTGTCAAATTACATATAAGGAAACCTAACTAGACTGATGCTGCTGCTATTTTACCTGCAGTTTTGATGAATCATAGTACATAATTCTTAGTATTGAGGATGTTTTAGGGAATGATATTTGAAATTTTAACTGTATACTGTGAACTGCCTCCTATTACTTGACAATTCAGCAATTCTACATTCCAACTGAACTACTTCACGTTTGTATTTTTCCAGCATGGACTTAGACCGCTCCAGGCTTTTTAGTCACTGCTTAATTGAATTTGTAAAGCTGTCCCATCCGCCTTAAACGTACTTTGCTTTGCAAACACCTTTTTGGTAAATTTTACTTTAAAATTTGCCTTAGTATTACAGTTATTGTTTTAATTGATGTAGTAACATTTAGCTCACTGTTTCAGGTGATTTCTGATGAACATAATTGAATGCATTGGAAAAATGCTATGTACTGCAAATTTTGATTTCCATTCTAGATCGTCCTCATTTGATGTAACCACTTCTGCTTTTGTTATACTTTGTCTAAAAGTTCTCTGTCAACACTTGCTCTGCTCTCACATCATGAGACTGAGCATTAGAAATGTCATGCTTCTGAAGTCTCCTGTGCTCATTTCTGGTTACCTGAATGTAAAGAACTTTCTGTGTTTTGGCATTTTGAAAAATACTGTCAGTGATGTCTGTAGTCATTGTGATCTACATCTAAAGCTTTCTAAAATGACATGGTGTGTCTGGCTAAATAATTGCCCCTGTAAACTCCTGCATAGTTCAAGTTGTGGTAGCAAATGAATGTTGCCTGTAGTTGGGCTTGTGCCAGAAGCACGAGTGAGTGGTTAGAACTGCCCTGGGATTTTTGTTGGGTGTTTCATAAATACCATAGTTATCTGATTCAGACTTTCAGCACAGGGTTAAGTACTCTTTAATTTACTATGAGCATAACTTTTGCTTTTTTTTTTTAATTGAACTTTAGTTTTTGTTTTCTTGAAGATTTAACTTGTGATCATTTAATGTTAGTTTTATGTTGTTTTTAACAGGTCATCTGAACAAGAATCACCAAAGTGAGTTTTCTTTAAACTTTCTACTATAGAATCTCTAACTTTAGGACTAATAGTGAAATACATAACTTCAAGTGATTTTTCAAGGTAGTGATCTTGTATGGTTAAAAGACACAAATAAACATATGTATAAACCAAGGAAGATTGTAAAGATTTGTGGGGAAAAAATATATTTTGGGGTTAGGATGTGGAAAGTCTTAAGTTCTAATAGATACCTAATCACTGTTAACAAAAAAGTTGGTTAAAAACTGTTGCAAAACTTAAATGATGCAAAAATTCACTGGTAATTTTATCTAGTGACTCTTTATATAGTGCCAGATGACATTAACTGAAATATATTGTAATATTTTCCTGATGTTATTTTTTTTTCTACATTGAAAAATTGTTATGATCTGTAATTTCAACTTCTAAGTGAAATGGTTTTTTAACAATTACTATGTTCTGGAAAGCCTATTAGATCGTATTTACATATATAATGTTCCTCTGCTTAATGCAGACCTCGAAGGAATCGTGAAATGTCCTGGGAGCTATCAGATAAAAACATCATTTTGACAGTATGATTCCTTTAAGTGTCATTATAGTTCACTACTTCAAAGTATTCTGAAATTATGGACAGCAACAAATAAATAAGATTTCCCAAACATTGAAAACATATTTTCTGTAATAACTGAAAAATCTGCGAATGTTGCACAAAACACCTCATTCCCATTGCCAAGTACACATAATCAGAAGTACTGTGGCAAGAATATGTTTGCTTGATGGCATCTTTCAGAACGTTTACATTTGTTGCAATCAGATTTTCCTAAGCTGAAAAATAAGTGTTTGCATTATCAAAGTTCACTGTAATGCAAGTCCTGTCTGTTAAAAGCCTAAGGTACATTCTTCTCTAGTGTAGTATTACTTCTTTATTGACAGCTAGCAATGGCTGCTGGAAATGGTTCAAAAATGCTCATGTACCAAAAAAAGCTCTACTACCAAAGCAGAAGTAAATGTTTGAATTTACAAATTTTAATGCCAGGGTTTATCAGCATATACTTCTGCTACTTTAACACTGTCAGAATTTGATGGTGCTATACCTAAGCTTTCCCCAGGACAGATATTTTCACATTAGATAGGATTTATCAAGAAGGAGCAGTTATTCTGTATGAGTTTGATCCAATTAAAGGAGAGGTTTGGTTTTATTAATGGTCTGCATTTCATCCTTTTCATAAGAGAGAATGTAGCTAAATGAATATTTGAAAGGTCCTGGAGCACCATCAGGCAACTTGGCCAATTCTCAGATTTGAGCGTTTTAATTAGTGACTTTAGTTATCCTTGAATGTTAAGGTTCTTGAATGCCAGATCTGCACCCTAATTTAATTCTGGTTTGTTCTACGTGGTTGTAACTACTCAGTAACACAATATATTAACTGTAATTAAATCTTTCATTGTCACTTCACTTCCTATTTCTCTGACAATTTACCACAGCTTTTCTGCAAATTGCCTTCTCCCACAGGGATAAGTTTGAGATGGCACTCATAAGAAGGAGGAATTGCAAAAACAAACAAAAAAAAAAGTTGCTTTTCAGGAATGAGAGTAGAATCACAGCAAAAGATTTTTCATGGGTAGAGTTGGCAACTGTGGTGCCTTTCACTTGCAGTTCAGCTCTCTTTATGTGTTACCATGATTTACTATAGCACTGCAACAGTGCTTTTCAGTGGTAACATCAAAATATTTTGCTAAAAGTGGTTTTGCTACTCTAGTTTTACTTTGTCCATTCTTCTAGATGTCCACTGATCAAATGATAGGCTTAAATCACACTTCAATCCTGTTTCCCTGAACCTCAAGAAGTGGTGTTAAATCTAAGTATAAAGATGTCTTGCTTTTTTAACTGGGCAGTACATTTGTATGTTTTACTATTTAATTTAAAAATCGGAATAACAATATCTTTTGTAATATTTATCCTTTTTAAATAAAGGAATGTATTGGATAACAGTCCAGCGCGAAGTTCTCTGACCCATATCTCACCTAAAGCCTTGGCTCAGTCTCCCAATGGAGTTGGCAACATTTCTGGCTCTTACCCTTTGGAAGGGGTGGATAAACAGTTCTTAGAAACATATGACAATGTTACAAAAAGTAGCTCAACAGAAGATTCCAGTCAGTACTACTGCGATAAGGTATGTTCAATTGTGTGCTTTTGAAATTAAAACCAGTAGTGAATGTAACTTTGAATTGTAGTTTAAGAATGAACAAAAGTTGTGGTTTATATATTAGGATGAGCATATTTTGTGCACTAATAAGAATAGATCTTGTCTTACTACTCAAATTTATCCAAGGTTGTGTATACAGTATGATTGACAAGCTTGCCAACTTCATTGATTTCCAAAGTGTCCAATATTCTAGAAGCATCTGCAGGGGAAGTTCCTAGTGGAATAGGAATACTCACGTGATTAAATCTTATTTCCTCCAAGGAGAAAGATCAGATAACTCAAGTTGCTATATGTCTGAATAGCAGGAACATCTCTGCTTTATCCCAGGCATGTGTTAAAGATCATTTGAATTCTGAACTGACTGGAAAGCAGCTGTTCCCCACTAATGTTATGGTAGTGGATCAGTTTTCTCCTGTCTCCAGCCTGTTCCAGAGGTGTTCTGAAGAACTTCCTATCCTACCTGTCCATTAGCTGCTGACACCTTTTAATCCATCTGCTTTGTGGTTCTGTTGCAGAAAATAAAAATGCACCCATTTACAGGAGAAAAATCAGGGGAAAAGTAGTTACTTCATAGTTCTTAGAGTAGAATCAATTCTACTCATGGGTTGCACTTAACATTTTGGTGACAACAGATTGAAAATGTAATAGGAGTTATCAATCGAGAAAGCTAAGGTGAGAGTAACGGTGTTAGTACAGAGCAACCAGAGAATGTTTGCTGTGAGGTATGTTGCTATTTTTACAATTTAAAAGATTACTACCATAGGTATATTCTACAACCATATCCTTTTCTTATTTTAAAGGTGGATTTACATAGAGTGTTTTTGTTCAGCACATCTAAATTTGGATGTACTATTCCCTATTTTGCTGCTATTTTCTTTTAAAAATTAGAAAATCTGTGGGTTTTTTCTATGTATTACAGAATGACCTAACTGAAGGAGATTTACTTTTGGTGCGTATCATACCAGATGAAGATGGGAAGTTTGGATTTAATCTAAAGGTACCAAGCAGTCTTTTAGATATTTTTAAATACTTTTTAAATATAATGGTTTGAGTTTACTTTTTTGTTTTCTAATGTAATGATTTGGAGAAAACAGTATATTCTGCAGGAATTTCTCGTGTCTTTAGAAGTGACAGCCTAATCCTTAAATGCTAAAACAACACTTAGAAAAATAAGTCACTAGTTCTCTGGTTTTCAGTTGCATATACTATGGGCATGGCACATTTCCAAAGCAGACTGCCTATTTGGCTGCTTAAATATGAACTTGAAAGCCTTATTTAAGGCATGAACATTTGAAAAATTGGACCTCTGTATTGTAAAACAACTAAAATAGTTTACGCTATTCAATTTAATATATCTATTGTAAATCCTATAGGAAAGTTGAAAATTAATTTCTGAAGAAAATGGAAATTACTATTAATAACTGACTATTGTAAATGTTTTACATTCCCTCACTGAAATTCCATTTAAGCAGAGTAGTGTAAATTAGCAGGGCAGAGTTTGATCTTTTCATCTCAGGCATTTATTGGTGCAGCAGTAATCAAATGTCATGTGAAGAGAATAAGGGAGTACAGTTGTCTGGCACTTTGATCCTACCATGTTCCTTGCACGTTCATCACAACATCTAAGATGACTGTCCACCTTGCCAGCTCAAGTGTTGAATTAGGCTTGTTTGATGAACAGGGTTACAATAAATGTTGCGTTTTATCTGTTTATTGCTTACTAAAATATATGGCCAAAGACGTTGGATCTAGTCTACTGGAAATTGGTAAATATAAAGACACCACAACCCACCCCTTAGTCCCCCATTTAGTGATGAAAATTCAGTCCTACTAACCCTGCCTATATAGAAACAAAAATAATTGATTACTTGTTTTAAATGTTGCTTATGCTTAATAATATATTTATTGTTGTTATTTACTTCACATTCCCTTAGGGTGGAGTAGATCAAAAAATGCCACTAGTAGTATCAAGAATAACTCCAGGATCACCTGTAAGTAAATTTGTAAGGCTTTTACTCCTACCTCTATTACTCCCTCCTCTCTCAGAGGTCTATACAAATAGTAATTTGGACCCCATAACTAGTGTGAGATAGCAGCTGAGCTGTTCTCTTTAGGAGTTGGTTTGACCAGCGGTTTCTTAAACCACAGATTAAAGGATCTAGAAGTGTTACCCAAACAAGACAAGTAGAAAGCATATTTGTGTCCTCTTGTCATCTCAAAAAGTGCATCTGGAACTGGAAAATGCTTGATGAGGGGCAAGGACTTGAGATAGGGAACAGCATTCACTGAAGAAATAAATAATTTGGGCCCCTGCAGCCTAGAAAAAAAAAGCTAGTTTGAGAGAGATGTAGTAGAGATCTGTAAGATTGGGAGCACTGAGAACAGGGAATTCCAGAAGAACTGTGGGCTATCAAATTAAGTTTGCAAAAGTCATGTTATTCATGTTTAGTGAAGCAGTTCTTGATGCATAAGATTGTAGACTAGTGAAACTCCTTGACAAAGGATGCCGTGGTTAAAATAATTTTGTGGGTGGTCAGGAGAGGACAAGTACTTGGGGGGGAAAAACTGCTGTTATTTACTAGGCAAACCACAATAGGCTGAGGAAATCCTCAGTGCTAAAAATATTTATAGGCTGGAAGGATATCTGGCAGGGGAGAGGGAGCAGAGTATGTTTGCTCTGTTTCTATTTTGCCATAGATTTTTGCTCATGGAAATGTTTATGGACTAAGTGAAATGTTTATAAGAATCAATATAGTCATTGGATTCTTCTGTTGAATTGTGAAATAATAGTAATAACGTATCATCTTTTTAACTTTTTTTCTTAATAATTAGTACATAAATTTGTAGGGACATTTGTTATCTCAAATTTTTTCATTCTCCTTTTTCCAAACTGTATTTCCAACTCTCATAAAATAATTTTAGTGCAGACTTGATATTGCTGACTTAATCCTAAAAATATGATATACTCTTGTAGACTCTTTTTGAAATTTAATAAGGAGTCACAGGACTGATATCTAAATGTCACGATGCAAATTAAGCTAAAACAGATTGCTTGAGAGGTTGTTTTTGTCACATTTATGATTTGTGACTTGACTTATGCAGTCATTTATAAACTATAGTAATTATTTGAATAAAAGATTAGTAGGAAATTATAATTATAACTTAAATCTACAAAGTGAAAATAAAACAGTCCTTAAAACATTTCGTGGTCAACCTAGCAAACTTTTTAAGGGTGATTTGAGATACTGAAATTAAATAAGGCAAGCAGACTCATTCCACAGTCAGAGAATGAAAGATGTTTCTCCATAGGCAGTCATTTCCTTTGGCAGATTCAGATTGTCTTCTGGAAAGTATTGATCTTTTTTTTTTCTCTCTTGGATTGGAAAAGGAATGCGTTTCTAACTTGCACACTTCATTTAAGTGTCTGCCACTGGTGGCAAGTGACTAATTAGATCTCTAGCCTAGTAAGCAACTAAGTGAGTAAATTGTCAGGATCACAGAAAAAATTGGAATCGGTTACCCAATGTAATATACTCAATAACAGTGCTATAGAAATCATGTCGTTATCACAAGAGGAAAAAAATATACTTATTTTCAGAACAAAGCAGTATTAACACTGATTATATTGTTTACCACAAATGAAATTTCACCTGCTCTTTATTGTTTAAAGAGATGTAGCTGATATTTGAAAGTTCAAATTAAACAGTCTATGGTATGCATTTTTACATTATTTTAGCTCAGTGATGTCTTTTCTTCATTGCTGCTATTTAAACTTGATCTAGATTCACTCATTACCCTGAAAATTGCCCTCACAGATGCCGTTTGGTAGTATTATTTGCTAAGATTATTTCTCAGGCTTTTAGATAATTTTTTTCCATTTTTCTCCAAAAATATGTGTATTTTTTGTAGAGGAGAGGAAACGAATCTACTCACCAAAAACAAGACGATATTTTTCTTTACACATCCTAAAGTTCTTCTAAAAATTTCCCGCTAATAAAGCAGCATTCTAGTATGCTGGGAAAATTGTAGGACAGAGCAGTCAAAAGTGTTGTGAGAACACATTGTAGCTAAGGAACAACTACTTATTGCAGCTGTTGAGTTTTTGTTTGTTTGTTTTAATTAAAGCCTTATACTGTTTTGTGGTTTTTTATCACAAATAGTGTTTATGTCCTAAGGTGCTAAAGATATCATTATGGTTTTATTTAATAAAGCTTTCAATTGAAAAAGATTTCATGCTTCTTTAAGCAATAACAAGGTGATTAGCATAAAATGAAGCATTGGATGTGTCAATAGGACAGGAAGCCTTTGACATAATTAATTGTGTGGAAAAGCTTAGTATCTGAAAATCTACAAATTATGCTTGTGTAGAAGGAATTAATTCTCGTTCAAGATGTATTTTATATAGTCAGATGATTCACATAAAAGAGCTGAGGCATTAACATATCGCATGATTAACAAAGTTTGTTTCAGCAAAGATATTAATCTCTATCTGTAATAAAGAGTAATAGTCACCAGCCAGCCAAGAAATCTTAATTATAGACAAATATAGGAGACTAGAAACCATTTTCTTCATGTTCTTGTTGACTTCTTGACTCTACTAGACTGACTGGATGCAACCTTTATATTTGCTATCTTTTCAAATATTTATATTTCAGAGAGAATAACTAATATCTCAGTAATATTTGAGAGTTATTAAGTTATCCAGTCATTCATAGTTATATTCTTCAGTCTTACCTGTGTTACCTTTTCTAAATTTTACACATGGCAAGGATATTCTTGGGGAGCTATGAATACCTTGTTAAATCAGTGTTGAAGAACACCATGGCTGTTCTTAATTCCCATTCTTTTTCTGTTTGTTTGTTATGAATCATTGTCAATCTTCCCTCACCTTCATTATTTTCTTTCCTTACTTCTATGGAAAAAGTTGGGGGAAACTATTCCTTCTTTAAATTTTTAAGCAACTCTTATGCTTGGGATTTTTTCCTCTTGCATACATCTTTCTTTTCTCTTGCTTCTTTCTCTTCTTCTTTGTTTTGTGGCACTAAGACAGGTCTTAAGTTTTCTTTCCTTTTACTTTATACTCCGGCAGAAGTGGCTCCCAATTTATTTTCTTCTTCACATCCTCGCCTCTATTTTTTTTTTATTCTGCATTTTTCTTGTTGTTTTTTTTTTTCATTATCACTTGTCCTTTCCACTTCTTCCTAATTTGGTTGGTAATATAGTACATCATTGACAAACTTATGTTAGGAGCCATCAGTGCAAGGCATAATTCAGATATAATGTAATTTGAATGTCTTCTTCCCACTCAGGGGGTTGTTGATGGTTGTTTGGCAGGGCTAACGATGTTGGATGAATAAAATTCAGGGAATGTGTGCTGGCATTAAGGAAAAACAAGGAAGAACTATGAATAGAGAATAGCAGTAAAGGTCTATGTCTTCATTTCATTTGTTGTATGAATGAGTGTTTATATATCACTCTTGTGTTGCTGGGCACTTCCTAGACGAAATAGAAATTTGGATAGCAATGAAAAAAAGTTGTTACAATACTTTACACTCAAAGATTGTAGAATCCTGCACATTCATATTAGAGAATCACAGAAGATTGGAAGGGATCTGGAGGTCATCTTGTCCCACCCCCTCTGCTTGAGGTTCATCTAGAGTCAATTGCCCAGGACTGCATCCCAGATGGCTTTTGAATACTCCGAAGTGAGAGACTCCACAGTGTCTCTGGGCAACCTGCTCCAGTGCTCAGTCACCCTCAGAGTAAAAAAGTGTTTCCTGATGCTCAGATGTAGCCTCCTGTGTTTCATTTCGAGCCCGTTGCCTCTGATCTTGTCACTGGGCACCACTGAGAGCCTGACTTCAATTTCTCTGTGCCTTCCACTTCAAGTATTTAAGTATATTGACAAGATCTCTCTGAGGCTTTTCTCCTCTAGGCTAAACACTCCCAGCTCTCTAGTCTTCCCTCATGCTAACGATGCTCTAGTCCTTAATCATATTAGTACCATCATCATCATATTCTGACCATAGCTTGAATGGCTTTTTGCTGAACTCAGAGCTAAATATTCTAAGAAATGTGGCAGAAAAAAAGCCAAACAAGCCCTGGAGTTCAGCAGTTAATCTAAATTGTGGTATCCAAGACCATACGTAATGTAAGTTTTCATCTGAGATGGGGAAAACCTTGTTTTAGTGTTCCCTGCAGCACAGGTAGCAAAAGAATTTTTCACAAATGCAGAACATTTGCGCATCATAGTTTGAGTACTTGCCTGCATCTTCCTGTTAAAACTTTCAGTAAATGAAGAGAGGAAGAATGTTCTCTATTTGTAGATATCCTTTAATATCCACCAAACAAGAATCTGCTAAATAACAGGAATATGAAATGTGTATGGATTTCTTTGAATTTTAAAAAGTACGTGCCTAGGCAATGTCATGTTATTTAAATTATGTTCATGAAAATCATGTTTGAACTTCTCAGTATTTACTGCATCAAAACTGAAATTGTTATCTCATGTACCCAAAACACTTTTTCCAGAAATTCAGTGGCTGTTGAGGCTTGGAACCTGATCTTCGAAAGCAATCTGATGGTGGCTGTTTGATTAACATGAATTCCTTTTATAGCTATAGATATGCTGTTTGAACTGTTTCTTATCTTCATTGAGAAGCGTGAAAGACACCTTTAGATCTGAATCCTTTGACAGAATTTCTGATACAAAAGATGAAATCTTGTCAGGAGAACTGTGAAGACTTTGCTTACATGATGAACTTAATATCCTGATGTGTTCCTACTTACACAACTGGATGCAATGACATTAATGTGTTTCTTTGGTCTTGAAACAGGCTGATAAATGCATTCCAAAGCTGAATGAAGGTGATCAGATAGTATTAATTAATGGCCGAGATATCTCAGAGCACACACATGACCAGGTGGTCATGTTCATAAAAGCCAGCAGAGAATCTCACACAAGAGAGCTTGCACTTTTGGTCAGACGGAAAGGTAACTGGGCTAATTTTATTCACTTCTAATGTTTTTGAGACTGTTGCTCTTATGCTTGACATTATACCCTCTTCTGTTTACACAAATGAGTTCTCAATGCACTTGAAGTAGGTCTGTGCTAAAAAGTAGGTCTGGCCACTTTCGAATGAGTAGTACAAATACTTTAAACTATATAGGTTTTTACCACTGCAATAAAGAATCTATCAAGTTAGAAATTTTTCTTATTTTTTAAGTCTAAACATTTATGAGAACAAATAGTCCCTTGAAAAAGTTTTTTTGGTGGTTTGGGGTGCTGGGAGTTTTTTGTAGATAAAGCGTAATTTCCCAAATCCCCAATTGCAGGTTTACAAATCTCATGGGCTGTTCCCCAGCACAATTATACGATGAAACAAGTAGAATAAGCTGTTCCCCACCTCAGTCTTACAACAGACATTTTATGACAATACTGAGAAAAGGCTGTGCTGCCTGCTTGCTAAACTAATGCCAGCAAAGAGGAGACATTCTTTGAAATATGCAACCTTAAGCCTGTATATTTAAAATATGGGTAACTCCTCCACCTTGGCTTTGTTTTCTATATTTAAACACATGTAGATACCAAGAGCTTTCAGATACTGTGAAACTCCTAGTTTATTATTTACTTTCCTTAAGACCTATGGTAAGACGTTGAACACGCTATTATGGAAGGGCTTTGCATGGAGTTTCTGATTACATTAAGACTTAAAAATCTGAAGGCATTATGCATCACTTGGAAACAGGAGGGAATGAAACTGCCTAAATGATATCTACTTCCGTAACATTGACTTTATTTAAAGCTTCTTGTGTTTCTAGGAAGATGGATGGGCTCTTGATCTTGTTTTCCCTGTTGTAGGCCTTTCCACTGGCTTTATGCAACATTTAGTCTTCCCTTAAGTCTTCTAGTCCCCTTCCTACTTGCAGATAAGAGAAGTCTGCTTTTATCTAAAGATAACCTGTGGCCCCACGCCAGTCATTTCTATAGGCATGTGTATGAACAGCTTCCCATTTTCTCAAGTTTGGCAGGTATGAAGTGTTCTGATATTGCAGAGAATAACCACAGCTGAGCATGTTTGGTGATACGATATGATTCATAGAGACAGAACTGCTATGCAGATTGCTTCATTAATGTTCGTCATGTTCTTCAATATCTTATTAAGGAACGTCATAGAAAACAGACTATTTTTTTTAAAGTTTATTTAGTTAGTTTCTTCAATGTTAGCATAAAAAATTGCAAAAGATAATTCAGTTGCTTCTCTAATGGCAAGAGAGTACTATACAAGAATTTTTGCATTCATTTTGCTATTGGAGGTCCAAACTTATACAAGTTTCTTGTAGAGATATTCCATTAATTATACTCTAAACTTTTTTAGGCAAAACTCCATTGTTTTTTTACCATGGTGGATGCTGTGATTCATTAGTCTATTTAGCAGTTCATTCTGTAAGACAAGATGGCAAAAGCTCCTTGTGCTTTTTCTTTGTCTTCATAGAGAGGCATTTTGAGTTTCTCTTTCCGAAAGGTCATAAGGACATTTTGCTCCTAGCAATTTCTACAGTAATATAGTGCAAAAAGAAATGCAATTAAATGTGTTACTATTTACTTTCCTGAGGCTTTGGAAACTTTGTTGTTTTTTCAAGCTTGTAAATTTTTATATCTGTTACAAACACATTAATGCTGCATGCAATGGATTTTAATTGTCTACACATCTTTCAGTAGTTAAACAGTTTGTGGAATCCAAATCAGAAGATGAAGCTGATTCCCACAATCTCCCAGAATCTATTCTTCCTGTCTGTTCTGAATATGGTGGTGATACACTGGAGGAGTCTATGGAACAGCTAAGAAGAGGGCTAGAAAGTGGGACTGTCCTTATTCAGTTTGAGGTAGGTAATACTCAATTCTCAAATGTCATTAATATACACCAATAGCTGTAATCAGCAAGTAATGTAGGGGTTTAATTAATTGCAAATTTCATTGTTCCTCTTCAGTCCTGTCTCAAGGGAGCAACATTTTTACTTGCCCATCAGTTTCACCCTTCACTACTTACAACAAGGAAGAACGAGTTATCAGTTGTACACAAAATATCATCTGCTGAGAAAAATGTATTTGAATTAACGTGTTTCTAGCTCAAGTACCTAAAGCTCACTAAATTAATATTTTTTCCTTAGTTATTTTATTCAGTAGAGTAGTGGGGTTTTCACAGAGGTCAGTCTTGTACTTTGTTTCTTTTTCTATGTTCTTCAATGTGTTAACAAAGAATGTCATAGAAAACTGACTAATAACATGTTTTTATAATTTATTATATTAATTCTTTAATTGTTAGTATAAGAAATTACAAAAGAAAATTCATCTGCTTCTCTAATGGCAAGGGAGTACAGTGTATGTATGTTTGTGCTTGTTTTGCTCTAGTGGATTCAAACATTTATAGTAACTCTGGAGAAACCCTAGTTATTATGATTTATAAAATTGACATTGAGTTCGGGAGTAACCATTTCTGTCACTGAAAATTTCTGGAACAGCAAAAAAATTTTTCCCCATTTTGATATTTTTTCCTTCACTCTTTTTCAAATGCTGTCAAATTTAATGGTAGGGGCTGAAGAGTTCTGAAATTGGTAATTTTATAACCACTTTTTTTAATGAAATTTGCTTTGTTTCCAAGATTTCTGAGAATTAAATTTCCCCTTTTCTTAAGAAATTGTAGACTATGGTTCATAGCTGCTTTCCAAAATCCACAGCACTGGATACAATCCATCAGTTGCAATGAGTGCTGGCTATTGAAACAGTAACTCAAAATACATGAACTGACCTTTCAGTACTTTCTTAATTGTCAAATTTTTTGACTAAATTTGTGCACAATTTCCTGTAATAATCTTCATAGGATATTTGCTCCTTTATGACTTTTTTTCCTGTCAGCATTTATAAAAGGATATTACAGAAAAAGTTCAAAATGTTTTTGAAATATAATAAATCTAGGGTACAGCTTAGTGGCCTTGTTTCTTTGAGTTCATTGTTTCATGATCAGAGACAATTGCAGTGGCACCTCATCAACCTTGGTGACTCTCAAACTCTCCATTCACTTCAGTAAAATAGTAAATAATTAGCCAGTAGACTATGAATAATAAAGTTTTCCCAGAATATCTTCCTCCATTTAATCAGAATTTAACAAGTCTGTCAATAGCAAATGACTGTTTGCCAGGCAACAATAATGAAGCTGGAGAATGATTACTTGACTTTAAATTATTCTTCCTTGTTTTCCAAAAAAAAGCAGAAATCACAACTTGGCTCTAGTAAAGTAAAGTGGAATTTGAGTTATAACTGATAGAAGCTGTTCCATTATATATATAATATATATAATATATATATATATAATATTATATATTATATATATTATCAAGGTTTTTTTTATGTTATATAAATTGAAAAATTACATAAGCTGTGATACAGACTCTTAGAATTCAGTAAATCTTCCAATAGAATAAGCTTTTTTTGCGTTGTTTCTTTTCTCTCAATTAAAGTAGCTTTCTATTTATTTAATTCCATTTTATGTATGGAACCATATTCAGAATCTTCATTAAACTTGTAAAATATAATGTGCTCTGTAGTAAGTGTTCAGTGAGGTACATACAGCCAGGTTAGTAACTCAATTGTAAGTTGCTGTTACATGTATTTAATACAGAAAAGCCGTAATTGTATAATTACATTGCTTAATTCTTTTTTGTTGTTGTTTTCCCCCCTCTGTACCTTTTGTTGTCTGATATGATGCACTTAGAATGATAAATCATTAAGTCTGGGAAAGAACTCTAAGATTATAAAGCCCAACCATTAACCTTGCACCAACCTTAAAATTTGATTTACACTCCTATGCCCACATTCACTCCAGATAAAGTTTGCAACAGAGCAGATGGCCCAAAAGAAACAGTGTCACAGGTTAAGAGATTGTGGTACGTTGAAGTGTTGTTTTTTTCAGGTACTTAAGGATTGAATAGGTTAGGTTTAGTCCAGAGAATAAAAATTTGTCTGAAATTTTTGTATTACAATTATTCCATAAAATATTGTCCTGCAACTACTTTTTTTTTCTTCTGATATCTTTCATTGCTCACTTGTTTCACCCTCAACTACTATTTTCCTTCCAGTTCATGGTTTTATAAGAAAAAAGCAAACCTGCAGGCAAACAGTATATTTCAATGACTCTCATGTTTCCTTTTTTTTTTTCTGTCCTAGAAATTCTTCTGGATATCATGATGAGATATTTCAAGATTAGAAATTCTTGTCATGTTAAATGCAAAAATCTCTCAAATGAATTTTGCAGAAAGATAGGAAAAATATTAAAGAAAAACATTATTTTTTTCAGTCTATATATTTTCATGTGAGTGTATTTAATTTGTGTATAACATAATCAGATCCCTCAAAACTGTATGATTTTTCATTCTTTTTTGCAGCAACTTTATAGAAAGAAACCAGGTTTGGCTGTTACATGTGCAAAGGTACCTCAGAATATGGACAAGAATAGATACAAAGATGTTCTACCTTGTGAGTCTAAAGTACAGTTCCTGCCTATTTTGCTTTATCCTTTATATGGTAGCTATTAAAACTGTTGTATGGAACTTATTGATTGAAGATTTCATTATATAATTGAAGTCATATAGTTTTTCATTTTATGTTCTAAAATGTAATGTATTCTGATTTGTATTCTGCTGTTTGCGTCTCTGCAATTCCTCAATTGTTTTTTAACTTAATAGAAGGGAAACATGCCCATTAATTGCTAATTTTATTCCCTCTTTTTTTTGTGTGTGTGTCTGTGTGTGCAGATGATGCCACAAGGATAATATTGCGAGGAGATGAAGATTACATTAATGCAAATTACGTGAATGTAAGTCATACAGAGACCTGCTCGCTCTCTGTATTACTAACGCAGATTGAATTTGGCTTTTTTGAGGAAAAAGGATATTTTCTTTTATATTTTGGGGATTTGCAAATGTAAAAGATGTAAAGTTTCATAGTGTAAAAGATGAAGTGTCTCTTGTGAAACAAGTAGCCATCCTAATACAAAGTAAATGCAACCATGTGGTTGGTATAAACTTTGATATGTGCAGAGTCTTTAACCAGTAAAAATTGTTTTACCTTTCCATAGGCTTCAAATGCTGAGGTTGTATCCTTAAAATTGAGCACTTTTCCCTCTAGAGACACTTATGGCATACCAGCTATGCTATGAAGGAATACAGAAGACAAATCAGGGCCATAATTGCCATAATTAATCAAGTGTAGACTGGGGGTTAGGGAAAAGAGGGGAAAACATCTATATATTTGTGTCAGATCCATAAGTTAAGCACCTAAATCAGAGTTGATTCTTCACTTACCGTGTTTGGTATCAGGCAATAAACAGCTTTTGCTAGCATACCTTTGGTGTATATGCCCTGCCATACTTCCTTTCTAGGTATTAAAGAAAATCTGGAAAGCTTTGCAGTTTCAAATTTTTAAATACATTGTCACTAATAATCTTCTATTTATGGTTCAGCATGAAGGACTGTAGAATCTTTACATCTGTTTTAAATTAATGATTTAAAATTTTTTCACATAACAAAGTGTGATCTTGATTGTCTTATTACTTATTACTTGCTGCATTAGTCTTCCCTCAAAATTTTCTGTTTGAATGAAATGCTGAGTTAAAATAGTACTTGAGCAATGAGAACAAGATTTACATAGAACTTTTCTTCCACTCTATAGATGGAAATTCCTTCTGTGGGCATTGTGAACAGATACATTGCTACTCAGGGGCCTCTTCCACACACATGTGCACACTTTTGGCAAGTAGTCTGGGATCACAAATTGTCACTGATCATCATGTTAACAACTCTTACTGAACGAGGACGGGTAAGTGTCCAGGCTCTTTATATGCTGAAGAAATATACTGTACTTTTGAACATTTTTTCCATTGTTATGATTAAATAACCCTAAAATAGGCCGACTTATTCCATTGAATCATTTTTCTGACAGCCAGACTTTCTGAATTACTTAGGAAGAGATTGTCTGCAACTTGCTTTTTGTTTTGCTGCTTTGTAAACAAACCAGCTGTCTGATAAACACAAATCACTGCATTCACTCTGTTATGCTGAACAGACAGGTACTACATGTTGTTATTTTTCCCCCTGAGTACTGGGCTCCATGTGGCAGTTGCTCTCCAAGCCATTCAGCAGATGTCTGGAAGCATTGAGCAGGCTGAGCAAACCTTGTAGTCTGGTTTTAAAAAAGAGTCTGCCATCATACTATTTACTAGTAGTGGTCAGAGTTTAACCTGCTTATTTTTATTTACATTTTAAGTTCTTTCCTAGAATCGCTCTGATAATTCTGGCATGCCATTACTTTTGGAATAGTACAGTGAAAATCTGGTGTATTGTTTTGTACTTTGATCTAGCATATCCTTTGTAGTTTTAAAGATTAAGTGTTTTAGATTAAATGTAAAGGTAGTTTGAAGTTTTAGAAACCAAAAGCTGAACAGTTGGGTTTTATAAGAGGTAGATAAGGTAGTGAAGCTCTTGTATGCCTACACTGTAACCTTTATCTATCTTTCCTATGTGATCTATCCTACACTATGAAATTTATCTGGCATCTCAGTCAAAATCTAGTGTTTTTAGAAAGCAAGGCAGTGAATATTGAAGGTCCTAAAAAGCATGAAGATTGAGATGTAAGGAAGGACAGTTAATTAGCCATCAGATTTTACTCATGATCAGGTTATGTAGCTGTTCGTGGAAACAGACATTGAACATCGTCTGACACAAAAATGCTCCCTTCATCTTTTGACTGTATTGCAATCAAAATAGCTTGCTGCTTTCATTTCCTTGTGTTGAGTAGAAACACATATTAGTAATAGTCTGTAGTTTGCCCAGTCAGTTGGAAACTTCAAGGTAATTGTTGATTGCTTCTAATCATCCTGCTGGTACCTTTACACACTAGACACTTTTTCTGAGTTGTGTTTAATTTCAGAAATTATTTACATTTGCCCAGTTTGTGGGTGAACTTTCAGGAATAGAGAAAAATGTATATTCTTGTCAAGACTATCCCTACTGGCAATGCCAAACCTTTTTGCAATCCCTAGAGGTTTTACACTCCAGCCTGTTTCTTTCCAGTGATCTTAAGATTTGTATTATAGAATTTTATTTTTTGCTGCACAGTAATGGTACTTTTTTAGAAATGGATACATTATTTTGGCTTAAATTTGAAAAGGAAAGTATTTCAGCTGAACTACCACAGTAAAAATTTCAGGCATAATGGTTATAATTTGGATTTCAAACCACTGAAAATTGAGTTTATTAAAGGTAGAATTAAGAAATTTTAACATTTCAAAATTTCCAGCTCTTGCTAGTCTGTAACAGTTTAAAAGTTGCAGACAAAAACATCTTTGAACTTCACAGAGTTACAGTGTCACATCAGTTAAGTTTTGATTATTTCTATAGGCGGAGATTCCACAGCCTCATAGGGTTTCTTGTTTCTGTACTTGACCATCCTCATGGAAATTTTTTGCCAACATCTAATCAGAATTTCCCTTTTTGCATCTTTTTTTCAGTTACCTCTTGTCCTTTCATTGTTCCCTTTCAAGAAATATGTGGCTCTGCTTTTGCTATAAACTGTTATTAGATGGCTAAAGATAGTTGTAAGTTTACCCTCTATACTTCTCTTCTTACGATGAAATGAATCCATCTTTCTCCTCCTACCTTATGGCTTGAGAAGTCATTTTAGCAACTGCAGATGAGCACCAGACAAAGCATCATGCCTCTAAATACCTGAATATTTATTACAAATCACTAAAACAGATATTTATGGAGACTTTAGCCTATTTTGTTCTGTTATTTTCCAATTTGGATGCAAAAATCTTGCCAGCAAACCAGAACTGATTTTATATTGCTCCTTGAGTTCCCTGAACCACAGCATAGGATGGAATGCTGGAAACAGAAGTGCTTGTATACTGTCTTGACATGTGCTTAATTCTCCTTACAGACCAAATGTCACCAGTATTGGCCTGATCCACCAGATGTAATGGAATATGGCAGCTTTCGTGTCAGATGCCACTCTGAAGACTGTACGATTGCTTATGTTGTTAGAGAAATGGTGATTACACATGTTGAGGTAAATGTCTCTTATCTCTAATTATCCCCAAGCAAGCTGAATGAATACAGGTAGAGATAGGTAGATAAAGACTCTGATAACATATATCTCTGTGTGTGAATATGCACATGTGTGTATATAGACACACACAGTTTTTAAAAAAGAATATTTGTATATTATATAAATCAAGATAGTACGATTATTTCTTTAGAGCTTCACAAACATACTTTTTGAAGTTCTATAATACATGATGCTGTACAGATATTGTAATAACCTTCATAAAGAAATTTAGTGCTTTTCTTTAAACAGTTTTGCAATCACTGGATTCACAAGTAGTTTAATTTATAATGTGAGGTTTTTTTTCTGAGTAACCGTGCTCTTTCAGGGATGAAATATGGGTCACTTGGTTAATGGTATATGCAGCTAGAATGGCTAATTAAGAAGTGAAACATAAAAATGTTGTTTTGAGAGAAGATAATCTCACCAGTTCCTTTCCATTATCTTTAGTCAAATTTTAAAAAAGAGAAAAAAATCCATATATATTTCAATTGAAATGTGCTCAATTTATGTAAGATACATATATTCCATAGCTCCTAATACTTTATGCTAATGTCAGAGTTGGAAAGCAAAGAAAAGGTTAAACACATGCATATTCTCTCGTGTTGTCAAATGTGTGTGCAGGTCACATCTAGACTTCCCACAACCTGAGTTATAGGGGATGAAGTCTGACTTTTGTTTCTAAATTGTCCTGGATTTCTTATGTTTCCTCTCCTCATCTCTTTTCCAAAATTCTACAGCCACAGGTATTCTCTAAAAAGATGAAGGGTTTATACTTTCCTAAGATATGTAAGAAATGACTATATACTGACCAAAGAGTAATTTACAGTTCCATTATTAGTATGTCTTTTAAACTTCTGTATAGTTTAGTAGCTTTTATAGTTACCAGGATTGCTAGTAGTCAAAAAAAGAAGAAATATCTGGTTTAAAATATAACATGTAATCAATGTTCTTACAGCAAGATGACCAATCCTTTAGTCTCATACATTTGTAACTGAATCTGTCACTTGGCAGCCCATCCAAATTTGTTTTAATGTAATTAAGATTTCCTTTGTAGTCATAAAGTGAGATGTCAGATGTCAGTACTTAAAGGTCTTTCAGTTGAGATAGAGTGTTTCAGTTTCTAGCTGTGAGAAACCACGTAGTCAGGGAGCAGCATGATATTTCTTTCTGTATTTTGGCCAATTAATCTGTAAATTATAAACTTGAATGTCAGCACAGAAGAAATTAAGCTCATAAAAGTAGTACTGCAAGTAAATATGCACAAACTTTTAGTCCCTGTCACTCAAATTATTTATTTTTAACCTTTCTAAGCCTCATGAAATAAAGAAAGGATTAATTTCCTGCCTTTTCAAGACCAAGATTGAAAGCTGTACTGTAGGAAAATAAAAGGAGAGCAAAAAAAGCACTAAGTTTGGGGTTTTTTGAGGTTGATTAGGGTTGGGGGTTTTTTGTTGGTTTTTTTTTTTTAAAGCTTCAGAACACTTTGGGGATCAGAACAAACAGACAAAAGGAAAGAAATTGTGTAGTGTGAGTGCAGAGTTATCACACAGTTCACTGTTTTGTAAAACAAAATATGAATTTCTTTTTAATCATTGAAAAAAATAGCATGAGGAGCCTAAAACAAACTTTTTTTCAGTTTCCTTTAAGAGAAATGCCTTGCAACATTAAATCTCATCAGTTTCATTCAATTATGTTTTGAAGAAAACTTTTCTGCTACTTTCCCTTCTTGAAACAAGCATTTGTTCTTGATTTCACTTAAGTGTGAGTAGAACCCAGCCATAGAACTTAACGAGGCTGTGGAGATAATACTTGCTGAACCATGTAACTCACATTACTTTGAAAGACTGTAATTTTTCACGGTTTTGGTTTATTTGTTTTGGTTTTTATTCTCCCGCACTTTATGTTAGTTGTTGCCACAACTTGTTTGTTGTTTTCAAACTGCCCTGTCATTCTTTCACCTGATAAATTTTACTAAGTAAACAAGAGGCTGAAGAGCAGTGCTGCAGAAAGGAGCCTGGGGGTCCTGGTCGATGGCAGATTGAATCTGAGTCAGCAGTGCCCTGGCAGCCAGGAGGACCAACCGTGTCCTGGGGGGCATCAGGCAAAACATCTCCAGCCGGTTGAGAGAGGGGATTGCCCCACTCTGCTCTGCACTGGTGCGGCCTCAGCTGGAGTTCTGTGTGCAGTTTTGGGCACCAAAATAGAAAAATGACATTAAACTACTATAGAGCATCCAAGAAAGGGCCATAAGGATTGTGAAGGGTCTTGAGGGGAAGCCATACAAAGAGTGGCTGAGGTCACTTGTTTTTTTCAACCTGGAGAAGAGGAGACTGAGGGGAGACCTCATTGCAGACTTCGGCATCCTCATGTGAGGGGAAGTGGAGGGGTAGACACCAATCTCTTCTCTGTAGTGACCAGTGACAGGAAACAGCATGAATCTGAGTCAAGGGAGGTTTAAGTGAGGTATTAGAAAATGGTTCTTCACCCAGAGGGTGGTCAAGCACAGGAACAGGCTCCCTAGGGAAGTGGTCACAACACGATGATTGTCTGAGTTCAAGAAGCATTTGGACAATTCTCTCAGGTACATGGTGTGATTCTTGGGGTGTCCTGCACTGGACCAGGAGTTGGACTCGATGATCCTGATGGGTCCCTTCCAGCTCAGTATATTCTATGATTCTATGAAATTATTCAAAGAAAAAGAATAAATTTCAAGATGTTTAAAAATTGATTGAATTTCATCCATGAAAGACAAGTTATATGATTGCTATAATGAATGAGTGTGAGAGCCATGACAGAGTACTTACATCTTATAAACAACCCAGGTCAAGTTAATTAAAGCAATTCCTTGTGTCATAATATGGATTTTTTTAACATGATTGTGCAGGCAGTGACAGTGCAAATAGAGGGATTTGGAGTGATAAGCTTCTTTTTCATTTAAAAGCTATCACTTTCCGTGGAAATAATGGAGGGTATTATTTGAAGAGGAAGAAATGGATGCAGCAATTCAAACAAACTGAAGATTAAGCATAAATTCATTTCACTAAGGAAGAATGTTATAGTTTGCTGAAGGGAGGAGGTAAAATTGTAAGATGAAGAATGACTGATATCTTCCTGTTTATGAATGACCAGCATGTAGGCTTTCTAATGACTGTGTTAAGTTGATATTCAATGAAACAAAGGCAGCAATGTAAGTAGTATACTGCTAGCACTTTCTGCTATAAACAGCTCAAAATAGAATCTCTAATTTTTTATACATCTTAATTGTTTGGATTGAGGCTTTCCACAGCTTTGTCTTCTTTGCCAGATACATGTCATACAACAGTTCATGGGGGGAAAAGTTGAGTTTGCTTATGTTAGGGGTTCTTAGATTGGTTCATTGAAACTTTTGCTTCTGCATTTAAACAAGACCTTGTATTTTTTTTTTTCCCAAGTAAATCTATATAAATCTATATAAATCTATATAAATTTTACCATGTCATAAATGTCTTGAACAAACCCATTACACTGTACAGTTTCTCTGAAAAGTGTCTGCACTGGACATGTTCTGTTCTGTCAAATACCTGTGGTAGAAGAAAGCAAGTTGATTTTGAGTTATAAAGAGCCAAAGAACAAAATTAAGTTACAAGTATTATGGCAAGTGTGTACAGAAGCATTATGATGTGTGAACGGTGGTCCAAAGAAATGCCAAATGCCACTTGCCATATGATCTACTCTTCAGAAACTGGGCTTTAACCCTGATCACTGAGACTCAGCTTTCAAGTTATATTTGTGAAGCTCACTGGCGAAGACCCTACCTTTTACTGCTTACAAGATAATAAGACCATTTCAAAATTAATTTTGTTCTACATTGTGATTTTTTTTCCTCATTATTGAAAATTATATTATAACCTATACCAAAAAGGACAATAACTAAAATGGTGACATGCAAAATCAATTGTTTGGATTTTAAGAAAAGTGAAAATTAAGCTTGACATTTCAAGCCTAAATTTCCTTCTTTCTATATGAGTATTATCATTCTAAGTACTGTGTATTTTTTTTCTGAAGAACATGCAATTCTTTTATTAATGAGGGAGAGTCTGTCATTTTAGAATGAAATGAAGAAGTTTAGCTTTTGTGTAATTATAATAAGCAAGGCTGCAACCTGCAGAAGGATGGAGAATGCATATTTTTGTTGCAATCCCAATGACAGACTTGTGAGAAAAGATCATGTGTCTTTATGCTGTGTTTCTGAGCAAAATCTAAGATGTTAGCTTAACTACAATGAATCTGGTTTTGCAGTTAGATGTCTTGAATTTGCCCAGGAGGGGTTGGTACAAGTACATAATTTTCTGGTGGTTTTTTGTTAAACAATTTTTCTGTAGTGACAACAACTATTATAAGAAGGACGATAACAAACAACTTGGTATAAATATGATGTCTTAGACCTCTGTAGCCGCTTGCTAATTAAATGTGGATTATTGCCATGAAGCATCTAAATGTTGGCCAAATGGCTGATGTGAAACTGGCCAAATGACATAATCCTGAAATGTCACTGGAGTCTGTTAAGTTGTTTGGACTAATTTTTTTGAATCATAATTTTTAAGCTGATTTGTGGAAATACCAAATACATAAATTCCATTGAAAGTCCATGCAAATGCAAAAAACATTAAATAATTTTGGAACAAGAAGGTGTATAAGATTAAGTTAGGCAAAAATAGCAGCCAAGTCATGAGCAGCTCTTGCTGTCTCACTTTGTGTAAGTTTAGACTCATAAAACTGGACTAACAAAACCAGATTAGATAAATTATACATCTATCAGACATTAAGATGCTAGAATAATGACTGTCACTGAAAACGTCAGTGCAAAAAGAATTGTGGAAAAGCCTTAAAAGGAGTTTCACAGAATGATGGTTTGATGAGCAACACGAGTGTAACGAGAAGTTACCTCTTCTTTTCTATAGCTAGGTTTGTACAAAGAAGCAGGGTCTGGCAGAAATAGTGTGTTTAAAAATAAGTATTGTTAGCAAAACATGTAGAGTGGGGCTAACTATGAAACCAGTAACTACAATTTGGCATTTTTTTTCATGTATGAGTGCTAGATTTTAGTAAGTGTGATGGTCTTTTAATGTTAGTTATTTCCATGTGGGGTGTTATTTGGCTGACATTCTCTGAATTTAAAAGCTGACTTTCCTTGTGAATGTAAAGACTTGAAGATTTATTTTTTTTTTTAAAAAAAAGGCAAAAAAAGCCCACTAAAAATAGCTTTAAAAAAATCTGGACTTTGTCAGAGTACTGATTTGATATTTTCTGCTTGAGACAGAAAAGCTTAGACTTAGAAAAAGTTCTAACATATATGACTATAACTACTGTTTACAATAGGTTAATATGAAGTGTTTTAAAATACTTGTGCATTTTGAAAAGCGAGTGACATAACAGTCAAATGTTAACAATTTGGATCATCTCAGAAGAGCTCAACCAGAAGAATCAAAACTGATTGTATTAAAACACAAATAACTAGAAAACTACACTGAAGCTTGAGGCATACCTGGAATAATTAACAAACACCTCTGTTGGTCTCTATGGATGATTAGGGTCTGCAATAGAAAATTAGATGATTGCACCAAAAGCACCAGCTCTAGGGACCAAGTGCATGTTCTCAGAGTATATTCTCACTCTGAATAAGTCTTATATAACATGATTGTGTTACTTAATGTCGTGAACTATTTAAATAAATGCAACTCACTATATTTGAGTCTGTAATGATAAGTAGAAATTAAGTAGAAATTTCTTTTTTTTTTCTGAGCTTGTAAAATGACTTTTTGATGCTACAGATTACTATTAGTGGTTCTCAGGTGTGCCACTGGCACTTATCCATGCTGTATGACTTTAATTTCTTGAAGCACATGGAAGGCAACTGGATACTCACTCTTGGATAGTTTTAGAATGAATCAAGGATGCTGTAATTCAAATGTCTCTGATTTAAGAGAATGAGCTCAAACAGTTACGTGTAATTGCTGCGTTATTTCTCTTTAGAAGAGGTTCTGATTAAGCATGCACAGATTTCGAAAGGAGAACTTTTTAATTACATTTTCTTGACATGTTTATGTATTTTTTTGTAATCTTGGCATTTCAGAAAAACGTGAATTGTAATCATTGGTCAGGATCAACTGTTCCTACTCAGCAAAGCTGAGTAGCAAAAGGCCATGCTTTTTCCTGCAGAGGTCCTGGTCATTCTGGATCTTGTGATAACCTGGGTGATAGATCCCAATGCAATTCATATTACAGGGAGTTTGGTTATTAATGTTAGATTATGTTGTCCCCTTGGGCCTTATGCTGGACCTTTTAATTGTGATTGCTCAGGCTGTGCCTCCAAGGGCCAAAGTATCATTTATCTTTTGGTCCCTGGAGGCAATTATAAATTTCTGCAATTGCTTTAACTGGAATTGCATTTCCTAAGACTCTACTTAGTAGGCAATAGTTATTCTATCTTTTGTGTTCTACTAGCCTGCTCCCTGGTAGTAGAACCGCTTCCTCAAGCAGAAGAGGAAAGCAAGCAGTTGAAGGCATTCTATATTTCAGCAGCTATGCACTAAGGAGAAAAAGAAAGAAACCTTTTGAAGTCACCAGCATCACAAAGAGCATTCTTTTATAGACTAATCTAGTGATAAAGGAGATGTCAGTAGGGTGTCAAATGTTAAGTGTGGTAATGGACATAAATAACATGCAGGTCTAACTATTGCAAAATGTGTGTAAGAAATAAAGGAACATGAAGGTTTGTCTCAGCTTGTAAAGAGCAAGATCCTCATTGCAGCAGAGCTCAGGAGCATCTTAAGTTTTTTCCTTCCTACCCTAAGTATTAATTACATCTGTAATGTATCAGTTGAGCTCAATCTGCATGCAAAGATGATTGAGTGGTTTCATAATCAAAGTTAACAAAAAGCTAAACTGAAAGAACTTCTCTAAAACTGTTTTTATTTTGAGGTATAATTGAACCAAAAAGAACTCTTTGTGCAACAGAATCTTTTAACTAATTATATTGCTTCCATACAGAAAAGTATCCTTCTGTGGATCATACAGAAGTCATTCCTATATGTAAAATGAGCATGTATGAATGATATATGTTTTCTGACAGAAACCAGATTTAGCAAACATTACAGACAACTTTATTATAGCTGAATCTGTAAGTATGCACAGACATATTTACAACAGATTGTGTAGCCCCAAACCTCTGTTATTTTTATACTGATCTCAATAGTTCTTCTGCTGTTCTCTGTTGTTTCTTTCAACCTATTCTGAACTATTATATAGTACTATTATGCTTATGCCTTGTTTCATTTTACCTCAGGATTTCAAAGTACAATAGGTCAATAATCAATAAATCCAAAAAATTAAAATCTGTTTAGATCACGGAAGTTAAGCTTGATATCTCATTTATTTAGAAAATGTTATGCATCATATATGCTTTCTGATAATGACGTCTTCATACTTCATGCGGAGTTTTAAAATGACAAACATTTTCTACATCTACCTCTTATTGCACCTGCAGAATACTTTGACTATGAAAAATGTGACTTTTATCTAGTAAACGTGAATACAGCAGTCCTAACACTGGACATTTTCTGAAAACTTTACTGTATTTTAGACAGAACAACAACACACCGTCACCCATCTCCAGTATGTAGCTTGGCCTGATCATGGCGTTCCTGATGACTCCATGGACTTCTTGGAGTTTGTGACCTGTATGAGGCCAAAGAGAGTAAAGAATGAGCCAGTTCTTGTTCACTGCAGGTACTTGTGTTTTAAAATTCTAATTATAGATCTGCTTCAACCTTAGAATAAGCATTTCATGTGAAACGTCTGTCTCCAAGACGGGAGATTCCTTGAATTAGATGAAAATCTTAAATTGTGCAATACAAGTGTTCACTGCTGAAGAGAGAAACTGATGTTATATGTAAACGATGAGTTTCCTTTGTCTCCCTTTCTCCTGCAACCTTTTGGTGAAATGGCTTAGTCACGTAATTATCACAGAGCTGATAAATCTGCAGTGTGATTTGTTCTCCGTTTTTTATCCTCTACCACTGTCATAACCTCATTTTGAACAGCACTGCAAAGGCTTTTTTGCTGCTGTTCAATTGCCTCTCATAAAAACAGTCAATTATAACTTACCTTTTTTTAAAGTCAAAAATACCAAACCAATACATTTAGATTTTTAAGCAGTTATAATTTTTTAAAAATGCATTTACTTTAAGTAAGGTTTTAGTTTTATTTATATTAAAAGATATTTTCTTTTTAGTAATTGCCAGAAAATATTACTGAATTTGCTGTAAAAATAAACTTTGCACTCTGTTTAAATTTTACTAAGGTCTTTCTGTAATTCCTGAAGTTGTTTAGCAACCTAGTATTAAGACTATGATATGAATCTGGTGCATTGCAAAAACCCAATTTTATAGACTATTTTCCTGTTACATTTCACAGTGCAGGAATCGGTCGTACTGGTGTATTGGTCACTATGGAAACAGCCATGTGTTTAATTGAAAGGAACCAACCTGTTTATCCACTGGATATTGTAAGAAAAATGCGAGACCAACGAGCTATGATGGTGCAAACATCAGTAAGTGATGGAAAGGAAGCCTGATTTTCTGTATATACTGCACTTGTCAAGGTTTAAAACAGATACAAAAATTTTTTAGATATAGGAGTCTCGTATGAGTCTTCAGTTGCCATTATATTTCAAACTTCATAAATTCAGCACAAGGTAGCACACTGGCATAGGCTGCTTTGCTATGATGTATGTATTTAAAACACAGCTTGTAGCCTGAGGTGTCAGGTGTGCCCTGGGCAGCTGCTGCAAATGACCCATTATTAACAGTCCATCAGAAATTACATAGAGGATGTAGAATACACAGTTTTGGTTATACCCATAGTGATAAACTGATCCAGGTCCCTGTAACTAAGACACATGGTTTGAAGAGAGGAAATGGCTTCTCAACAGGTCACTTTGAGTAGAAATTCTATAAGAACAATATTTATTTACTTTTTTCATTTTGCCACTACCCAGTTTGGAAAAACAAAGGGCAAGTTGGGTAGTATCAGTAACTGAAATATGAAAGTAGACAGTGATATTAAGATGAAAGTGGTTCAAAGAAAACTTGAGATCATTAAGGCAATTTTGTGTCAGCTTTGGAAATGAATATATTTGAAGTTAGAGACTAAGACTGAAGGATGAGAGACTGTTCTTTCTTGGGGACAGATTGGATGACAAGAATACTAAGTGTGGGTTATCTTGGAGAGCTAAATGTCCTATGAGAGATGGAAGTAAGGGGGGTTAGACCCACAAAGACAACAGTTAAATTGGACATTTCTGTCTCTAATGTTCAAAAGAAAATGCCTTGGTTTCCGTTTGATCAAGGAAAAAGTAAATTATGAAGAAAAATTCTGTTCATTAACAGGTTAATGACTGCAGGAGCTAGCATTGTGATTGCCTAGACAGGAAGAAAAAGGGGTGTAAAGGCATCAGGATTTATAGTTGCCTGTGTAACATTATAGTGCTCAGTGAGCAGAGTTTGTTCGTGCATGCTGCTGGGACTCTTTCCATTGCAGTATGAGTGCACTCTCTGGAAGAGTGTCAGGACTGTGTGGTTGAGAAGGGATTTGTTTGAAGGGTCCCCTGCCTGTTCCTCTCAGAAGTGGAAGCTGAGATAATGACAAAGGTTGTCATCAAATGAAGTTTAAGGAAGCTGAATGTTGACTTCTGGACTTGCACCTATCTACACCCCTCAGTTTCTAAAACTATCTGAGCAACTTCGGGCTTAGTCTAGAAGTGGTGCTCTTTTTGAAAATCAGATATGAGAACCTGAAGTAAGCTTCAGCTTGTTGGGAAGACCGAGTCCCTTTTGTTACAACAGAAATCAACAAGAATTGTTCTTGCACTCCACACTTTGACATAACTGAAGAATACAAGGAATAGCAATAAATATACTGACAATCAGACCCCCTGTGTGGAAAATGAATACCTAAAATAGGATTCTTTACCTTGCTTGCTGTGTGTCACACAGTTCGCTGTCAGCACAATCAGGAGAGGGATGATCTGTAGCAGCAATACTGTGAAACTAAATTCACTTGTTATTTCCAAAGTAGGCAGGTACTGTTGTGAAAAGCCAATGAGCAAAATTGTCATACTGTGCTGTAAATGAGACACAGAAGCAAGCACTCAGCTGTGGGAAAACAAACTACCAAAGAGCTACATGTTAATATTTCAATCTATCCTGGGTGCTCTATGGCATTCCCATGCTTGCGTTCTAGCTAGCCCCACTCATGTTTGCTCATATTTGATATTCAGCTTAGGGCTTCTGGGAGGAGACATTAGAGATGATTCAGTTGTAATATAGAGATTGTTCAGTTTTAATAGCCTTGCCTGAAGCATGTTCAGCTGCCCTGTGGGGATTGTGTGTGTGCTCCAATTCTAAGATGATACACTTTGCCAGATGCATGTTGTGAGTTAATACCAGACAGGGCATATTTGGTAAGAATGGACCCATCAGAGCTATTAACTGGTCAGTTTAGTGTCTGTTTTTAGTCATGTAAAAACTGTAGTTTCTCAAAAACCAATACTTTGGTTACCAGGAACAGCAAAACAGAAGTTTCAACCAAAATTATAAAGCTACAACGAAATTGGTATAACACTATGGCCTTTCACTGAAAAAAAGAAAAATTAGCCATTATGCTCCATTAAAAAGAAATTAGAAAAAACTAAACAATACAGAAAACAGAGCTTTAGGATGCGCATAATAAAACTAGCTACCAGCTGACTGAGCAGGAAGAATACATGCAACAGATAAGAGAAAACAAAATAAGTAGTCAGAGACTGAGTCAGAGTAAGCAATGCTGAAGTGCTCATTCTTTTATTTGTTCAGTAATTCGATCCCACAAGTTAGCAGAAGTATTGAACAGAGAACTAAATATCACACCTGACTTGTTCAAGCAGTAGAAATATGGAAATTACTATAACGATGAAGAGAAAAGTCAAGGTAATTAAGAAATAAAGACAAAAGAACAGAGTGATATTGAAGGTGGGAGTAATTGACTGAAAGGTTAAAAGAAAAGGCAGGAAAATTGAGATGCAGAAATCTCATTTCCACCTCCCAGTTTCCCTTAAGTTTTTCTGTATCTAAGGGAAAATGTTTTACAGTTTATGGACAAGAATAACATTCCTAACTGCTGGTATTTACGTGCACTCTAAGGTCCTTCACAGTCCAAATATTACCTTTGAGCCCTGCCCTTTGGGAGATAATGGGGGAATGTTTCCAGATGTTTATGAAGAGTTGATGGGAGCTGACAGTACAAGGGCAGCTGGGAGAACAGTTCAAATATGGAAAAAGGGATTTAAAAAATGTAAGCTGTGCTTCTCTGAGTATGACATGGAGTTGGAGGAAGATGTTCATTTGGAGGTTTTGTCAATGGTACTTTCAGAGAAGAGGGAAGGATGCTGTCAATCTTTGCAAGTTCTTTTAAATTTCAATCATCTTGCATTCTCAGGATTATGTTAGTCATAGAGATTTTTTCAGTCTATGTGGATTTTTAGTCCTATTGATAATGTCTCCTTGTATCACTTTTCAGAAAGAGGCTTGCAGGGTAATTGATTTTAACAGGTAGTTACATCACAAGGTGATGAAAGGAATAGTCTTTGTAATAGAATGCAGAAAAGAAACACTAATTTGTGAAGACTTTATAAGATCTAATTGAGATCAAAATGTTGGGTGATAAAAAAATTAATGTGCCTGCTACTCTTCAAAGCTATTTATTTGAAAGGTTTTGATCCCCTTCAGTTACAAAAGGAGATATGTGGTCTGATCAAAAATTGAAAATGAAGTGACTCCTTTTTCTGCAGTAGTGTGGTTTGGGAAAAAAGGTAGTTTTTAGTTAGGTAGTTGCATCTATATATCCTATATGGTAACTTTAAATGTGATTTTGGTCATGTAACTTAGATGTGCCAGTAACATGGAACTGTAAGATTGGCAAGCTCAGAATACTCATAGTAATCAGATAACCGGAAAAAAAAAGATAGAAAAAAAGATGAGATATGTAAGGAATGTAAATAACTAATTAAACTAGCTATTATTTAACTAGTTAGCAAAATCATATAAATATGTGTAGGTTTTACAAATAAATCCTATTCCCTGAAAATTAATCATGAATGCTTTTAATACTGGGGGCTGTGTTTTCCTCGGTGCATGATTTTTAATGCTTGTTCTTCAAGGAAGAGTAAATGTTACCTTTGTTTATTGTGAACACAGCCAGAGGAGTAGGATTTTCTCCTCCCATCTTTGTATTTCCTCTCCTGTCATTGTCCAGGAAAAAAGGAAGCCATGGGACTGTTAGTCCTATTCAATACTATGATCTGGTCAGGAGTTTACCTGAACATCCATAAATGTTTTTCTGTTTTCTTTGTTTTACAGAGTCAATACAAATTTGTTTGTGAAGCTATTCTTCGTGTTTACAAAGAAGGATTGGTTCGACCACTGGATTCCAGTTAGCACAGCAGTGAAGAATGAATTCTTTTTTTCACCTAAAAAAGACTGCTCCTTAAGTAAAGAAAGGGCTCATTTCTCAAAGCAACTAGAATGGACTAGAAGCCCATGAAAAGACGTATGAGCACATTTGAACTGTGGCACTTTAAATTTCTCAAGAAGATTGCTAAATCATGTACAGTGTAACAAAGTCACATAGATAAATATATGACAGTAATTGTGTGTAATATGCTTTATTCACATAGACAACCAGAAACAATCATGGAAACCTTAATACATATCTTTTACTGCCTTAAAACACCCTTCACTTTGGAAGTTACAAAATTCCTTGTATTTAATTTGAAATAGCAAAAAGAAAACTCATAGTATTGAAATGATTCAGCTTAAGAAGGTATTTTAATATATTTGTATTGTATGAAAGTTCATTGAAGGTGAATATATGTAATTTCCTTGTTGGGATACTAAATATTCAAGGAAATTCAGCCTTGACTACTAAAAGGATGACGAAGAGCTTTAAAGGCTAATGCATAACTACTGTACATTAAGAGCTGGAGAAATTTAGTATTCATTTACCATAAATCTATTAGTGAGTTTGCCAGCTGTTATAATATGCTTAGAAATCACATCTACTGTATGTGATGTGAAAATAATGCTGCATTTAGGCATTTATGCAAATGGTACAGTCTACATCTTCTGTTGATCAATTTTAATTGCAACTTGCCCTTGTAACAGTGACCTACTTCTTACAGTTTTAGTTATTGTACTCCTTTTGTTCTGTTTCTGCTGTCCATCTACTTTATACTTGTTTTTCAGTCATGTGGACTGAAAACATTGTAACTTAAAATGAGTTATAAATCTCTGTCATGTTTGTTTCCATGTATATTTATGAGTTCTCAGATGTAAATGTGGATTGATGCTGCACACAAGTACTAGACTTTTGACTTACTGTATATGCAAAGTAGTCTAATCCAATACTGGAAGAAAAATTACTACTGAACCCATCAAATATGTTGCTGCTATTTCAAGGTGTGAAGCTTACAAGGGCACAGGTGTTGCTAGTGTTCAGACGGTGATAAAATGATGACTTGCTGCCCTCCAGCAAAAATGCTCTTATCCAGTGGAACACAGCTCCCTTTTGCAAGAGTTCTGCAGATTTACTGTGTTTCTTGCTTATGCAGAAATGCAGCTAAATTCACATGAAGATTTATGTGGAAAGAGAGAACATATTTGTATATCGATGAATAATTCACCCTAAGGTACACTGGTCTCTATTTCATTTCAGGTGGGAGAATTAGACTTTCTGAACAATATAACCACATTTGTATGATGTTAATTTATTTTGTGTGTGCTTTTTGATTACCCTGAGATAGTTCTTAACTTTTTAATAGTGTTTAAAAATTATTCTAAGGGACTGTTTAAAACTCTGTTATTTAAAAGATTAGTCCTAAGTAAGGAAAAATTTTTATGGGGCATATTAGCCAGATGTTTATATGTGTATAAAAGAGAAAATGAAATAATTTTTGAGAGATATATATGCACACACATATTCAGATATATTTTAGAATTATGGTTTGTATTATGGATATTATCATTTGTATCTGGAGTTTCATTATAGAAACTATCACAACTGTACAGTATGCATCTCTCATGTTACCAAAGGTTATGTTTTTTTTCCCCAGGAGATAACTAAAAACTGAATGTAGGATGTGCTAAATTACTGACTCTTGTCTTCTGTAGGCTTGGATCTTTCTCTGAGATTGCATTATTAGTTGTAGCTAAAGAAAATACCTGGTTACTATTGATCAAAAGTTTTAGTTGCAACACCCAGGGTAATTGGCAACATGGAAACCACCTTGGCTTTGTTAGGTTGAAGGCTGAATAGGTTTGTGGTCATTCTTATATACTGCATTCCAAATTTTACTTTGAATGAAGTTTTTGTAGTATTTTGGATCATTGTCCTCTTGCTTGATTAGGCATAGATTAGGAGGCAAAAGACCGTACCTCTGGTTCACTTTTATCTTGCTAAACTGCATCAGATCGCTCAATCTATCTGTGTGACCAAATGTAAAATGATACTGGACATGCACATATAGCTCGGGAAGCTTCTTTGAAAAATGCATGTGGAAAAGCTTTGCACAAGTGCAGGCCACTTGCTGCTGTTAGAATATTGAGCAGTGAGAAAACCTAGTGGATCTTTCCCAGGAAAGGAGTAGTGGGCAGTAAAGAATATATAGTCTCCTGGATGGTTAACAAAAGCCTCCTTTTTGTTATGTGTGTGCCTGTCTGTTAAAACATTTGTTTGTTTGTTTTCTTTTTTTCATGTTTTGTTGTGCCCAGGTCTCAGAGTCATCCCTTGCAGTTGGCATGACTTGCATTTAATAGTTTGTCAAGAAGTGAAAAAGGCAAAAAAATAAATTGCAAAAAATATCTAGAGCATCTTGTGACATCCATTTCTTTCATGGAAGTATTTACGGTATATTTGTGTTCAAGGTTATTGCTATATTCCTATTGTTATTTATGTTTCTTCATGTTGAATATGTACTTACCAAAGCACTGTAAATTTATTCCTTATTTAACTCCAGTCTCAAAATATATGGTATAGGCTTGACTTACGTTAGCATGTGTGTGTTTAAATGATGATGGTCATAGTGTGACAACAAATGCTGCTTTTGTTGGGTTTGGTAATACCATTGGTGAGTTTTTACTTGGATTTTAATAATTATTTGAAATTGCTAGCCATGGAGAGACTACTCAAAGCTATAAAAATAGTAATCTCTGTAAGACTTTTTTTTTTTTTGAATGTTAGAGGAAATATTAACTACACAAATATCTTGTACATTGTGTCCATCTTTATTTCAGTCTTGCTGGGTTTTGCACATGTACCTATAGGGTCCATAGGGGAGAATGAAGGGGTTTTGTCTTCTCTCTGTAGTGTGTAATGACTTTGCACTTAATGAAGTATGCCTTAGATCTGATCTTGCAATGAAAGCATAATTATGAAAACATCTTCTTAATGCCAGCTTTTGTTTCCACAAGAATTAAGAAATTAAAAAGACATACATTTCATTGATCATTCTGGGGTTTTTTTGTAGGAGTTAAAACTCCTAACACAAAGTTTTTAACTGTCAAGCAATTGACAAATGGCAGAAAATGCTGTGAAGTCAAGATACTAGATAACCTTCATAAACAGTTTAACCTTGATTTTGCCTGTACTGGCATGATCATGACAATAAGTATTCAAAATGTCTAGTGTGGTGGTGGATGAAGAGGGAGCAATAAACCTTTGAGGTTTTCATCACTGTGAAATACACTAACATTTATTCTACAGAATTAAACAAATTTTAACTATGTGGCTTTATATTTAATACAGAAGTAACTTATCTGCTTATTTAGAGTGTCTTCAGAACTCTCATACGGGAACACTTCTGAGACAGAGGGACAGACCTCGCCATGTATTGAAAATTAAAAAAAAAAAAAAAAAATGAGTGCCCTAAACCATGAATGCCTTTTCTGTAACCAGATGGATGAAATATGAATCATTAAAATACAAACAAACCTTGAATAGTGGTGGCGTTTTGCAGAAAAAAAAAATAAAATTAAAAGAGTAATTTTGTAATCCAGTGGTTTGCTTTCAGTAATCTTGTCTTCTGGGTGTTGGTACTAAATTATATGCAGTCAAAATGTACCTAAGAATTCAGCAATAACTCTTCATATACACTCAGTTTTTTTAACAGTTGGGTTTCCTTTTTCCCTTCTTTTTTCTACTATGCAGTACTTGGTTAAATATATATGTATTTTAAAAAAATTGTTGTTCTGGACTATATAACGAACTATGCATTGAATTTATTACAAGTATAAGATTATATTGTTTTACAACAAAAGCTCTTCCCTGTAGATAGTATTCTTGTGTGTCAGACTGAATGCATAAATGGCCCCTGAATGAAAATGTTGAAAATAGATGCACATGGTTAATATTCAATCAATTATAGTTTAAACATTGTCATTTCACTGATAATGGCCTTACTTTTATATCCTAAAATATAGCATCCAAGTGCAAGTTTATTTTATTCTATCACAAAAGGCCTTTCCAGAGAGAACACGTGCTGAGAAATGTTTGTATTTCGATTAGTAACCTGCAATCAGTCTATTTGGTTAAAAGCATTTATTAATTGAAGCTATATAGAAGATAAAGTTGTGTCATGAAATACTTTGTTCAAAGGCAGTTGAAAGCCAAATGAATGATTAATTCATTATATAAAACATAATGTTTTGATTAAATGGATTCTCTTGCATTTAAGTTCTGACACTGGTAGTGTTAAACCATCTCAGATGGCTGTCTGTTTTAACAATAGTATTACATTAACAGTTTAAATATAGCAATCTAATGCAATATGATTTAGTTATAGTGTACTTTAACATATTTAATATTCCAGCTGTTTGGTAGCTGTACAAGCTTCAAACTGTAGTACCCACAGTCAGTGAAACTCGCCATCCTAAAAAAAAAAAGTAAGTTTCTCTGAATGAAAAGGAAGGAGTAGCCCATAATATTGATAGATTTAACCATTTTTCAGCTTCAACTAACCATGTGACGATAGTGACCTTACCACTCATATAAAAAAAATATTGAGGATCAGTAATATTATGGAAATATGGAAAAGACAAATTGTGTGGACTGTTGATGTTGTTTAGTTTTGGCTGTAGTTAAGAGACCAGTAATTATTGTCTTTTTTTTTTTTTTTTGACATTCATATCAAGAGGTGACTGTGGGAATGGAGAGTAGAATGTGGGTTTATTGACTCTCTCCTAATTCACTTGCAACCTACTTGGATAAGAGTCTTAGATTGTGTGTTATTGTGGGCTTAGCTGCAAGTTTTGTGTCTTTAATTAGCTTTGTATTTAAAATATTAAAGCACTGATTTTAATAGACATTAGTGAAGCACTTCAGTTTATTGTTAGCTGTTCAACTTCTATTTACTTGGCTTTCATGGTTTTGTTTACTGAAATGTCATTGTTTTACCTTATAAAAACACACTGAGGTTTCCCACGACTGTAAAACTGGCTTTGTCCTAAATGGGCAAAGTGATGTTACCATTGCTTAAGATAGGATGTTACTTACACCTGCTGAACGTGCAATGTGGTATTCAGACCAGCCTGAACTGAGCTCCTTTCTGAGGAATTTAAACAGTGCTATCAACAGTGGTAGAAATCATAAAGATATATGAAAACGCATGTAGGAAATGCTTTGTTCAGGGCGGATAAGACCTGAGTTTTATTTAAAAATAAAAACAGACAAAAAAATTTGTGAAGATGAAAATGTTTTTAATAGCTAAGGTAGGGATGGGAAATACGTTTTTTTTTTTCCTTTTGCAGACCTCTTCTGTGTTTTAAACACATCAATTCTTTTGGAGCAATTTCTGTAGTAAAGAGCCCTACTGTTGGTGGGATTTAATTTTTGTCAAACTGACCTAGAAAATAATTTTAAGTGGAACATTTTCCTCATTTACTGGTTTGTGCTTTCAAGTAACATTAAAAAAACAAAACAAAACAAAAAACCAAAACAAACAAACAAACAAACACCTGAAATCTCTTCCCTTTAAAATTATTTTGGTTGTTTTCATTTGATATCTTCTTCTGAGACATAAATGAAATCCAAATGTGGCTGGGTGACTAGTTAGGTTGCCCCACATGCTGGGAGGAAGCAGATGCTTTTCTAATTCTGTTGAATCTCTTACCTAACATCAGGTACCAGCTGAAACCAATGTTGCATCGTATTTCTATCAGCCTTTTGCAGAATAAACATTCTGTAAATAGGAACTCCTTGGAGCTTGCTCTCCCAAACATCAGAAGTCATCTTGCATCAAGCTAGAATTTATGCTTAAAAAAAAAAAAAAGTTAAAATCTGAATCTTCAAGTAAAGAATGGCTGTTTACCAAATTCTATACAAGGCATACCTTTTACAAGGAAAAAGAATTGGTGAAAAGACTAGCTGCTAGAATTATCTTCTTTGCTGTGAGTGCATCTTAAGTAGTCATAAAACAAACCAGTTCTCAGCTAGTATGCACTATGGTCACTAAAGCACAAAAATTGCATCATCAGCCCAACTGCTTGGATAACTTCTCAACTTTCTTGCAAAGAGTTGATTGCAATCCTGGTTTGGGAGGAAGGAGAAAGGGCTGCTTTCCTTAGGGAAGAGACTGAAAGCCTGCTCAGTAAATCCAGTCTATATTGATCTTAGTGGGATTGTAGTTGTGTTATCTAACCTGTCTAGTTGAAAGTAAGATCAGGTGTATCTATATGAGTTTGCAAGAATATTGAGGCCCTCTATTCTAGAAAAAAGGTGTGGGCTTCGTTTGCTTCAGTTCAGCAGCAGGTTGGTGTGGTAGCAGTTGAGATGCTCTTTATCTTGATTGCCCTTCCAATTCAGAGCTTTGCACACATGAATGAAACTTACCTTTTAACAGGAATTAAATTGCCATCAGTAGAAATTAAGTGGGGAATTATTATATGCACTCAAATGTAAATTGATTTCTAATCTAGGTTTTGCAAAATAAATGACAGGTATCAGTGCTTATATTCCAGTGACCTGTGCAGTGAACATTTTCACACTTCATTGTGTAACCTTAATAGAGAGATACAAGATAAATAATGGGGACAGTCCTATAAAGGCTTTGAAAATCTGCCAGCTGTTTATTCTATCAAATGATGTATTGTATAAAACTGACCTTGATTATGACTGAGACATAAATGTGCTTAATAGTGTAGAATCAATTACATAACAGTTGGGAAAGCCAAAGTTGTTTGGGTTTTTTTGCAAGTTTTGCAAAAGATTCTAGTCACTAAGTTTGTATTTTCATATGTGTTCAGTTAGTGTTTCTGTGAGGGATGTAGAAAAATCTTGGAAGATATTATCCATTCAGGAACTCTGTCTGGTTTTGTTTTTTGTTTTTTTTAATTTTTCTTTTTCCTGTAGCACTCTGTAGTTTCTTCTGAGATCCTAGGTGCCAGTGCATTAAAGGAACAAAAGAATGTATTTGAAAGGTAAGGAAAGAGATTATTTTGTATCCTCTGCTGTACTTTTCATTTAAATCATTTGAAATGTAAATTGATGTTCATATTACAAAGTTTAATTTATTGTTTAAAAGTGTAGACACTTCTTGAAATGAATGTATACTTTTTCTTTTTTATTTTTATAGGAATAAAGTGTTGCTTAATGTTTTCAGTATAGCTTTCTTGGGTTCTGGAACTGTTTTGAACAAAAATATAGCCACCATTTTATGCATATTGGTTATATGGCTAATGGTGAAATAAAGCATTTTTGGCTATATGGTTTTACTGTGGCTTATTCAAGAAGAAAATAAAAATTACATTAGAAAGTTACTGACCTTTTTAATTGAAAAGAAACCAAACAAGTCACAAATTCTTAGTAATATTTCACTTGCAAGAAGTTTTATAAAAGAGGATGAAGATTGTCTTGATCGATTATGCAAATAAACCTTTGCACTCGTGCACATAAGGCTGATAACTAATTGTTTGAGTGTATATTTTCTTTTTTGCTACTATCTATAAAACCTGCAGGCTGTCCTTCCTTTGGGGATTTCGTGTGTCTTCACAGTACTCCCCAGGCATGTCTGAGTACTCATATCCTCTACACTGTCTGTTGACCCATGGTGGTTGTCATATTTTCACAACAAATCAGAGCCCAGTAATGCTGTTCTTGGATTATTCCTGCTCACACGCCTATTAAAATGCAAGTTTACAGGTTTCAAAATAGAAAACACATTGAGTCCAACGCTACCAGATGGATAGAGCATTGACCTTAAAATATATTTGGGATTTGGTTAAGAACTGGGATGGTTCTTAGCAAGCACTTTTTGCTGTTTACAAGGCGTGACTCTGCCTACTGATTAGTCTTTTCAAGCTTGAGGCCAATAACTCTTCATGATGAAGTTATTAATTCAATTAAATCTTGGTGAAAGAAAATACAAGGCCAAACCCAACTATCTGGACAGCTTGGACATGGGATATGCGTGCAGGCTGGAATTTCTTACAGGTGCATAGAAAGCTACAATGATGAAGGTTTTGCTGGAAATCCATGCAAAACAGTTTATGGAAAGATATACTTGTATCTTCACAGCTTGAATACAGGATAGGGTGCGGAAGAGCTTCTTGGAGAATTGCACAACTGATTGATAGAAGGAGAATGAGAGCTTTAACTTGCCTACTGTTATGGATGATTTTGGACTTAATGCTGAGCACCATGGTGCTCCACTCCTATGTACAAGGCAAACCCACAGAGGAATGAGGTGCTCCGTCAGGGAGCCAGCAGTATGGAAGAAGTGCCTTTACATAATTCATAAAACTCCTAACGAGCAGTCACAGGCAAGAAAACCTCACTTTTAACAGTCTTGCTTGAATTTGTAACAACAGGGAATATAAATGTCACACCGTCATTTCCCAGTATATGTATTATTTCCATGTGTAGCTTTTTCATGCCATAATTCAATGATATAAGCATTTACAAGCAGTGTCTCAGTTTAGCTTATCTCCCTTATAGTACTCAAAATATTTTAACTAATATAATAAAAATGATCAAGTAACTGATTTTGTCTTGATTTGGGATTAAATTCTTTTTTTTCTCAGTCCTAGTATAGTGTAATTAAACTGGTTTTCATGTACTAAAAGATAAATATTCAACGGTAGCATGTGCAAAACCCAGTCTGCTAACATAACTTCTTTCTTCATTTGAATAGCAAAATGCAAAGTTCACAATTCATAAAAAGAGCCCTGTGAGACTATCTGAAAGGTGTTGGGGAGACTGGGATCACTGCTGCTGATCTCTGGGTTCAAAGCCAGTTCAGATTCCTAGGTCCATCTCCAGGGATGAGGGACATCAGTATTTCACCAGGACATGCTAAAAGGTCAGACTCCTCTCTACACTCAGATGCAGACTTGTGTTATTCTGACACTGCTACTGGGGAGCTTGAACACCTGCAACACTCTGTATTGTAAAGCAAAGATATTCTGATTTACTTTTCCTCTTGCATTGACTTTAGCACCCACCCACAAAAGATGCAAGATTATCAATAACAGGAGCCTTTTAATTCTTCATGCATCAACTACAATTTAAAAAATTTATTATTTGACACTGATAGGAAAAGGCTTCCTCAGCATTAGCTCTGTCTCTCAAGCTCAGGGGTTAATTTCTCAAGGACAGTCAGGTTGCACTGGCACAAGTGATGGTGTGAACTGGGGTGTCAGATGGTAATAACAAGATGGAAGGGTGTGTGAAAAACTTCACTGTATACTTCGATGTAGCCCACAGAGTACTGTGGGAATAGCAATACTGATTGCTAATGGGTTTTATCCTGCTTAAGTGTAACTTTGTCCTTCAGAGTTTTCTGTGTCAGCAAAAATGCCCCGAGCTTTTAGATTTGATAAATTCTCATTTAAATACTGAATGTTACTTCTTTCAAAGCGATTTGTCCTTTTTAAGTATGTGGGTCCTAAACTCTGACGTGGGTAACTTTGTTCATGCATGTTCATACAAATGTCATGCAAATGTAGTGTAGCTCTTTGGCTTTGCATTTATTTTTATAGATTCCAAGTTAGCATAAGCTCGCTGGTTTCAGATGGGACCAGCTTGCTTACATATAATACTTAGCCTAAAAGGATGTAGTGATGCCAGCCTTCTGATTACAAGCTGAAAACTGAAATGCCTTTTGTGTGTGAAGATACTTGTCAATGTATCCAAACAGGCTGCAAGTATAATTTTTTGTTCAGAAGAATCAGGGCTATATTATTTTGTGCTGCTGGGGTTTGTTTTTGGTTTTTAGTTTAAGGAAGACTGTTACAAGAAAATCTACTGGCTTTGCTTTAAGTGTTCTTCAGAAATCCTACTGATGAGGACACTTGCATTTTGAATAAAGGATGCAATTTTGTCCTCTGTGAGAATGGCTTGCAGTAAATGTACTGAGCTATTGCACTTCTGCTACTTTAGTAACTGCCCTGCTGTATCAAATGAGGTGTCAGGGCATAGGCAAGTGTTTCAAGCTGTCTCAGGCACCCAGCTGGGAATATGCCACCTCTGTAGGAACTCCTCCTTATACAGCAAATAATTCCCTACTTTTATAAGTAAAACAGGAACTGAGGAGAAGTAGAACTTCAAGCTCAAGGAAAGTTAGGACTGAACAGAGCCTAGATGCTATGCAGAAAACCTACAGAACCAAAGTGTTACTAGACCTTCTGCAGAAGTCAGGATGATAACCATTTACAAGGAACTTCTTCCTCTTCTTCCCTCTCCCCGTTCCCCTTGGATTTTTACTAAGGAAAACAGTCCTGGTGGCAGGAGTCTGAACCAATCTGAGCTCTTTGGAGTAGGAAGGTTTCTTCACTCTTACAAAGTTGTCTGTTCTTTCATGGCCTGATGCAGGTCATACTGTTATTTTTCTGTTTGACCTGCTGCTCAGAACTGGCCTGGTTTTGAGCTTCTCAGCTGTGTAACTAAGAAAACCCATCTTGGCAAGTGCTCTTATAGGGGTCTTAAAGATTTGTTTAAATTACATTACTTTCAAATATTGTATCCTTATCAAGTGGGTAGGAAGGGGGCATATATAGAGAGATTTAGATGTGTATGCATGCATATATATAAATAGATAAAACAAAATATATAGGTGAATAACAAAGGTAGTTCCAAAAAAGGCAAAAAATGCATAAATTCAGTTTGACATAACAACCATAAACAGTATTATAAAGGAGTGAGTCTAAAATGAAGGTGACAATACAAGTAATATAAATAATGTATAAATAAGGAGTGGGATTTTTTAGCATGCTAAAGTAATCTTTTTACTAAAGTAAAAACTTGATTCAAACTATTGAGAAAATCTGTATATAACATGGGTTCTATTATTTCTATGCATAGGATTTTGCTTTTGTAGATTCCTGTAATACATGCATAATTTACTTCTTCAATTAGCACTGAATATGACTTGCTTTATTGCCATATGTGTAAACTGTTTACTTGTTTGTCATTACGAGGTAATGTAGATTGTGTACTTTGTTGTTTTTTTAAAGGTAATGACTTAGAAAAGCGATTTCCTGGTATTTGAGGGAGTTTAGATGGCAGAGAATAGGGAAAATAAAATACTTCATGTAGCAATGATTACATTCAGCATATATTCAAACAGATTGATTTACATTTTGTGCTTTTTGCCCTAATCAAATCTAGTATTATTCAAGTTTATAATTTGATACAATTGGGGTACTTGGTGCTGAGCAAATAATTATCAAATGCAACCCCACTTCTCATGGGGTTTCAGGTTAGTTCAGAGGAGAGACAAAACAGTTTATACACGCACAGTGATGGTGTGCAAGGAAAGAGGTGTGATATTCTCCTTCCAGTCAGGTTAAATATGGAAAAAAGTAACTGTACTTTTCTTTAATAAGTGCTCAGTAACAGAAATGAGGCCACAAATAATTTCAGCAGGTATTTGAAGAGCAGAATTGAACCATGTGAACTGATGGAGTTACCAAAGCATCCAAGTGCAAAGGGAATGACATTGCATGGAGCCTGGATTATCTGAGTATAGTAAGCAAGAAAGCAGAAATTCACAGAAACTGGCAGTACAGCACTGGCAACATGGCTTGAGAGGAAGCGTACAGTGGAGAGCCCTTTCTGCAAAGAGAATTGAAACCCTGGGCAGAAACTCGTTCTCACTGTGTTCCTATTGCTTCAGAGAAGTTGGACCTTGATGGAATTGTGCTAGTTGTTTAAAAAATTCATACAAAAAAAGATCTTGGTAGCTTTCTTGTATTCCCTGTTGGGGTCAGTGGGGAAAGCAGCAATATCTGACATTCGGGAGAAGATAATGTTTTACAGTGGTGTGAGATGCAGTTATTTATATTTTTCTCCAAGTGGGTAAGGATAGGTGCAGAGACTTGCAGCCAGGGAGCAAACCTGTCAGATCAGGGAAGTGAATTTGTGGGTTAAGTTGTGGTCCTCTGCCCTTGCCAGGGCTGATTCCGGAATTCCCAGGCTGATTATCAGTATGATTTACACATGTTCCATGGGATGCCCTATCTGTGGAAAAATGTTCTGTGGAGTTCTGTACTGGAGGAGTTTCATACTAAAAATGATTGCATTGCTGGCTGTGGCTCACGGCAAAGAAGCAATAGGATTGGGTGGCTGCACCAGGACTAAGGAGTTTACAAGACGGTGAAACATTTGTTTCTCCCAGGATGAGTTTTCCCCACCCTTCTTGAGTGTGGCCAACTTGGGGTCCTCTCAAAGAGAAGGATTCATTTCAGCTGCACTCTGTTCCCCCTCTAGCAGTGATTGTCCCTTTCTTATCCTAGTTTGCTCTCCTCCATCACTCACAACACATGTGCCTCCCCTGCACACGCAGCATGCAGTGCAAAATTCTGGTCATGCTGAGTGGGTAGAAGTGGGTGAGTTGCTGTTGTGCTGGAACAGATGGTGTCTGCAATGCAGCCACCAGTTATGTGCATGTGTTGTAGGAGGTTGCTAAAGGAAAAGGGGAAAATTTATATGTTTTGTTGAAAACGTTGATTATTTTTCTCTTATTTATTGGGATTGGAACGATTAGAAAGCTGAGGTTAGTTTGTTGCGTTTTTTCAGTTGCCAGTGGTTGTCAGTTGTTTGGTTTATTTAGATGATGTGCATTACCTTGGCACATTGCACCTAGGTAACCCAATAAGGATGGGTAAGAGGAGAAGAATTTAACGAATGATTTTTTTTGTGTGTTGTTACCTTGCAAGTACCCAAATTTCTGGACCACAGTCCACAACTTCCAGGTGTTCCCATCTTCTTCTGTTATCTCCCCATCACTTATTGCAAGCAAGACCCCTCTTCAGATCACCTGCCACTTGCACCTTGCCTGCCCAGCCTGGTACCACAGCCTGAAAGCTGGCCCATTTCTACCTCTCCCCCAGAGTGAAAAGCCCATAGCCACCCACCAGGTTTCTTCTCCTGTGGGTCCCTGGAGTCTCTCAGTCTCCTGCCTCTTACCAGAAATTCCCTGGGCCTACATGTCCGTCCTCAGGCAGCTGCAGCACTGAGAAGGTCCTCACCAGCCCCTGGCAGAGTAACCACTTAGTCCCCTCTCCAGATGCTGACATGCTGTGCCCCTGTCCTTGCAGACCCCCCCCCTCCATATGGAGGTGTTTTAAAAAAAAGGCACAAAGGAGCCATTAAGGGCAATGGCTGTCAAGTCACCCCAAGGGCATTGGTGACTGGTAGTGGGCCACTCCTGGCCACTGGATTTGTAGCCCTGTGTTGGGTTTTGTGGCAGTTTGGATACATCTCATGAGATCCCAGTTGACTCATCTGTGCTGTTGGTTTTTGTTGACAAAGAGCATCAAAGGTTGGTTGGTTGGATGTGGGTTTAAAAAGTTTTTATGTAGTCGTAACGACTATCTTGATAAAAATGCTTTTTCTTTTAGTGTTTCATTTGTGGTGGATATGGGTTTTTAGCTAAAGAGATTTTAATCTACATAGAATCATAGAATGGTTTGTGTTGGAAGGCACCTTAAAGATTATTTGGTTCCAACCCCCATGCCTTGGGGGATGATCTGGCAAAACCTGGATGAGGAGATAGAGTATTTGTGCTCAGCAACTCGCAAAAAAAATTTATTTTTTTTTTTATGAAACAAATTGCAGATGTCCCTTGAAGACTTGTGGTACCAACAGTAGGCACTGAATTCCCTTGTTCACTTGTGCATCAAAGAAGTCTGACTTCTTGGGAATTGCAGTACAAGCTTTACTGACTTCTCAGTAATATTGTACTGCGAGTTCTTATTTAATAAAATTAGAAGATAATTCATGTATGTTGTATGGATAACAGCTTAATTTTTCACGCTGAGTGGTGTAAGGTATTTATCAACTGGTTTACTAGATTAGATCTCTGCCTGCACCTCCCCGCACTCAGCTACGTGTGGATGGAGGCTGACAACTCTGCCTTTATAAAAGCTTTCCTTGCTCAACCCCATGACTAATGCACATAATTATTTTTAAAACAGCTTTGGTTGCCACTGCAGTACACTTTCATGTGCACACAGAAATGTGTATTTATGTTCATCTGGAGTTTGTGAACCCCAGGGTTCCGTGTAAACCTTACTCTTACTCTGCCGTTTAAAGAAATACTTTGCAGCTCTAGTGTCACACTGGGGAGCCGGCTCTTGTCATCTGGACAGTGGGACATACAAAGCAGTGACTGTAAAAATATATGAATAAACACTTAAAGATATCCAGTTTCATGGCACATTATTAAACTCCTGTATTACCGAAGTCCCCTGAGGTTGTTCTGTTTCCCTCCGTGACCAATTATTTCTCCTTTCAAAATGTAACTGGATGTGGAAGAAAAAAAAAACAAAACAAACATATCAAAACAAGAACAATAGGGAGGGGATCACAAAACAAAACAAAGAAACCTCAAGCCTCTCTCAGGTTTTATATCCTATTATGGCAATGAGTTAAAAACTAGATTGATTTGATGTGGTCTTTTTTAATGAGTTGGTGATGGTGGTTGCTTGTAACTTGTTTGCTTACTACACGGTCACATCTAATTAGATAATTTGTTCCAGTGCTTTTCTAGGAATTGCAATCATTGGACATTTCAGTAATTTTGTTAAGGTGACCCTCTTGGTCTTCTCTTTTCCCGTTATGCAGTGCTCCTCTTTCTTCAAGTGCTCAAAAAAAATTTTTGGTGGTTCTGACAAATTTGCTCTGTGTGCCTTTCCTCACATCTAGCCAGTAAAACAAGCTTTTAGGCATTTTCTACCTTACCAGACTACTCTATGACCTACTCTTTTCTGGTAACTCTTTTACCCTTTTCCTAGGTGTTATACTTCTGCCTATCCACGTCCTAGAGGTGTCCTTTTCAGTGAATTCGTGCAGAGTAACATGAATTGTTTTAATCCACAGGGCTAGCTGCTCCCTTTCCCACTGAGAAGTGGTCATTATTGTCTTGCTAATTTATTAATTTACATACTTTCCTGATAATATTGCTGTTCTCTGGGCCTGTTCTGCATCTTGAGCCTTTGATTTTACCCTTATAAATTCATGCTCTTCTGTCATGTTTCTGCTGAATAACTTACCTTATGTCCTATTTTTCTTATTCTTCTCAAGTTTCAGGCTGTTTCATAGCTCCTAGCAGAGCCAAGTTGCTCTCCTGCTATGCTTCCTCCGCACTGGCAGAGCATGTGTGTGTGTGTGCTTTTAATACAGTTTCTTCAGAGAGCTACCCATCCTCCAGAACTCCCTCTTCCCTTTACTTTGCAGAAAATCATTGCCATCGTATCCCAACAAGCTCTTGAATCTCTCACCTGTTTCATAGCTTTGAGTTGGAAAGAAAAAGGCTACCAGAGTTTTCAGCTAATGCCTTAAAAAGAAATAAAAATAAATAAATTAAAACTGTTTATCCATGCTGCTTGTTAGACGACCTGTAGCAGAACTCTCATGTGTCTCATGCTGCTTCTTTCATTTTCATTACCAAGTAGAGACTTCTAAGTTTATCCTGTGCCCTGTCAGAATAAAACCAGAATAGATATATATCTATTAAAAAATATTCATTGACACACGAAAATATTATTTTAATCTTACTGGCCCTTCCTAAACAGCTATGAACTTGTTTCATAGTAGTCTGGTCACGTGTCACCTATCAAGGTTTTGGTATTCTGGTTGCTTTGTAATCAATTACTTCAGTTCCTTTACAACTGGTCTGCTTTTTAAAGGAAAGTTTTCCTCAGAGTGTTTTTATTTTTAAAATAAATTAAAAAATAAAAGCAGTAAGTTTTGCTAAAACTTACTTTGATTCATTTAATGGTCAAATTAATCCCAGAAAAGTTGGTGGCTTTCTTTGCATTCTTAGTGCACACAAGGTATGGAGCATAGAGGGAGCCTGATACAAAGGGATGGGAGAAGCCTCTGTGTGTGGCAGTGAGACAGGGAAAGCACAGTGGTGTCAGGGTAAGCAGATAGCTGTGGTAAATAGAGGGGACAGGTCATCCTCCCTGAATAGCCCTAAGCTCTGTTCATATTTAAAAACAAACAAACAAAAAACAAAACAAGAAAACAAAACAAAAAAAAAACACACACCAAGAGCTCTAACTTGGTTCACTCATCTAGCCCTTGGAACAAACACAGAGTAAATGGCTTGACATGTCCTTCTCACCGCCTGAGACTTTCAGCAGTCCTGAGCCCTAACGCTGCTACAGCATTAGCTCAGTGCGGAGGCTCTCGTCCTTCCTGGAGCGTGTCTGCTGCTGCTTGGTGAGGACAGAGGAAGAAGCCTAACAGCTGACTGATGTAAGCACTGGCAGAGAAGCATGAGGGAGCTGCTGTGTCTGGTCTTGATCATACCAGAGCATTGAGCTTGTAGCTGTGCCTGCTCTGGAGGCTGACCAGCAGAGATGAGAAGTTAAGCAAGTGGTTCCCCTTCATTTTTGTTATTTAACCTCTTCTGTTTAGCAGCAGCTAAGCATAAAACCCCAAAAAGTTTCAGAAGAATGTTATTGTGAATTCATAGGTCTGTTTCCTTTTGCTTTGCAGCCCACATCATTGATTAGCTCAAGTAAAATATGTCATTGTGACATTTTATCCCCTTCCTTGAAAATGGATCAAGGTCACTGGCAGGCTGGAGAAGCAGGTTACCTCAACTGTATCCTGCCTCACCAGGAGCTCCATTGAAATGTCTTGGCACTTTGGGCCAGCTTGGATTTCATATGGGGTTTGTTGTTGGGGGTTCTTTTTGCACATCAGTTTATTACTCATAATGAATCCAAGAACAATAAAGATGAATTTCCGCAGTCACAATCCCTTTCAAGGAGGCAACATGGTAGTGCATGCAGTGATTTTTTAATGCACCAAATATCTTTTCCCTCTTCTGATGATGAAGCCATGAGCTGAGCAGCAGATCTGTGTGCTAAAAACAACTTGCTGTCCAATCCACCTGACCTGTAAAACAAGAAAACTACTTTGCTTGCTGTTTTCAAAGTACAAGGTGGGATTCTGAAAGCTGACCTAAATGATTTCCATTGACATTTCTGTTGGATAAATTGGACTTTCACAGTTCTTGTGGAGAGTGCTAGCTATTTACAGGAGTAAAGAACTTCTCACTATGAAAAAGAATACATCCAATAGAGATAATGATTTTTAGTCAGATATCATAATGCATCCTGAATTATGTTTTAGCTTTTACCAGACAAGCTCTCTTGCCTGATGTTGCCCATGGGGACCAGTATCCCTATACCCAGTGAGGAACACTTTGTGTGAACCTGAGTGGGAGCCTCACTGTGCAAAAGAGACTGGTCTCGAAAATGCCAAGGTACAGCTCTTATTAGGCCCTCAGTGGCACTTGGAGCTAAAACCACTCCCAGTAGTATTTTTTTTATCCCCATTTTCATCTCATTTTCAAGGAAAACTATTAACAATGTGACTTTTTTCATCAAAAGTTTTCCCTCAGGCTAGAAATTCATTTGCTGCCCTCTTGAAATTCTTGTTTGTTAGACACCAGGGGAGGAATGCAATATCTGAGCCTGGGATACTGAAGTAGCACATGTACAATATTCCAACAAGCAATTGGAAAGTGAATCCATTGTATTTGCATCTCACAGCAGCTGATATTAATGTGCAAAGTTAAAATAAATCCAGGCAAGTTCATAGATTTATGATCAATACTTATGCAAGTTGTTTTCTTAGTAATCAGAAAGGCTAATGATGATTAGTTCTGTCTGGAAATAGGCTGGCCTGCAATAAGTAACCTCCTTGCATAACAGAATTATATCTTTAAGCAGTGAAGGGCTTAAAAAGTAAACAGAATTTTTCCTTCCAGCTGTGTGTATGCTTATGAAAGCCTTAGAGACAGTCTGTGGTTTTTTTAAACAGCAGTGAGGGCATTAAAAGCTAAGCCTGTTGGAACACTTCTGCAAACAGCCATTTGAAAGAGAAATGCCATGAACGGAGCCAATCCAGAGCAGCAGTTTCAGCCTGGCATGGCCATTACCTGAGTTAAGTGCCAAGCAGTGCAGGCCCATGTCTCTCCATTTGTACAAGTGTTGAGAGGTTCCCTGGAGCCTGTGAGAGGGAATGGAAGGCCTCTGTGTTCCCTCTCCTTCACTCTTTCCTTTTTCTGGTTTCTAGATGTACAGTGTCTTGAGACAGCAGGGGCGCATGTGTATTCTGAGGCAGCAAATGAGGGGTTCACAAAATCTCTTAGGGCTCTTTATTTTCCGGCCTCTGTGCACTTTGTGCCTGAAGCTAGAATAACACTGAAGGAAATATCTGCAACTTGTCAGAGCAGGGAGACAGGTAGCTCCCATGGCAGTGTGGCACCCATAAAACATAAAACGGATGCTCAGGCAGCCCAGGTTACAATATGTCTTAGACAAGCATTTTCCCATCCAGTGGAGTGGGATGCTGTTTCCCTGGCTACAGTGGGTGCCCAGGTTGATTCAGCAGCTCTTACGAAGGGGCTTGCTGCAGTTTAGTCCAGCCAACCCTCTGGTTAAAGAAGACCAAAGAGTGGAGACACACAACACTCTGGGGCAGTGCAGGAGGCAGAGCTGAGCCCCACAGCAAGGACAGGGACATCTCTTCTGTGAAAGGCAGAAGAGGCTGCTGAGAGGGTGCATAAGAAATGCTGCCAGCAGGTAAAGTCACCCACGCTTTGAGGCTGGTGAGCCACGGTGTTACACTCCTGCAAAGCCAATCAGTAGCAATCAGGGTTGGCCACAGGCCGGGGAAGGCAAGGGGCTGTACTGGGCCACTGGCACCTGGTGAATGTCGGAAGCCTGCTGGGAAATGGTCACCGATTAAAATGGCTGTAAGTCTGGAGCTCACAGGTTTGCTACTCAAGAGGATTGTTTCCTAGAGCAGCGACTGCTTGAAAGGGAAGAGCTGGCACTCTGAGCAACGTTGGGGATGTTGCTATGGCCACCAGGAAAGTGGAGAGGGGGTGCATACAGGAGCACAGAATGGTGGTGACATGGCAGCTGCAAAGAAAACCTGTATTAATCATTTGGGGGATAGTTCCTGCTAATCAGCAGCACGGAGCAGCCCAACCTCCAGCTGAGGCCATTCTGAAACCTCTGAAAGAAGTTCACCTGTTGTTTTGCTGCATATGAGCACAGCACCTATGCAGAAGTGTAAAGAATGTGTGTGTGTGTCTGTGTGTGTAGCCTGTCTGTGTCTGCTATTGAATCGGTGAAGGGGTATTTAGTTAGTAACAGAAGAAATGCAAAATTTTTTGCCTCCTTCAGTCCTCTGTAGCCAAGCTGGTATGATTCTCTGCTATGGTGCATTGGACTTGCATGTAACTGGAAAAATGTTTTCCATTCCCATGTATTATTCACTGTAAGATTTGAATATTTTATCTAAGGCAGGTTCTTGTTACTCACACTCACTTTTCCTTTCACTTTCCTCCCCCACAGCCCTGAGAACAACTAAGGTGAAAACACGCAGTCAGTATCCAACTCATCTCCTGCAAGCAAGAAGAGTGAGAGATGCTGATGAAAGCTGGCTGTAATTGGAAAAAAACTGTTGCATGAAGAAGGCAGAGAGAGACATGTAAAAAGCCTTTGTGTTTGCTTCAGTGCTTAGAAATACGTGGATAATTTATTCCTGGGGTGAGAGCTGCTACTGTTGAAGAAAGGCATGAAGGCAGAGAAAACATCTTGGAGGTTTTCTTGCATTAAGTATTCTTTAATTTCAATATCTGCTGCATGTAGCATCTTGGCGCTTAACAGGGGACACATTCTCAATTTTAAGAAGAGTGGCTGAAAGATGACATGTTTCTGTATAGCTCAGCTTACAGCTAGTCATACCTGCTGGCTTTAAAGACCACTGCAGCTCCTGTAGTGCTTGGGAGGGAACTCTGTCACTGGAATAGGAACTGGACACACCACTTGATCCTCTGTAATAATGAGAATTTCTAAGTGGTAAATGCCTCTTGTTGTGTCGAATTGCCTTGCCACTTCTAATTGCAAAACTTTCCTTGGAGCAATAGGTAAGCAAAGGGGATTCTCAGACAGCTCAGACAGCAGGTTTTACATCTGTTTTGCAGTCTCTGACACTATGTGATGACTTAATTTATGCAAGTGGAAGGCTAGAACAAGAAAATAACCCCTGGAAGACCCTGCAAATGGCCAGAAAGGTGGTGATGGGCTCATCTCAAAGCTCTACTTGACTGGAAGTTGTGTCCTCAGGAAAGGAAGGGATCCTAGAGGCTGCCTAATCTTAGATGTAGTGTGAGCCTTCCTAACAGCCTCCCAGCTCCCAGCACTGTGGAAGTCAAATGGCTTCACAAAATTGGAGGGGTTTGTTGTGGGTCTTGAGCCAAACCATTTATGTTTTGTTAGTCAGGATATTCAGAAGTGAAATGTTCTGCTTTGAGAACTTGAGCTTTGTTCACTGACTGAGGATGAAGCTATTTCAGCATCCAAGGAGCAATCACCAGCATTTCTGCAGTATCCAGGACAGATTCCCCTCCATTAGCATTAGCAGATGTCACTGGTGGATTTGCTGACTTGACGCAAATGGAGAAAACCCACTCCTTGCTTTTTTGTTCCATGTAAAAACAGTGAGCATTTTAAACTGCATAATTTTTCTAGCTATATTGTGCCAGCTGGACAAATATGCTCTCTGTCCACTCCCCTCCCCCTTGACACCTTGCTGGGGACAAAGATTTGCTCTCTTTATTTCTGTGAATAAATTGGAGACGTGTCTTCTCTGCTCATTGGTTTTTATCATCTCCTTGACTTGTACTCTGGCAGCTGGTCTTCTGGAGTATGCACAATCTTTAATTACAGCAATTATCAAGTGTTTAGATGGTGAGGTCAGCTTACTGCTGAAGAGCCTAACTGGTCTTTGGGTTTTCCTTTATTGATGGAGCACTAGCCACTCTGGTAGCAGAGGTGGCTGCTTGCAGGAAAAAACTCATTAGTAACTTTTGGGAGTTTGCATTGCTCACTTCCATGCAGTACGTCCTCTGGTCCCACTGCTTCTCCCAGGCACTACTGGTTTCTTCTTTTCTGACCTTTTATGTCTCCCTTCTCCCAGCGGACCCAAAAGCAGTTCAGCACATATGCTGATGCTCAGTGCTCTTCTTAAAATTCACAACACTGAGTAGTCAAGTAGCTGCACATGGAATAAAACACAGAGCCCTGGTGTAGCTCCTCAATGCCGGGGGATATGATTGTGGGACTTTTTTCTAGTTATAAACTCTTTCACTCCCAAGCTGCCTTCAAATTGCAGCTATATGGGTGGTTGCAAGCTTCACTATACAAACAGTCTTGGGCTTTTTAATGGGAAATGATTGTGATAAAAAGCTGAATGTTGCAATGGCCTTCCAGAGAAGCACAAATAACCTTTTCAAGGAAGAGGAAAGGTAACACATGACAGAATTACAAAGATGGTATGTTGTCCTTCTGCACTGCAGGCCCAGACAAATGCAGGGGTCCATGTAAATGTTCCTTTTCTTCCTGACACTGAACCAAACTGTAGAAAACTTCTGGTTTACCTTTCTATTGAAGCAGACTGGAGTATCAGCTGCTCAAAGCCCATCTTCTTTTATTTATATGCATTTACTAGCTTTAGTGCGAAGGTCATCTCAAACAGCATACAAAGAAACATTTTCTCAAAGAAAATTCATTCTTATGAGCCCAGAGTTGTGGTTTTGAAGGTTTTCTCTCTAAATGCAGAAAATAAACCTCAGAGCAAGCTCCCAGCTTCAAGTCATGATTTCTCTCAAAATTAGTCTTTTATTAAAAAAAAAAAAAGAAAAAAATAAAATTAAAAAAAAAAATATCCCAATCCTTAACAGTACATTATTTTTTTGAAGATTAAAAACTTGCTCAGAAGAAATAGACAACCTAACAGGGCCACCTAGTGATACCACCAGTGACAAGGCACAGCAAGGACCATGGCAGATCCCAGCCTAATTGCCAATCTGCTCCATGCAGCAGAAGAGAAACCAAGAAAGACAAACTGGTGCCTGTGTTCCCAGGCACTCTGGGATCCCCATCAGAAACTGGTGTCATAGGTCTCTTTACAGCACCTAGCTCAGCTGGAGCACCTGGATGGACTAATGCTATTTCTAGGGAGAGGAAATCAATCATGAGTGTTGTGAAAGTCTGCAATAGATTCTGCCTCCTAAAGCTCAGGTTAATACCTTGTCTGCAAAGGTATTAACCACATTGTTTTGAGGCAAAATTGTGACTAAACCTAGGTGCTTTTAAGCTTTTTTCCTTTTTTTTTTTTTTAAGGCCGTCTGACAAACCATATAATCATTTTATTGCTTTTTGCTGCCTGATTTCTCCATGCTTTAAGGGCAGTGTAGGTATCATACTTCAGGCTGCACCTTTGCATAAAAAGCCTGACATTTAGCTATGCTTCAAGGAAAGCCATTTATTTCTCCTATCAATTTCCCTACAGCCAGATGCACCTCACCTCCTGACTCATAAAACAGTAAGCATTATAGGGTTCATGCCTGAGGAAGCAAGTAAAAGCCTTGAGACAACAGTTAAAACACTGAGCAGATTCACTGGTTTCTTGTGGAACTCGCACAGGGGCTGTTTAGGCAGACACTGTGGTCACCTTTTGCAGGAATGCCGGTGGGTAAAACCATCTTGCCTGCTCACCCTATGAGCATTTGTGGGGTGGCAGTTATGTTATAACCCCTTTCAATGATTTAGATGGGGACAGACCATGAGGTCTTAACCTGTGCAGAAGTTGGCAAATTGACATAACAGAGCTTCAGTATCTATTTTCTGCTAGGAAAAAGCTGGGCCAGGTCAGCCGAGGCAATCTGTTTTGGCAGCCCACTGTCTTCTGGGACTGTGGGAATGTGTGCATGTTTTCCAAGGAGCAAATTTGGTTTCAGTGATCATCTGATGAAGCCCACGCTTCATGTGCAAGCTGCCTTCATCAAGCAAGATCAAGGAGCTTGCACTGAGACCTGGTAGGGCTGTGCCAGGGGTTCCTGTTGTTCTGACAGGTCATGGGACTTTCTCGGGCAACAGGGTGAAGCCCTGCTGGCAGTATGTCACATCATTAGTACAGAAGGTTGATGAAAATTCATTTAACTTTCCTTGAGCTCTGTTACATTCATTTTTCTGTGACTCTCATCTCAAATAATACCATGGGTCTGTGTGTGTCACATTTGCATATAACTTGTACAGATTTTAAATACAAAGATACATGTGTCCTAGGCTTTATTTGAGCATACTTCTAATTATGAGGAAAATGAAATTAAACAGTCTTTGGAGTCTCTTGTTCCACAAGAAGGCAGAATGTCAAAAAAATTAGCAGTTTCACTTCATGCTCTCTTTGCTGGGTTACACTAATATTTGCAGAGGTATATTATGTTTGATCAAACATTTTGCGTTACTTAGAACAAAATCTCCACTAGTAAGTCTTTAAAGAGAATGTTCGATTTTTTTTTAAGTCTAAGTTTTGCTCCTAGAAAGACCTGAAAATATCCCTTCGGTTCCGCAATGCCATGGGAAATTCACGGTCACCATCTGTTTTGTAGAACAATGGAGTGGCAGAGATGGATGCTGACTGATTTGCCCAAAACCAGTTCAACAGCAATGTCAGGCAAATGAGCAGGATCCTGACTCTGTGGCCTGCTCTAGAAGCTTGAGCAAGGCTCTGGATCATTATTAATATGCATGAGCTCCATCAAGTCCCTAAAGAACAACATTTCGTATGATCTTCTGGAAAATTATTTGTCTGGCCAGCTGTTGTCTGGCATGTGCTGTACTATGTACGACGTACTTTTGTTTTCTCTCTCTTGTTTGTAGGAACTGCTGCACTGGACTCTGGGATCTCAAAGTTACCCAAACATGTCCAAGGTGCACTGCAGAGACGTCAGATGCCACACAGCGAAAAACAAGCAGCAGTCACAGCTCCTCCTATTGAGGGTTTTACTGCGGCACCCAATATATAATATTCACAATGTTCTAAATACCAGTATAATAACCCAGATATGTGATCTCAGATCAGCTTCCAATGTTTTATATCAGAACAACTTAAGCTAATTACTTTTTCCTCAATTCATTCTGCCTTACTTCTTTTAGGTAGGCAGAATTGGAAGAGCTGGATTTGATATTTAGTTAACTAAATTCCTCATAGCCTGATGAACAGTAATGTAAATGAGGCGCAGAGATTGTAAGCATCCCTGCTGAAAGGAAGATGGAAATGTGACGTGTCACAACTGTGAGAGGTAGGGAATCACCACAATTCTGAGGTCCTGTGCGTCGCTTGGGACCATACAACATTCAAACACTGGTTAAGACCTATAAATTCCAAAGCAGACAAATTAACCATGAAATACTTCTCTTTCAGGGGTTTTATTCACAAACATCCCTGCTGCTTTTTCAGTGGTTATAGGAGATATTGTTCCTGGACAGCTGTTATTTACATGGCAAGACAAAACCAAACCATTTGTGCTCAGGGATGTTCTGCAATGATGCAGCTGCCACAGTCAAACTCTGGCTGCACTGGAAGAGACTGCACTGCATCATGGGCTGTGGGCAGAGGACAGTGGAGCATGAATCCCTCTGAGACATCTTGGCATTGTATCATAAATGAGCTATACTGGACTTGGGCTTGAACACTTGGGTTTAAATTTATTCACTCAAATGCAACACCTTCTTTTCTCTTTCAACAGGCTGCCCAGTTTCTCCCACAGCAGTGCACCAGCGTGCCAATGAACACAGCCTTGCAATAATGTGCCATGCTGTGAATACTGGTGGAAGGGGTGAGGGATGTGCCCTGCTCTGCTGCAGGTGTGCTTACTAACCCATAGTAAAGGAGTGAGGCCAGTGGGCAGCGATGCCTGAAACCTGGACAGACAGCCTTCCGGGCAGGGCACCTGGCTGGGTGTAAGGGGCAGGCAGCTGGGCAGGAATGGAAAGATGTGACTCCTGTTGGCTGAGGCGGAGTTTCTCCAGAGTTTTTGTCCATTCAGTCACCTTGTGTCTGTTCTCTCACTGGCAGCCAGAAAGATCAAGCCTTTTGTATATATACACACAAAGGCTCTCCTGCAATTATGCCTATTCCCCGAGCAAAGGTTCAGGGGTTTGCCTGCCACAGTCAGAAACTATTAGAGAGACACAGATGCTCTCCAAGTTTTTTGCTAATGGAGGGTGGTTTGTGCTTTTATGTTACCTTCTGAAAGAAGCTTGATTTAACACCTAAGGAGTTACATGCTGATGTCTTTCTATTCCTTGGAGCTGTGACACCTTGAAAATAGTCTCCTTCTCATAGTCAAATTGGCAGCTTTCATGCAAAGCTCTACATGCCATTTAATAAAAGTCTGAATGACCTTCATTAGGCCAAGAGGTTTTTCTGTGGCAATGATGCCAGGGAAATTGCAGGCTCTTCTTTGCATTTATAGTTGTGATGAAGGAAAGGATGTGCTGTAGACCACCCAGCACGCTATAGGACTCTGGGCTTACAGGCAGGCCACACCAGCAAAACCAGTATCATTTTATTCACAGTCCTTCTGATCTGCTGCCCTGGGTACAATATAGCTGGCTTTGTCACCCAGCTATTGCAGAGTTACATCTGCTCCTACATTTCCTGTGACACACAGGAGATGTGTTGCAGAGAGGGCACTTAGAGGAGCAGCCCACAAATGAGGAACAGGGGAAGCAGGAAGTCAGTAGCTTCTACTGCTACTAGAAGCTTCTGATCCAGCCCTAGCAGGACAGAGTGATTAGTTTGCCCCAAGTAAACTGGGACATCACTTGTCACAGGGCAATGCTAACTTAGAATACATGGCTGGGTTTATAAGCAAAGAGATTCAAAGAAAATAAACTTTTGGAATCATCTTGTCCAACCCATTCTGAATTTGTGTGTATGTGAGGATTGCTGGTTTCCCCTGGAGAGCCTTTTCTCTGCAGATTGGTGTATCTGAAAAAGGAAAAACCTCTAACCCTAAACAGAGTTAGCTTTCATATTCAAGAGCTAAAATCTGCCCCCAGTCATATCTGTGAGGCATTTTTATATTACTGAGGCCTCCCTGGTACAGTGTATCAGAGTGTAAAATGTGCAGTCAGTGACAGTGCACAGCTTAGATCAATGATACTTCTCGTGCTGTTTGCAGGTGACGCTGTTGCCACACCTCATCATCCTTGTGTACCTGCAGGCATACCTGGCAGTGCTAATCAAACCCGGGATTGCTGGAGAGCAGAGAGGCTGCATAGAGGCCAGGGTTGGGCATCCAGTTAAACAGCTGTGAGGGCAAGACTTGCAGGCAGTGTTTAATTAGGTGACCATGTCAGGTCTCACATGCTCAACACATGGTTTCTCCTTTGGTCTCCTACTGAGGTGCTCAAACCTTGTGGATGCTACCGCACCTCGTTCACATTAGGAGATGAGATGTCACCCTCACAGAATCACAGAATCATAGAATCACAGAATCATAGAATCATAGAATCAGTTGGGTTGGAAGGGACCTTTGAGATCATCAAGTCCAACCCTCGATCCACTTCCACTGTGGTTGCTAGGCCATGGCACTAAGTGCCGCATCCAGTCTTATCTTAAAAACCGCCAGGGACGGAGAATCCACCATCTCCCTGGGTAGCCCATTCCAATGCCTGATTACCCTCTCATGTGTGCTGTCAGGACAGCCTGGTGCTGCCAGCCCTCTCCTATGCCTGCTTGGGGGCCCCCTGGCACCAGACAGGGATGCTCTATCTGTCCAGCAGCACAGCAGAACACAGCACAACACAACACCCGTGCCATGACCAAGCGCGACCCTGTTGAAGGAGTCCTGGATGCTGACCCACGAGTTAGGGAAGGTTTTTTTCAAACAGTATGTAAAAAGGGGCAGAGCTGTATTTCCAGAGGAAGGAAACAATGGAAAGAGAGCAATAATTCAGTGGTTTGACCTTGTGCGGACTGCGAGCAGCTCCAACTCCCAGTGTTCATAATTGAAGGATGAAAAACTTTTCTTTCACAGGTCACAGAGTAATTGCAAAGAAAAGAGCTACCCAGCCAGCCTCAAGCAGGTGGGAAGGTGTTCATGCCTTGGCTGCCGTTCCCCTGCTCTCACATCCAGCGGGCAGCCCCATCTGGAATCCAGACAGAGGGAAAGGGCTTGAAAGCATTGGGTGTGTTTGTCTGGCAAAGAGAACAAGCTCCAACTGTCACTGCAAGTATTGTTCACCTGCAGTAATCACACCCTTTCACTTCCTCCTCTCACCACAAGGTCATCTCCAGGACATGTTGATATATATATAACTGAATTTTTGTTTTCTCCGGTAAAAATTAACAGGTTTTAGTATGCTCATTTGTACTTTTACCCTTTTTATTTGCAATTTACTTGAAATGTTTTCACATGCTGCTTTCACAACACAGATATACAAAAGATAAAACAGAAGATAGGAAGAAGCAAATTTGTCTGAAAGGTCTGAAAGGTCTGAAATCACCTTTGTGAAAGTGAACAACTAGATCGACAGGGTTGCCCACAGCAGTAAAAGATGTTAGATGGTTGCATTTGATGGAAAAGTGTTTTCATGCAGCCGTTCAACAGAGTGAGTCCAATGTCAATAAAATCAGTCATTCAGCAAATAATTTCTATCACCATGTTTGGATGATGTGCATACATATATAAATGTGTGTGTGTTGACTGTGTGTATGCCTCACCACACCATTACTTAGTTTTCTTACTGTCTTAGGCTGCCTATTAGCTCTTTACTTCATTTTCTAATTAGTCACCATCTGTAAATGTCATGAACACGTTATTCATCTTGTCCAGGTCACTCATGCAGATGTTAAATAGGACCCATACGGAAGAGGGTTTCTCCCTGTAAGCTTTTGTCATATTTCTGATGACCCAAGAACTATGCATTTCCCAAGCAAATGGGTGAACCTGCCCTATGGCCATTACCTTTGTGGGTGAGAGATGACAAAGCAAATTTTTCTCTAAAAGTACCTTTCCCATATCTCTTCTCTCAGCATCCTGGGCCCATTGAACCTTCCAGAGCCTGACAGAGCCTAGTGTCAGAAACTTTTGAGGCAGCATTGATCCTTCACATTTCTCTGAAATAGAGAGGACTACACCTCTATGTTTTTCTGGGTACGGGTGTAAAGTTTGCTGCAGCTACTCATAAAATTTGATTTCTTTAAAAATCTTCTGTTGTGTGCTGACAGCTACCTCCCCAAACAAGGCCATTCTTTTATATGGTCAATGCTTAAAGCCACATCTAATAGCTCCTGGGGCAGACCTGTGGTCTGAATCAGCACAACTTGTGGGACTCACACACTTATCCTGTGGTACCTTCAAATTCTACCTCAGCTATATTGTTCAAAAAAACACCCAGAATTTGTATGATAAGCTAGATACTACTTGAAAGCTTTTCTATCTTGTTCTGTAACATTTTGTTTCCTTTTAGATTTTTTGTTTACTTTTTTTGCTACTGACAGATTGTCCAGAGATTGTCACTAAATTCTCTGTTAAAATACACTGATGTCTCTTCTGAATTGATGTACTCCAATCAGTACCTAGCGCCATTTGGAAAGACTTCAAACTGCATATATTTAATCTGACAATGTTTTGTCTGTTTTTCCACCTTTTTTTTCCATTTCCCCTGGAATATACCCAAAACAGCTTAGTGTCATCAGCAAATCTTGGAAATGGAACTCAGACAAGGGAGAACTGTTTATGGACATTGGTGTATTCCAGCTGCTCTTTTTTTTTTTAGAATTCATGTAATAGTTAATTGAGCACAATCTATCTTCATTTTTAAGCCAGTGTTTAGGTGTTAATGACAAACTATGAAGGTCCCATACAATTCTGTAATCTTCTGTATCAACAAACCCTGATCCCACCCAGAAGACTCGAATATATTGAGAGTGGAGGCCATCTTCTGTACTGATGAACAGGCTGCTGGGACTACCGTGTTCCTGGGGCCTGGTCTTCCTGTTGCACAAAACCCTTGAACATTTCAAAACCAGTTTAAGAAATATATCTGTTATTTTTCTAATTGTCTCAGTTTAAAGCGACTGGAATGTTTGCTAAGGAGGATGAGTCATGAGGTAGACCAAACTCCTCTCTCTCAGCAATTGTAAATCCAACATTAAGAGGCTCCAATCGAGGAAGTATGGAAAAAAAAGGAAGAAATAACAACCCTTGATTAAAATATATATGTATGTTGGCAAAGACAGTAACAGAACACAAAAAACAACTAGACAGTAGTCCCATACCCAAAAGTCCCCTTCAAAAAAAAAAAAAAGAAACAGTCTGAACACTTCTCTGTCCTTAGCGCAGTTCCGATCACGGTCGGCAGGGGGCGCTGTTGGGTCGCTGGAGGTGCAGGGCCTGCAGTGCTCGGTGTTGGCCTGCAGGGGGCGCTGTCGGGCTCTGGCGGTCACCGCGTGGGGCCTCGGATCACGGGAGAAGCCAGAGTGGGGCCTTCTCCCAACAGGAGGGGGAAGGGAAGAAAGGGAAAGAAGAGCAGTCCGCTTTCCATGGAACTCACCGCTGTCCTCGGCTGGCGGTGCTCAAGGCTCTTCTTTATCCCCCAACGAGCACAAACTCTCCGATGAAATCGCAGCAGGCTCGGGCTGGAGGCAGGAGCAGTGTGCAGCCAAGATGAGGTGAGTGGTCAGAAATGACCAAGTTGAAAGCAAGAAAAACGGCCTCAAAGCTTTTCCAAATGCACAGAGACTCGCCGTCTCCCTTCAAGTAGAGAAACCAAACTATTCTCCCATTTGTGAGGAGGGCAGCACCAAAAACTCCTCCTCCCTCCCTCCAGTCTTAGGTGGGCCATTAGCCGGGAATGCAGTTTTTGCCAACCAGCTCTTTTATACAGTCAATTTTCCCTTCCCCCTCTCCCACAGTGGGGCAGGGGAAAGGAAAAAAATTCCTGCTTGAGTTTTTTGAACAAACCAACCTGTGACACTAAATTTTCTAATCTGTAAACTAGTGACCTGGGACTTTGCCTAGATTTCAAATATCAAAGAGTTGACTGAAATGCTCTGGACTGACCCCATAAGGAACACTCTTTAATCCTTTTCTTATGCAGGCATTAGTTTCCCTTGAGCTATGATGATTTATGGATTCAGGAAGATAGTGTTTTCTCTGTGAACCAAAAGCTGTATATTTTTTTTCAGGAGTCAGAAGTTCCTTTGGGCCTTATCATATGCATCAGGGATGGTGTTTGTCACTAACAGCTTTACAAAGGTGTTACTTCTCATCATCTGCAATGTGTCGCACTGCTGTCACACACCTAACCTCTTCCCGTGATTACATGGTTCATGAACACCTCTTCAGAAGGCTGGATTTCCCAAACACACACACACCAAATGTGGGTGGTGCAGCCAGCTAAGCTGGTGTTTATGCACAGGTAAGTCTCTGTTTGTTCCCAACCAGGTACAAGGTTGGATGAAATGCTACAAGAGTGGCAGCTTCCTTTCATACTCAGTTTTCAGAAATAAGCTAGACCACAGCTGCTTTTGCCACTTGGCCCTGAACAGGTCTCCCCTGAGGCAGGAAAAGAGCAGTGGTGTCCTCAGAAGAGGCGATGGTGAGGGTGGCCTGTCGTTTTTATTGCCCTGCAGTCCCAGCATCATGTGTTGCTTGTTGAACATCCCCATCCTAAAGAAGAAATATCCCCTCTCTGCACATTTTGGTGATTGGCAAAAAAAACAAAAAATAAAAAAAGCACCCCACAGCTGTGTGAAAATGCCAAGTAAATAAATGAAGACCTCTTACCACAAGCAAAACATTCATGACTCAGGGAGTTTAATTTAATTTAATTAATTTCCAAATAACATAACCTTTTAATAACTGGTTTACTTATTGAGGGGAAAAATAAGGGGCTGATTGATAAAACAAACACTGAGGGAAATGCCTTTCTTCTCCTTTCCCCATGCTGAGCTTCAGTCCAACACTTCTCCTCCACCTTTTCTGATATCCACTTCCCACTTATTTTCACTGCATGTTGCACTTGGTCCCTCCCCATCCCTTTGGGTGAGGTGACAGGTGACACAGAAGGTTGGGCTGGTGCATAGCAGGTTTTCCTCTACTGATCCATGCCACCCACTGCTCCTCATCTTGGTGTGGGTTCTTTGTGGGCTGCAATCCCTCTAGGGTCTCCCTCAGCAAAGAGATCCACCTTCCAGCTGTGTCTCTCCAGCCCTGTCCCCTCCTGCTTGCCTCCCATATGTAATTTCTCCAAATTTTGGAAGTCATAGCGGTGAAGCATTATTGTCCCTGTACTGTCCAAATTTATTCTCTTCCTGACATACCAAGCTTTTTCTTCAAATGAAGTTATTTCTCTTTCCCTTGAGCTACTGCAGGCTGCCTACACCAGCCCATTTTTTTTTTTCCACCTTACGGTAGTCCTCAAATTTCTTTTAGTGTTTCTTTTTCCATGTGGAAGCGCTAGTAAGACCTAAGTTCTCACTGGCAATTCCTGGCTGAACAGTTCATATCTTGACACACATCAAAACCTCTCTTTTTCAAGTATTCAAGGCCATGCATTTTAGGGGTGTGACTCCTAGATATCCTCTCTGAAGTTTACGTTGGAAATTTGTGGAGTGTGTGCTCAATTGAAGGAGCACTTTTCTGTGGTTGAAATGAAAAGGTGTGAGTGCTCTCTGGTAAGCAGAAACTGCTCAGCACATAGAGTAATACACTTGAGCCACTGTGATGCAAAAATAGCTCCTTTCTTCTGTTCCTCTTGAGGGATTCAAGACACAGGAGTTTGTTTATATAGATTAATTAGTAACTGTGCAGCTTACTAGTGTTTTCAAACTAAGAATTAGCTATGAATGTCCAAACAAAAGTGACAAAGGATTGTAGCAGAAGTATCTGAAAAATAGTCATGTAATACAAAGAATGATTTTTTTGGTTATAGGTTCACTGACAGAACTGTGCTTCCTATCTACATGTAGAAATGGATGAAGAGCAATTTTCTTGGCCATTTAATAATGCAGGGAAATATGGCAACATGTCTATCTATTCAGATCAAAGTTTCTCAACTCTATCATTGTGCTTGGATACAGGTACAAAAATGATCCTCTTTGGTTGACTGAGAAGTCTTTGCAAACAAAAAGTGCCCCAGTCTAAGACCTTCGATCCAGTGATCCAGAAAAATACTTTTTTATTTCTTCAGATATTGTGGCTTTGAGAAGAGAACTTCAGCTTTATCTCCATGTTCCCATATCCGTTTCAGTGCAGGTAGGTTGGTCCTGTACAAATTATTGTTACAAAGCAGTTTGATATAAAGCAAATACTCTTCCCAACTGAAGCAAAATGTACATGCTAAAAGGTTATACATGTTGCCCTGAACTAATTGCCATCCTTATGATGGTTCTGCTGTGACATGGAGGAGTGAGAAGGTTGACACAGGCTATCACTTTTACAGATGTGCCCTTCAGAAATTGCTCTCACATATTGGACAGCACAACAGGCAAGGTCATCTTCGCTGCAACATGTATCCAAAATCCCTCTCCGAATGCACATTGTTGCTCACAATTGGCCTGGTGGAAATGATCTGTGTCCTCTTCCAATGCAGTTAGCTATCCTCAGAGGGGTAAAAAGAGACAGAAAACAGTGGGCAGTCTGCCCACAGGGCCCTTACATTGCAGATGCCCTGAAAAACCCCAACAACTGCTGTCCAGATGTTACGGTGACCCTAGAATTGCTTGCCCCTCTGCCCCACCATTATTCCACCCATAGAATACCCCATTCTGCTTAGGCTCCTCAGCAGGACTGCTCACAGGCGGGTAATCCAGCCAGAGCTGGCTGTCTCCTCTGCTGGACTCCATCTCTAGTGCACACAGCCGCACCATGGTTTCAGCAAGTGCTCTGCCCCTGAGTCTCTGAGTTTTTCACCTTCAGCTATGGAGAGCTGGGCATTCTCTTATCTAATCTCAAGCTCGAGAAAATTACCTCTGTTGAAACATGGCTTTTATGTTAGATTGTTCTTTGATACTGCTTTGGGAAAGGCTGGGCCAGTTCTGTGTTGTTCTGTGTTACTTCAGTGCAGTGCTGGTTGCTGTACCCTGATTTTTCTGGATGGGCCAGGAAAAGGTGGCAGGTCTTATAAAATCTAAATATTAAATCTTATTTGACTGCCCCTCATGAGGATAAAATCCCAGGGAAAACTTCCATTATTTGGAGCAGAAGCCCAGCCGGTGTCATTTGTCTGTGAAGGCACACTCCTAAATCCTTTTTCAGCTAAAAAACAAGTATAAAATAAGTAAAAGAAAACAAGCAAACCAAACTAAACACAAAAAAAACCCCAAAAAACAACCCATGAAAAAAACAACCCAACACACAATAGAAAAAGAACACACAGTTTTTCTCAACTGTATATTAACACCTGAGCTGTTTACTTACATGTGTAAGAGCTAGGGACCTGACTGTGCTGCAGTCATTGAACTTCATCTTAGGGATGAAATGAAAGTTGTTTTCATGAAAAATTTCTTTGACCCATCTACAGGCAAAGTCACTCCTGGTCTTTTTATCTTGTCTTCACATCCTGCTGAGATAGCAATGCTGAAGCCAGAAGCTGTTGAAATGAAAGGTTTTGCTGCCTGTTTTGTCACAGTAAATGGGTTGTGGAAAGGAAACATTTGAGGGTGGTGACTCCAAGAAGTCATCCCAGCATTAGTTTCTGTTGCAGGAGTGCCAGACATCTCTTAAAAACATCTCTCGTAGCCCGTGGAGACGACATTCATGGAAGACAGATCCAACTTCAACTTCTATGTGCTTTTCTAGCAGTAAAAATACTTATTTTCTGGAAACTTCAGTTTAACTCTTTGGAATAAGTTTGCAGGGAGAAAATAACTAACAAACTTTTAATATACAACAAATTGAGCTGGATATAACTATTTGTTGCTGGTTCCGCTCTTTCAGCTGCACCAGCCATGGGAATAAATCAAATCTGTTTTGAAAGAGGAACACACTCCTAACCCTTAGATGTACAGAAAAGCTTTTTAAATTCAAAGTGTAGCTTGAGAATTATTGGAGAGCTCAGCTAGCAAAAATTAGCGCAGATCTGTGCAAGAAGTCTCATTCCTTATACCTGAGGAGTGCAAGTGATGCAACCTTCTTAGCATTAGAATTAACTAACACTGGCAGCTGAAGCTAAAATAAAATTGTCACCTACCACCGGAATATATAAGATCTTTAAACATGATGTGTGCTGACTTCTTAAAAGTCATCTCTATCTGTTAAGTATTTTAAAGAATGGAGTTTCTTCATAAACAGGTGGGGGGACATATCTATTTTTCCTCCCCAGTAGCTGCACTGTGTCATCATTTGCATGTTAGACAGCTTTGCAGCTACTGTAAACTAATATTAACTCTCTTTATATTGGTGAAAATAGTAAGATCATTCTGATTTATACCAACAGGCTTTTATTTTGTCCGTTTCTGACACGACTCAGTTCGTAGATGTGTGTAAGGACCTTAACTCTTAAGGATTTGCATGACACAAGCCATGAAGGCACCTCAGTTATTGCTGCCAGAAGGGAAGCTTCGCCTGGGCAGCGAGCTGTACTCTTACAAGCACCCCACTGCTGTATCCCTGCCATTGCTACACAAACTCCATTGTGCATGAAATACAATAGCAGAATATTATTCCATGCTAATAACAGCAGCCAGCTGAAGTACTGTCTGCTGTGGGATGAGAGTGAGCTAAACCAGCTGCATAGTTAAGGATATGAAACCAGGGGGAAACTGGTACAGACTGGTGAAACTCCCTCCAAAACCACTGACAATGTGAAATATGGATTTCCTAAAATATGAAAGGAATTACTTGTTCTCCCATCATTAGTGGCTGAAGGCAAATACTCATGATATTGAATTAACAAAACTACTACCTTTATAATGCCATGGCTGAAGGCTCTTCAGGGAAGACACTGACTCATATGACTGCTCTTGCTCATCCTTTTCAGCCTGAGCAGGAGAAGGACGTGCACAGAGGTATGACACATGCTGCTTTGAATCTCAAGCAAGTGGGGGAGGTACCATTGTTTCAGATACTAACCTCAGTGTCAGGAACAAATTGATATGCTGGTCAATTCTAGGATTTTGAATGTGAATATTTGCATTAGTAAAATAGGCAACCTTATTTTGCATTAATTTTCAATTTCTCTTCTTATTTACCCCTTTTCTAAAAAATGAAAGGTCAAAAGTGGAGATGAACAGGTAAATTGGAGGAGGAGAGGCATTGGAATTGATAGCTGAATCAAAAATTTGGAGGGGAAAATAATTGTCTTGCATCTTCTTTTTCTTTGGTTGGAGTTTTTTTTACTTTAAAGTGAAGGGGGGCAAAAAGCCCATCAGTTTGAATTCAAAGATGGCCTTTTGTATGAAACCTGCTCTGTGAAGTTTTGGGGTTATTGCACTACTTTGCGGATGCATTTTCACAATTTAAAAATGTTATGCACAGGTGAAAATACGAAAGGATCATTATTTTTTTTTAATTGAGAAAGCAAAACCAAACTGGTTTAGTTCCTTCAAAACCTTCCCCTAACCTCTTTGGTTTTGACAAAAACTGTTATTTTGATTTGCTCTGGATTTCTGGGTTGTTTTAGTAGAGATTTGTGTTTCTGATCAATTTTATTATATGTCCATATCAATGCAGCCGGTGTGTAGTAATAAAGAAGGCAAAAATAAGGATCTATTTTCATAACTCTCAGAAGAATTTTCTAAAAACTTGTCTTCCTGCTTTCTAGTTAATTGAAATTTCCTTCCCTTGACTCGCTACTTTCAAGGGCAAAACCAAAGGACATCTTCTGGGCTCAGTTCCCGTAGAGGAATGTGCATGCAGTTGCTGCCCACTGCCTGGGGATGTATTTTCTAAAGATCTCTCCTGGCTGTTTTAAATATATTTGTTATTTTTTTTATTTTGTTTAATCAACTGTTTTCTCATTGGTTTTATTTACACAGTGTAACATGCATACAAATTGCAGTATATAAACTATAACATGAAATTACCACATAGCCAAATTTCTGCTAATACATGCTTACTTCTTCTTCTCCACCCCCAAAACATCCCAACATTAAAGCAAAATAAAAGAAAGATACAAGCCAAAACCCTCGAAAAAACCCAACAAACACTTATTAACATTTTGGAAAATAAAAATAGGCCTAGTAATGCTCATTAGAAAATTGAAGCTATTCCTATTCTTTTCTAGCTGAAGGGGCAGACCTTGTCCTTTCCATGGTGGTATCTTACAGAAAGAAAAGTGAGTCCTCAGGCAACCAGATCAAATAGAGAACGTTGGATAAAAACTTACTATTACTGCTTGGAAATGTGCTGAAATTGCAGTAACATGTCCTGTGATAAATTTACAAGCAGTTGTGCCATTGCTTCTCACTGTGTGTCTACACAGACTCTTGAGGTGTGAAAATAGATAAATCCTGGGTAAAGAAATCAAAGGTTTTGATGCCTGGTAATACATGGCTTAGAAAAAGGTGAGGCATGCAATAGTGTCTCTGTGTGTGGGAAATACTTATCTGCAGCTATATTTTAATTATTGACAGTCATAGATTTTTTTAAAAGAGCTTTTTCCTCAGGTCTTGTATGGAAGGTCCAATAATGGAAGTACCTGCATGCTTTCCCGACTGATCTTGGACTTAGGCATGTGCTCTGGACATACATCACAGAAATGTGAAGGATTATAAGGACAAGGGAAAGATCAGAACAGGATAATACAGCCTAGGATGTGTTTCATAATGCCATGACATATTACAAACCCCTACAAGGTATAACCTTACTCACTGTGTAACACCTGCAGGACTCTGTTGTACCATGCCCTTCTTAGTAATTTGCTGATGTTTGGCTACTGAAAACCAAATGCATATCTTTTTATGTTTTTGTACATCCATATTCTCTTAAATATAACCTATTAACTTGAAAATGCTGGAGTTAGATTTTTATCTCTCCTTCATGCTTGATTCTGAAAAATGTTCCCTAGTCCTCTCAGGTCTACTATACTTCAGACATCATCTTTAAATTAACATAAAATATTCAGAGAGAAGGACTTAGGTGAAAATACAATGGATGTAACATCCTCCTCTATTCACCACACATTTTCCATTGATGCCTCCCAATTATGAGAAATGCACTATTATGTACATCGCTTCCTGGGATTTTCAGTTTCTGTGTATCATTTTTGGGTTAAGTGCTCCTTTGGTAATCCACATCTAGCTGTATTTGTATCATGAACCCAATGTCAAGTAAATGCAAGTTCTCAGCTAATGAACACCTTGACCCCTGCTTTCAAGAGGAACTGAAAGAAGCACAAAACAAATAATACACTTCCTTTACTGTTTAATATATATTTAATATATAAACTGTGTCATACTCCACAAGGTTTTTCTTTGAACCTTCTCCTAAAACTAAATTTGTAATCAGAGCAGATGTCACAATTTTTACTTCTGTGTACATCTCTCCATAGTGCAATGAGATGCTGTCTATTCACATATGAAAACTCAAGTCATCAATTGGCCCAGGTGGTTGTACTTATTTGACTTAAGCCAATGTGGGTGTGAAACCTTGGAATGAAAATATACACGTTGCTTGTACTGCTGCACAAATAACATCCCTGAAGAGAACTGAAAGGAAATGGTAAAGCTGAGCTAACCTAATATGCTCTGTTTAATAAGGGGCTCTGTGGCTTTGGAGCAATGACATCTCTGTATTGCAGGATCACTTTTATTCCCCACTGGATTCTTAACAGCCAGAACAACACATATGCCTGTGTGGCATTGCTATCAGCCTAGAAAATACTTTTGGGTCTGACCTGGTTCTGACCTGCCCTGCCAGACACCCAGAGACATGTTCCCAATTTGCTTCACCTGCTTTTAGCCGGTACACCCTAGGAGCCACCACATGGTGCTGGGGGGAGCCCAAACACACCCACAGGCTGCTGGGCAGCCAGTCCTTAGCTGTGCCAAGACCATGGGGGAACACCATCCTCTTGCCCGTCCCTCAGCACCTCCAGAGGCAGAAGCTCCACACTCCTTTTGCTCCAAGCAAGCTCATACATTCACACTTTTCAGTGCTAAGGCTTTGCTTTTTGCTCCAAACAGCAGCTTGCATTTTAAGTAGAGGGGTCAGGGATGATGGTTTTTCTGGGGGGGAGGGGGTTGTTTTTTGGGGGGTAGTGTGGTTGTTGTTGTTTTATTGTAGTTGTCCTATTATTTTTTAACAATTGTAGAAAAAATAGCAGCAAATATTTTCTTGGTGTTTCACTTTTTATGACAATATTTACAATACTTTCTGTTGCAAATTTGTGTTGAGGAGGTTCTGCAAATGAATATTGCCTTAATGTAAATTTCTAACTTTTCCCTAGGAGAAAATAAAGTTTTTCAAGATATTTTGCAGTCTTTTTCTTAATGTTTTTCTCTCACGAAATCCAATATAACCAGTCTTTATTTTTTGGATTGCCACTTTGCTGCTGTCCTCTTTGGAGAGGAAAAAAAAATTGAAATAGACTGAGGTAGGACAGAGGAGAAATAAAATAGAAAAATGTCTCCCAGGCATAAGTTACACTTTTTAAAATTGGTACATTTGGGAATCTCCAAAAAGGAAATATTAAAGTATGTGATTTCCCATATCTCTGCTTCTGACAGACTCTGATGGTGTGTTTTCAATAGCATTTTAAATTTAACCTATAGAGTATCAGAAAAAGATAATTATCATTCTGAGGTTTTAAATTGCTTCCCAGAAAGATAGAGAGATGAATTCCAGGCAGATCGTGTTTGTCTTTTTAGGGGTGAGTAGAGGACAGTGACTGGATTTTTCATTAGGTCTTGCCATTTTCAGCTGGTTTTGCCTTAAGATGTATTTCTAAAAACCTGAACTACAGCAGGGATGGTGGGAAGATGTCCCTCTTCATTGTGCTCTGTGTTAAATGCAGATTTTGACCCTGGATCACTGTGATTTAGGAAATTTAGAGACTCGAGCCTGAGTACCTCCTTTAAACTTTCCTTTAAGAGTTTTGTATCATGATGACAGGTTGGATGTCAGCTGTTTTGGACAGGACCTTATACTATGGGGATGAGTTCTAAAGTATTACCAACTCCAAATGGATTTATTTAAGTCTGTGTATTAAATAACTGCAATAGGATTGTATTCACATAGATCTTATATGGACCTAGAGAAAGCAAGATGAGCAGCGTTCACTTCTGTATTGTATTTGTGTTTGTGTGTGTGTGCGTAAAATATGGGGTAGGAATACTGGCAATTCCCTGTGTTCACTCATAGATGGCACTAGAAATTCTTGTAATTACTTTCTTTGGAAAGTGAGTAAAATCATTTTTACTCTTCTACCAATAGGTGGAACTAGTAATGCCTTTGCTACTTACGATCTGACTCAAGGAGCAATGCTTTCCTCTTCCTTGCTCCATTTAATAAAAAAGCAAAATGCAAGAAAACAATCCTCTATCATCCCAATTTTGCCATCAATGCCTCTCAAAGAGTAACCCTATCTCCTAAAACAATGAATAGTTTTATTTCAATATACAGCCAGAGCAGGGTAGCAGAGGCAGAAGAAGAAATCAATGTCATTTAGAAGGCAGGTTGCTGGCATTCTTCCATTCCCAGACAAGCTGGAAAGCCAGATATTTTATTCTATCATTCATTTTTATAAATCTAGCTTTCCATTTGAAAGCAAACTTTGAAAGTGGTGCAGCACAGTGACCATGCTGCCTGCCAGCTGCTCTCAGGTGTTCACTAGATCCTTATCAGTATTCCTGAGATAATGCTAAATGCATGAAAATTAGGGCAAACAGTCTAATTTCATCACATCTAAATTAGGTTATACTCATCTCTAATAGCTAAACTTAGGTATTGGCCTCCTTAGTCTTCCAGCATTTTTACTTCCTATACAATGTAGATGTTGCTGATTTAATTGGAAATGATCAAGTATGCAGGGCTGATGGCCTCCTAGATTAATGTTACTGGAATGAAGCACTTCAGGAGCAGGTGAATGAGGCACTGTCCAAAATGAAAGGATGTACTGAGAGCCCCTGAAAGGGTGAATACATCTCTTATTAACGTACAGCAAGGATGCCAGGATGAATGGGGCTGTGTGTGTATCTCTTCGCCTTTTGATGGGCTGAATGAATTAGGCAAGCTCAAAGGTTTATCAGTTCCCTTTCTTGGCTGAGTGAGATTTTCCTTTGACAGAATAAGGGAAGAGACCCAAAAGTCATCAGCTGTATTTTTCTCACCTCATATTCCATGGTTGCCTTTCAATGACGATATGTTTGTCTGTGTGTTCATGAGGAAGATAACCAAAAAGACCTTGAAATCTGAACATGTGGGAAAATAATTCCTATTTTTAAGAACTAGCTGAACAACTCAGAAAGCAGCACATTCTCAGACACTCTGCAGCACTGAAAACAACCTCCTTTCCAGATATGTTCCTACCATGTAGCTTAGTGGTGGTTAAACACTGAACACAGGAGTCCCGTACACAGGACAATTTATAGATTGCCCACTGCTCTGTGCTACATAACCTCTTCTGCTTTTCAAGGGTTACAAATGGTAGCAATGACAAGGCATTATCACTGTGCAGGTAGGGCTTGTAGGGATCTCTCAAGTTACTCTCCATTTAGGAAATCATTGCAAACCCCTAACCTGCTCACTTTCATATGCCTTGGCAAGCTCTCCTGTAGGGCCATACCTTGGGGAAGTGCTTTCCAGCAATGGGAACATTTCACTCCATGCCAAAATCGTACAGACAAATCTTCTCCAGGAGTTAATTTTCAGTAGGGTCCCCAGCATACGGATTTTGGAGGAGAAGAAAGTGGGGGGGAAAAAGCAGTTTTCAATATAACTTTGTCATAAAAAAATGTTTCAGTTTTATTTTTAAATAATCATCCTCTCTTTCCTCAGAATGAGTCTTCTTTACAGCTTTTTTAAATGCTACATTCTCTGTATTACCTTGACTTTTAACACCATCTCTGTACTCGATGCCTGAAATATTCATTTGTACAATTGTATTGCCTATAGCAAAAAGAAGAAAATGAATGAAAATAAGAGTGAATAATATTGAGAAATAACTAGGATTGTGCTTGTTTTCAAGGTCAGTAAAGCTGGTAGGTCAAAATGTCAATATAGCTAACAAAAGGATGAGCTCTATGGTACTGAGGGCTACAGTTTCTTTATATTATGAAGTTCAAAAGCCTAACATTAGTTTGTTTGGCTGAGTTGGTTTTTTGTTTGTTTGTTTGCTTTGTTTTTCTCTACTCTGGATTTCTCTGCAGAGCTGCCCCAGAACTTTATCTTTTTGATAGTTAGAAACCTTTAATTTCCATAATGTTCATTTATGGGTATTTTATTCTTAGTATAACTATTTTTAGTTGGCTCTCTCCTCTTGGAGTCTGTTTACTTTTCAGTGTGGAGAACTGAACTGCTGGTGTCCATTTGCACTCTGAGGATGAACATATACATAAAGTATTGTCTACCATATTACCTTAAAAACAGCTGTTATTTTCACAGAGAGAGAGAAAAAAAAGGAAAAGCTAGTTCAGAGGAGGAGTTACATTTAGAGAAGGCACATCCTCAGGCAGCACACCTGTGTGTCCCGGTACAAGTTTGTTTGTTTTGCTGAACACCCTGATATTTGTGCTGCTCAGAGGACCAGTACTCCTAAGGCTGGTATATCAGCCTTGTACTATTTTCGTCACAGTCATACTAGCAATGCAGTATGTTTCCTTACAGAGACCATCGGAAAAGCAGTTTTCTAATGAAGAGATTGTATGAACAAAGGCTACCTCATCCCATGAAAAGAAGTTATATCAACTTCAATACATTTCCTGTTCTACCTGTCTAGAAACCTGCAAATTTAGCTCCAAAAAATGAGAATATTTCTTAGACCAGCACATCCAGCTACCTAGTGGTTAGAAAATTCATCTAAGGGGAAAATACCCAGATTCAATTCTCTACTCTGCCCTGCTACAGTGTCCCACTTAAACACAAGTTATTAATTTATTTTCAGTCAGTGAACAGCTTCCTAGTGGTTCAAGTAGCATCCATAAGTCGTGTTGGTTGTGCTCAGAAATTTCACCCAGAGCGTAAATAACTTTGCTGTTAAATGTTTCCATTTGGAGGAATCATCATGAATAACTGTGTTGTCAAAACAACCTCTGCCGGCGCCTGATGAGCGACCAAGGAGCTCTTACACAAAAGCATGCAGGAGTGTGTGCAGTTGGGACATTAAATGTCAAGTGTTCATAAACATATTCTCTTGTAAATCATGGGGAAAGCTGATTGAACCTCTGAACTTACTGTGCATGAACTTACAGTGTATGGAGTGCCCTCAGTTTCCTCAAGGAAAAATGGGAGGAGCCTCCTGCTTCTCTGGTAGAGGGACACTAGCCTGTGACAACTTATTTATGCTCTTTGTAAATGCAGAAAAAGCTGTAGGACAGCAGCTGCAGAAAAGCTGTCTGAAGGTCAAGGAGTGTCTGCGGCCACACAGGCCTTCAGCCAGATCTGCATTCAGTCATGAGCCACAAATCCACCTGGAACCAGTAAGAGCTCTTCCTGGGCAATACCCAAGAGCAAGATCACGTCCCAGCTACTTAATATTACTGTCTCCACACAATTATTTAGTTTTCCCATTGAAGCATCACAGTAAATAGCAACGCGAAAGAGAAAAAAATACTTCTGAATGAGGCAAGGGGAGAATGACTGGACTTGGTAGTTTTTACTTGTTGTACATTGAACCTCAATTTAAAAGCAAAATGATTCTAGGGCGAAGAGTGCTTGTATTGTTAGCTGTTGTGTGAAGTGGGTTTTGACATATATTCATTCGTACTTACATGAAAATACAAGTTTCTTCATGCAATGTTTTAGAGACACACAGTTTAAAATCACAGGACTACTAGGTGTTGGGTTTTTTTTTATATTACTGCAAATGATATATAACTAAAAGACATTTAAGGGGAAAAACCTCACACTTCCACTTGTCCAGACTAAGTATTTAATTCTATTTTGTACAAAATTTCCAGTTTGCATCTCCCATCAGTAGAGGAGAAAAAGGTATTTTAAAGAATGGCAAAGCCCAGTTGGCAGTGTGACAGACAAAGAGAAGAGACAGATGCTTCCCAAACTCACCCCTCAGGTTTTAATTCTAAGTTAACTGTACCCTTAAGAGAAACAAAAGTTCATTTGTTCCTGTTCTAAGGCTACTCAATAGCTACAATGCATCTAGAACAAATATGTAACCCGACCTGTTATCTTGTACACATAAAACAAACCCCAAACTCATTGTTCTGAATGTGGGTATTGCTGCCCTGGTAAACAGAAACAGAGATTTTTGATAACCAGGAATATTGTTAAAGTAATAAAAGTTCATGAAAGCTGCAACCAGAGAGAATTTAGATACAGAATAATTAACCATGAAATTATGATCTCAGCCAAGAAAGAAGTGCCAAGATTCATTCAACTAATTTTGGAGGCTTTTTTTTCACGGTCATTGAAAAGACAGATAGGAGAAAAAACGATCGTATCTTTCTTTTCTCCTCTCACTGTGCAAGAGAGGGATTGCCATTACTTCCTAAGCTGATTTGTCTGTAATTACATTCATTGGTAAAAAGATAAGACAGTTTAGGGTATAAAAATGAAATAACAAGCCTGGTTTGTTGGTGTCAGTCGCTCACAGCAGTATCACAGGGATTTGTGCACAAAGATCAAAGACTGGAAAGTCCTGCCAGCTAATGGCAGGGAGGCAGGATCACATCCCTGTGGCACTACTCATATCACGGTCAAGCCTGACTCGACTTGTGCAGAACCACCTGGAAATTTTCAGGACTTTGAATTGACCTTGATTTCTAAATTTTCTTCATTTTTTTTCCATCTATGTTCATCTGAAAATCACTCTGTGAAAAGGATTCTGTGATTAGACCTGTGGAAGTTGAACATGTGTGTGGGTGCTCCAAACTATTCACAGTGGTCGTGGGCTGGAATACAAGAGTGGGTGAAGTTTCTGCCGCAGAGGAAAAAGCATTTAAAAATGGCAAATAACTTAAATAGAGACCACATCATCTTTGAATGTTTTTTTTACTTTGTTTCCTGAGAAATACATTTCATCTTTTTATTTTGTGAAATATCTGTCTTATAGACTATATTGTAAAATGCTTTTTCATGGTTGAACCTTATAAAGTTAAAATTAAATATGACAACATAGAAATTAAAAAGGTGGGCCAGATGGAAGATCTGGGGAGGTACAAAAACACTGTGCAGTTGATAAAAGTTAACAAAAAAAATAGCATGTTGACCAAGAATTGACATGTCCAGGTGCAGGAACAGAGGCAAGGCCTGGTTTGGAGAGAAAAAAAAACAAAAAAACAAAAAAGAGGTGCAGTTTGAGAGTGATCTGTAGCCACTCCATGAAGAGGCTGTGGATAGTTTGAAACTGAATCAGAAAATAAAGGTGGAAGTATTTAAGACTGAGAATAACATGAAGATGCTTCTTATTGAGGGCAGAAGCTACAAGTATGGATAGACTTTAAATTTTTGGTGGAATATACTGATATAGAACTTGTTTTTTCTTACAAGAGTATGACAAATCATGCTTAATAAACGCTGTCTCATTTGCAGTTAAATTCTGCCTTCAATTTGAAGGAAAAGGGAGTGTCTTTCACAGAATCACATAACCATCAAGGCTGGAAGAAACCTTCAAGCACATCTAGTTCAACTGTTTAGCAAGCACCACCATAATCACCCCTAAATCATATCCCCAAGTGCCATATCCAGATGTCACTTCTCTTCCAGAAATGACTTCACCATTTCCCCAGGCAACTTATTCCAATACCTGACCACTCCTTCAGTGAATTTTAATTTTCTAATATCTAATCTGAACCTTCTTTGGTGCAACTTAAAGTTGTTTCCCCTGATCCTTTCACGTGAGACATGGCAGAAGAGACTGACCCCCATCTCACTATGACCTCCTTTCCAGTGGTTATAAAGAGCAATGAGATCCCCCCTGAGCCTCCTCTTCTCCAGGCTAAACAACTCCGGTTTCATTAGCCTCTCCTCATAAGACATGTTTTCTAGACCCTTCACCAGCTTCATTGCCCTTCTCTGGACACACTCCAGCACCTCAATGTTCTTTTCAGGTGAGGGGCCCAAAACTGAACACAGGATTTGAGGTACCACCTCATCAGCTGTTAGTGAATTTCTAAACAGGAAAGGGAAGAGGATTGCTTGAAGCTTCTGAGTGCTTTGTACATTCGTGAAATCCTAAGGCATTTCAATTTTAATAAGTGACAATGGAAAATGAACAACAAAACATTTGCCAAGCATGATTTTTAATGTTATCAGAGCATTTTCCGACTAATTCAGGGAAAAACCAAAATTAAACTAGTAGTGGGAAAAAAGTAGATACCCTGTGGAATTAGTACTGGTTTAGACACAAGAAACCTTGGTTCATGTAGCTCCCTGGGTGACATGCCTGGCTGGCTGGAGGCCTGATGATTGGAAGAGCTCTTCTAATACACAGCTTATGTTGGACAAACTTTGACCTTGGTGCACAGTGGGCAAAGCCCTGTGCAGTGATGGGTGTGGGGCCCTTCCCACAGCAGGCTCAGCAGGCAGGAGCTCTGCCTTCAGGTCACACGGTGCTCCTGCAGCCTGGATGGGATGGTGCCTGCAGGGGACTGCTGTTGCGAGTGGCACCCGAGTGCAGCTACCTCCAGAAAAGACAGGCCACGGGGAACAAAAGGGAATAAAATATTAATTTAAATTGTATTTGATCAATTTTTAACACTGTAAGACCAATGAATTGAAGGCCAAAGCTACTTTCATTAGAAAATGGAATTACAGTATTTTGTAAAATGAAACCAAAGCTGGGATTTTGTAGAGCAGGGATTTTTCTGAGCTCTACTCCAGTGGCAATACTGTGAGTCACTCCTTTCAGTGAATAATAGCCCTGTGTTCCACTCCTTGGTGCTTTCACATAATTTACATTAATTTGTGAATGCAGCTCTCTTGTACTGGATAAGCTGCTTATCAAGGTGACATACAGCCATTGTGGCTTCACACAGAATCTGTGACAATTAGGAGATTTTCTGTTTTACCTATTTTCATTCTGGGAACACTAAATATGGCAAATCAAGATAAAATATTGACCTGTCTGAGAAAATAAATGTGATTCAGTCTGAAGAATAGGGTGTTCACACATGAAGAACATTACATCCTTTCCTTTAACCAGTGTTTTGCAGGCCTAGGGTTAATGTGCAGTCTGAATTTGTTCCTGCTGGCAAAGGGCTTATCAATGTACAATATATTTTCCTTCAGATCCAGGAGCAATTAATACCTTTTCCTTCAAATTGTAAGGAATATGTTGAAACAAATAAATGGTCTCACCTCTTTTAGGAAGAGAGAAGATAGTAAGTTGGAAAGACTGACGTTCTAGTTGCAGTGTTTTACTATTATTGGGTTTTTCTACCTGACTAACTAGAATCAGGCAAGATGGACAAACAGATTAAATCAGAATCTATCATTTCTATTGCATGCCAGCTGCAAGAGAAAGATCTTACTTATTCCAGTCTTACAGGTAACATTTTTCCAAACATCTATACTAAAAAAAGAAAAAGATAAAAAAAAAGGCACCCTGAACATTTTTTGTTTGGCTTAGACATCTGTATTCCAAAACTAGGCAAAAGCTTTGATTATGCAGCCCTTATAGAAAGCACCAAGGCACATACATTGGCTTTGATAATGAGAGGAAAAAACACAGATCACAATCTGCATTTTCTAGCATACAGTAGCGCTTTTTCCAAACCCCAAAACATAGTCTTTGGTCTTTTAACAAAATCAGTGGAAATCTTATCCTCTAAATATGCTACAGTTTTCTTTAAAACTACAGTGCATAAATGTGGCATCCAGAAATTAAGTCAGCTGGGAGCTGCACAGTAGTGATGAAGGGACGTGGGTGCAAACCTCTGCAAGTAACTCAGAGCAACAGTTCATGAAGTTTCCACAAACCTGTGGCTGTCAGGCTTGATTGCTCACTCTTTGTCTTATTCTGCACTGATGAACTTCCTACTTTATTTCATCCTTAAATTTGAACAAGAAATAATCATATGCAGAATTATGTATGCATATGCCTGGTGTCTTAGAGTCTGCCAAGCAAGCTGCTGCTGACATATTCCCTGTGAATGGCAGGGCCCTTCCAGCTGCTGCCTCCATCCCTACCCCTGTCCTCCTCTCCCTGCCCCTAAGGTACATGCCCTCAGTCAACAGTTGCTGCTGAGGCCAGGACAGTGGCTGAAAAAGCTGGACCACTGGTTAGGAGTGTGCTTTTCATAGCTTTCAAATCTTGTATCATCTTTTGATGTCAGTGGGGGTGGAGAGAGAGGGGGAGAGACTAGCACTGAAACACACTCAAACTTGTCCATGGTTTGTTATTTATGTGTTATGCTTCCTCAAGCTCCTGTTCAATTGTGTTTCTCTCCCTCTACTGTCTTTTGATGGGCTTCACTGAGGGTCTTGGGCTGGCTGTCTTGTTAATTCATTTATCACAAGCCCTTTGCTGCAGCAGAGACTTCTGGCTGGTGTGGCCCCACCAAGCCACTGCAGGTCTGACCAGCACTAGCTGTGGCTTTCACTTGGCTTTCAAGATGAACAAGATTTTTCTAAAGGTAATTTTTTGTTCTACAGTTTTTCCATATATCTAGTGTGCTTGGTAGTTGAAATGTATGGCACATTTAAGAGGCATAAAGATCTTTGAAAATGGGAAAAAAATACCCATCTTTCTTCTTAGACTACTGATTTATTTTTATTTCAACTAGGACTTTGGCTCTGAAGCACTGCTAACTGGCTCTTGCTACCTTTTAACTTCCTTTTCTTACTGCTTTAAAGCTCTGTTGCCAACAGCAGGGTCAGACCTAAACTATAGAGGAGCTGCTGAGGACATTTACAGACCCTGTGAGCTATCATCTGCCAAAGTCTCTGGGGTACTGATACACAGTGACTTTACAGCAGGAGTTGAAAGTCTCGCGGGTGCACTCTTGTGGACCTCAGCAGACTTAGGAAATGGCTCCTCATGCATCTGCTGTGGGCATTGTTCCTGCTCCTTGCCCCCATCCCTTGCCTCCTAGGTTGGGCTTAAGAGCTGCCTGAAAACAAAACTTACTTTAATACTCCAAGTCAGTATCTGTGCATCACTGACTACCCAGAGGACCAAATAACCTCTGTTCCTCAGAGGGACTCCATGCCATCAGCAAGTCCAAAGTACATGTGATGTCCTGTGCCTGTCTGAGTAGGGGGACCTGACATCAGGGCACCCAAAAAAATATGGTGGTTCAACACACCTCCCCATGCAGTTTGCTACTGGGCTACAAAAGACCTCCACTTAATTTTTTCAGAAATGTATGAATAAATTTTCCATGTTTATTCCCTACCTTGATTTCTTTTCTTATTCAGGCAGTCAGTGTGTGTTTTAGCTTTTAGATCCCAGCTGGGAGGGGGTTTGTTTGATGTTGTTGTTAATTGTACTGAATTGGAAAGTGCTTCTGTGAAGGATGTTGTCTGAATGAGCAGTGTTGTTATTTATTAGTGCACACACGTTTGCACATGGATAATGAAGGATGAGATGATTTCTGTCAAAGTTGGGAAAAGACAGCATTTTTTCAGGCAGAAACTAACCTTTAAAGTGCCAAGAAAGAATGAAGTTGCCTCACTAGATGGGGAATAGTAGGGAAATTTGCTATATTGAGCAAGAGTGAGCAGGATTTAGTGAACAGAGAGAAGGATGAATTTTTATTTTAAGGACGTATTCTGGTTGTATAGTACCTCTACTTTCAAGGGATCATTCTCTGTTACAGTTAGCATATATGTACTGCTTTTATATAAACAAGTCAGTGTAACTAATGTAAGACTTTTGCATCTAGGCTTTGTATGACTATTAGAAATATATTTGCTCAGTATTTATAGTATTCCATATGCATGCATACATATTGTTGAACTTATGTGTACACTACATTACTGCAAGTTTACAAATTATAAACCCATAATAGAAAAAGTTGTAATGGTTGATATTTTATCAGGTAAATTCTCACTATTAGGAGTAGAATAAATCTCCTGCTCATTTAACAGTAAGGCAGTACAGTAAGGAGAGTACAGCTGCAGATGCAGGACATTTTGTTATTTTGCATCTCTTTGTAGTATCAAAACTCTTATAAAAGCACATTTTTTTCTCTCAAAAGGTGCTGATTCATCTAAGTTGAAAACTCTTGGTTAAATTGAAACAATTTGTTTTCACTCAGTTGTGAGGGTTTTTATTTTGATCTGGTGGAAACGCAGAGGGTTTGATGAAATTGGAATGGATTATGTCAACTTTACATTTCCTATATAATGATAGTATTTAGTAAGTTTTAGGTTTCATACTATTCACTTAATCAGATTTAAGTGTAATTTTATTCCATTCTGTGGCAATACCCGTGTCTGTTTTTCTGTCCTGGTTCTAGACAAGCAAATAGAACCTGGAGAAATCAGATTTTCCTAATGGTGTCAGAAGTGATTTTCACTGACCTTAATTCTCTTATATTGAGGTTTGATTTGATGAAAACCTGATTAATATTTTCTTCATTTCTGTGTAGTGAGTGCCACACCCCCATCAATGTCATTTGACACAAAATGAGTGCAGAATGAGACTGATCTGGTAGGGGAGTAGGTGGATGTGAGCAACTCTTCAGGGTAAAAAAGAAGCAGGCCTGAAGAGATATGCTCAGAATCACAAATGAGTTGTTCTGTACTGGATCAAAATGCCACAATTCAGGAGTTCCTGGTCCAAACTCCTTTCTCAGGCCTCAAGGCTCAGAGAGGTATTTTGGCAGCCATCCATACAGGTAGGGGAAAGAGAAGCAATTGCTAGCAGCTGGCTGCAGAGTCACTTGTAAGACAGAAATACAGAAGAGCTTGCCTGGATTTTTTTCCCCCTCCTAATTAGGTGATTTGCGACTATATTCTTATCAGTGACCTTGTTAATGCATCTGTAACCATTCTCATTAGCTTCTGAGTTATCCTTGGGATTTGCCTAATGAGAGTATGCACTGTCAGGACGTCAGATACCTTGCACACTAGCCCTCACTAGCAATACTATTTCCAGAGAGAACAGTCTATGTGGGACCATCTAGGAGAGAAGAAATGGGCTATGTGAAATAGATGCATTCACTGGCAGCCATAACACATTTTGCAATATCCTAATTCATCAATAAACCTGAATCATGACAAGACAAGGTGTTTCAGTGCCCTCTATGCTGAAAAGAAGGTTGTGGCAATGCTAAGAGTAACCATGCAGGCAAGTAGGAGGGATGGGTAACACCTGGGAGGTGTTTGCTGCACACCACAAATTCTATTATGGTAGTAAATACTTTAGGAATTATGTTTTGGTCTATCACCTATTTAGAAGTGTCAGCTTTCAACAATTACAGAAAAAAAAAACCACCAAAAAACAAACAAACCAAAAAAAACACCGCAAAACCTCTAATTTTATTAGAGCAAATACTTGGAAAATGGGCCACAAAGTGTCACGTGCCATGAAGTATTTAGTTTGATTTCTTAAAGTGGAACAGAAATTAGAATTCTAAAGGCTATTTGATGAGAATCAGAAAGACCTGAGGGAAATTGAATCACATATGAGAGAGAAAGTGATTCTTCTTTGACTTGATCTCTGCTGTAGTCCTGAATACTCATGCAAATGGTGAGTAAAATGCAGCCAGATCAGAAAGGGTCCATTTTATACACGTGGAAGATCATAGAACATAGTGAGTTGGAAGAGACCCATCAGGATCATCGAATCCAACTCCTGGCCCTGCACAGGACACCCCAAGAATCACACCATGTGCATGAAAGCTTTGTCCAAATGCTTCTTGAACTCAAGCAGTCTTGGTGCTGTGACCACTTCCCTGGGGAGCCCGTTCCAGCGCTCAACCACCCTCTGGGTGAAAAACCTTTTCCTGAAATGTAACCTGAACATCCCCCAACTCAGCTTCATGCTGTTTCCTCATGTCTTGTCACTGGTCATGCGAGTGAACAGATCAGTACCTGCCCTTCTGCTTCCCTTTGTGAGAATGTTGAAGACCACAATCAGGTCTCCCCTCAGTCTCCTCTTCTCTAGATTGAAGAAACTAAATTACCTCAGCTGCTCTTCATAAGGCTTCCCCTCCAGACCCTTCACCATCCTCATGGCCCTCATTTGGATACTTTCTAATAGCTTAATATCCTTTTTATATTGTGGCACCCAAAACTGCACACAGAATTCAAGGTGAGGCCACACCAGTGCAGAGCAGAGTGGGACAATCACCAACCTTGACTGGCTGGCGATGCTTTGCCTGATGCCCCCCAGGACACAGTTAGCCCTTCTGGCTGCCAGGGCACTGCTGACTCATACTCAACCTGCCATCAACACATGGTATAGATAGACTTGTGGAGAATCTCTCTGTATTAACCATTTGCAGCAATTTACATGCTTGCTGTCCAAGCTGGGATTGAAATTTGCAATGAACTGATCTAACAGAGGTCTAAATCATATCCTGTAGCAGTAAGGCCCTCTTACCACATGCAAAGGCACTGCATTGAGGTGAAGTCTTGCTGATGCACTTACAGAGTACCACAGCAACATATCCTCAGCTATGCAATGTGTTGTGCTTGGCTGTCAACTCATCTTGAATGTGTCTCACTGGCAGTGTGTCACCCTGGTCATTGACCATCTTCTCCAAGCCTTTCTTGTGTCATCATCTTGGGAAAAGGGGGAGCAGTGATGCCAGCTCCACAATAGGAAACACACAGGCAGTGAGTGACAAGGACACTGCTGGATGCCAGACACATAGTCTTCTCCTGGGCACCATTCTCAAAATACTAAACTGTTTGACTTGTCACATCACTCACTATGCAGGCAGTGCTACGACCTTTCCTCTAGTGACAGCTTTTGCTGTTTGCTTCAAAGTTGATAAAGCTGTTGTTCTCCATGAGTCCTATATTGGCAGTGTTACTAATATACTTAGGCCATATCCACTCCAAGATGCTTATTGAACATGGACTTTAATTTTATGTATCTTCCCTGGTGCCAAGCAGCAGATCTTTGTGCTACCAGGGCATGTGAGGAGGGTGGAACTTTTCTGTGTCAGGGGACAAATTTAGAAGTGATGGCAAGGCAGCTCAGCCCTGAATTAATAAAAGTGCACTTGATTGCTTGATCTGCTGCCAAGTTACTCCCAGCCTGGAGCAAAACTAAGGCCTGGAACAGGCACATGTCACTGAAGGAAACTCATTTGCAAACTGAGGACTTAGAGGGGGAAATTAAAATAAAAAATTCTCCCCAGATAGGTCTCTTTTTTCCCCCCTCTTTCTATCTTTCCTTCCATAAAGAACTTGAAACTGGCAACCGCCAATGGAAACAACACACTACACTTCAACCAGAGCCCTGAAAGTGTATGACACACCACCATACACTTAGCTCTTCCCATTCTTTACTATGCAAATTGGCTTCTTCCTTTTGCTTTGGGTAGTTTCGTGTTCAGTTTGTCCCAGGAGAGGGAGTTAAGTCTTGCATTATGAATACATTAGCTGTATCCTTCTTCCTCTTTGTGTCAGTTTTGTCTCTTCGTCATCAGATTCCCCAGCCCTTTCCAGAACCTAATATATTCTCATTTAGTAGTCAAAAAATTTCATTCTGCAAGTACTGAGGCTATTGTCCCTCCATCTGCAGTGCCAGAATAGATGTGCTTCAAGGGATGGACTATTTTTCAAGTGATACATCCCCATTCTGGGACCGAGGGTTGCAGGAAGAAGCACTCTTACTCTGCCTTGTGGAAATGGCTCACCTTTAGAGCTTGCAATCAGACCTTGGAAGGCAAGAAGGAAAATTCCACTGGCTGCTTTTCCCCCAAGCTGAAGCACAGGCAGCAGGTAAAAAAGCAAATTACATCATATATGAACAAACAAGGAGCAAGACCACACCATGGATCCCAGAGGTACAGTCAGTTCCTTATATACAGTTTGCTTTTTCAGGGGTAACGGCCAAGCCAGAGTGCAGTCAGCAAGTTTGGTGTCAGCAGCCTTGTATGTATCTCCAGAGGGTAACCTGGGGACCTAAATGTACAGTCAGGCTATACTAAATGCTAGTTATTAGTGTGTTAACCATGTGAACATAATTCATTCTTCTTCTCTGTTGTCTTGAGTGGTCAGTTTACAAGCCAATGTGAACTGATTTCCTGTTGAAACTTCATATGCAGAGAAGAAAGCAGACTCCAAAATGCTCCAGGATCTGTATTCTGTGTTGTGCCTAAACTGGATTTTGGTTGCTCTGTGTCTTTTACGACTCAGATTAGAGGCACTTAGCAGTTGTGCATCTCCTGTATTACAGTCTCTATGTTCCTATCTTCCACGTGCTGTAGGGAGAGGAGGAGGGGAAGGATGAGCAGCAAAACTGCAGCAGCACTAAGGAGCACAGCAATGTCAGTGCCAGCAGGCAGAGAGGGCCGACATGCAGAGAGAGCAATTTAGCCGTGCTGAGCCAAGGGCTCGTTTCAGCTGAACAGAGCCAGATATAAACTTTGCTTCCTAGTAAGTGCCTTTGTGTTATGCTTTCATAGCAGCTAGATAAGGGTACTCTGGCAGAACCTAAGGACGTTTATGACTTTCAGCAGGATCACACATAGCTTTGACTCAAAATACATCCTTTCATCCTTTGGCTGTGATCTTAAAACCAGTTGAACACGTGAGAGATATACTACTTTTTTTTTTTTGAGTTATTGTGGAATTGATAAATAGAGGCACTCAGCCAGCTTTGGGGCTAAATCCCATTACAAGAAGTGGAACGTGGTACTCAGATAAACGGCTTAAACAAAGAACTGCCATTATCTTGTTCGTAAGGTGCTAGTAAGGATTCTCTACATCATTTCAAACTGTAAGGCTTATGCAGGAAAGGTGTAATTCTACAGTGTCACTACAATACAGAGTGCAGCCAAAAGAAGACTTGGATGTGAATATTGATCTTAAGTGAGCAAATACTGTAGCAGACATGCTTTTTAAAATAGGAGTGTATTTGCTTTCGCAGGTGCAGCAGTAATAAAGTCAAGAAGTTTCTGCTTGCTTCATTTGTTCTACATGGTTTATCTGTTGGGAAGAAACTTATAAGGGACTTGGAATCTACAGTATTGTTGTGCTAATTTTTAAAAATTATCGTTATTTGATAGATTAGCTCAGATATAGTTCTGCTCACTGGGTAGTTCCCTGTTCTTTCGGTAGGACTGTGTATGCCAACCTACTGAAATTATATGTGAGCTATGTGTGCATGTCTTTTTTTTTCCATTGCTCTCATCAAACCATCTGTGTTTGACCAATGGAAGCAATATTCCTCACACTATGGCAAAGCAAAGCTATATGCCAAAGCAATATGCTCATGATATGAAATCAGGATCTTTTTATTGAATATTTAACACTGCCATGGATTAGCAAATATTATTGCATCTTTATCAAAAATACAGAATTTTCAAACCATATTTTCAAGTCCTATTAGGAATTATGAGAGCACAACATGCATGTGGGATTTTTTTCTGGTAACTGTTGTAATTTTATTTCTAGGAAAAATAGATTCTGCTTTTTCTGGACACATTATTTTTCTTATTTAAAGGACAAAAGACATATTATCAATATTTCATTTCTTCACTCTCTTATCTTCTAAAAAAACCCATTAATACTTATCTCTCAGCATTTCCTCTAAAACAACTGCGTTATAGAATGTTTAATAGCTTTATCTTCTTTAGTTAATTCCCCATGATTTAGATAATACCCAGTCTGACAGTGCCTTGAACCTTTTACAGCACTCCTCATTGGAGGATCCCAGAGCTCTTTCCCAGCAAGTCTAAATACAACTTCACATTACTTTGAGTAAAAAAAGGGAAAGTAAGAAAAATTTGGATGTGGAAGGAAACACAGTGACTAAAGCTGAGGAAAAGCCTGAGGTGCTTTATGCCTTCTTTGCCTCAGTCTTAAATAGTAAGGCCAGTTGTTTGCTGGGTACTCAGCCCTATGAGCTGTGACATGGACAGGGAACAGTATGAAGCATAATCCAAGGGAAAATGGTCAGTTACCTGTCATGAGACTTAGATGTGCACAAGTCTATGGGGCCAGATGGGATCCACCCAAGGGTACAGAGGGAGCTGGTGGATGTGCTCACTGAGCCGCTTTCTGTCAGCAGCCCTGGCTAACTGATGAAGTCCCAGTTGGCAGGATGTGAGCAAATGTGATGGTTGTCTATAAGAAGGGTCAAAGCAGAATGCAGTGAACCACAAGCCTGTCAGCTGAGAAGGTCATGGAGCAGACCATCCTGAGTGCCATCACATGGCATTTGCAGGACAACCAGGGAATAAGGCCCAGCCAATGTGAGATTATGAAAAGCAGGTCCTGCTTGACCAACCTGATCTCCTTCTATGACAAGGTGACCCACTTAATTGATGAGGGAAAGTCTGTGGGTCTTCACCTGGATTTTAGTAAAGACTTAGACACCCTTTCCTACAGCATTCTCCTGGAGAAACTGGCTGCTCATGGCTTGGACATATGCACTGTTCACTGGGTAAAAAAACATTTGAATGGACAAGCCCAGAGAACAATGCTGAATGGAGGTACAGCCAGCTGATGGCAGGTCACTAGTGGTGTTCCCCAGGGCTCAATATTGGGGCCAGTCCTGTTTAATATATTTATCAACAATCTGGATCAAGCACACCCTCAGTCAGTTTGCAGACAACACCAAACTGGGTGGGAGTGTTGGTTTGCTGGAGGACAGGAAGGCTCTTCAGGGGGATCTGGACAGGCTGGATCAATGGAACAAGGCCAATGGTATGCGGTTCAATAAGGTGAAGTACTGTTGCATTCTGCACATGGGTTGCAACAGCCCCATGCAGCTCTACAGGCTTGAGGCCGAGTGGCTGGAAAGCTGCCTGGCAGAAAAGGACCTGGGGGTGCTAAGGACCTGGCTAAAGATGAGCCAGCAGTGTGCCCAGGTGGCCAAGAAGGCCAATGGCATCCTGTCTTGTATCAGGAATAGCGTGGCAAACAGAACTAGGGCACTTATCATGCCCCTGTACTTGGAACTCATGAAGCTGCATCTGGAATCTTGTGTTCAGTTTTGGGCCCCTCACAACATGGAGAACACTGAGGTGCTGGAGCATGTACAAAAAAGGGCAACAAAGTTGGTGAAGAGTCTGAAGCACAAGTCTGATGAGGAGCAGCTGCGGGAGCTGGGGTTGTTTAGCCTGGAGGCTCAGGGGAGACCTTATCACTCTCTACAACCACCTGAAAAGAGGTTGTAAAGTGATGGGGTTTGGCCTCTTCTCCCAGGTAACAAGTGACAGGATGGGAGGAAATGACCTCAAATTGTGCCACGAGGAGTTTAGAGAAAAATTCTACACTGAGTTTTCAAGCATTGGCATAAGCTGCCCAGGCAAGAGGTTGAGTCACCATCCCTGGAGGTATTTAAAAGATGAGGTACTGAGGGACAAGGTTTAATGGCATGTGCTTCATTTAAAGCTGGACTCGCTGATTTTAAAGGTTGTTTCCAATCTAAATGATCTATGAAAATTGTATCTGGTCAAGATCAGGAAGCCAAAGGGCCTGTTCGGTTCTGCTCTTCAGATTTCAGCCATTCTAGTCTATATAGTGACATTCTCTTCTCTTGAATACTTTATCTTCTTTCTTTGCTTCCATTAATGGTATTTTTCAATCTAGTCAGTCCATCTTTTGCACATTGAGATAAAGCATGTTTTGGAGAGCTTCTAGCACGCACCGGCCTCTGCAGTCTGATTAATCAGGATCTGAGATTTTGAGTGAGAAGTTATGCAGTGCAAGCTGCTGCTACATGGAGCTGGTAACCGAACTTTCTATCTCCTGCAATGTACGTTACAGAAAGAAGTCACAGCAGTTTGGATTTTTCCTCACAAAGTTTATTAGTTTGGTAAATTAACTGAGTACAAGCAAATCTTAAGGAGTTGTATTTTCACGAATCTGCCATAATAATTAGCCAAAGAAGAGAATCAAATCCGAAGCAGGTGTGGATTAGTTATAAACACATGAATCAAAAGTCTCTGAACACTATGCTATATGTGTACCTTGAACTTGAGTCTCAGACCTGAGCCTGGGCCTCTCTTCTGCTGTGATTTTACCCTTCTGGCTTGTGCAGACCTTGAAACATCAGTTAGGGACATTCAACTTACAGGCTGTGAAAAGTTCCCTCTTCTGAAGTACAGAATTCTGTAGGCCACCAACAATTCTGTTTGGTCCTGCTGGACAGTGAGACAGAACCTCAAAAGGAAGGTAAAAGGAAGATTTGGCAATGCCAGCTCACTGTAGCATGGTTGTGACAGTAGTGATTCTCCTCAGAAGTTCATTGATAAAGCATTTGTAAATTAAATTGGAGACTTAAGCACTAACATACCCTTACATTAAAACTTGCTTTTGAATTGGAGACCAGTGCAGTGGGATGCAAAAGTCAAATTCAAGTCAAATTTCTGTCTGCAATTGCTAATGGCCTAATCTAGGGTCCAAACAAGATAACTGAAAGGTTTTCCCCGCTTCCTGATTCCAAATAAAGCCATTATTGGAAAGAGTGAAACTAGAGCATATAGTGATATCCAGGAGCCTGTATTTACTGGGGAAACCCAGGAATAATCCTGAGGATGCCAAGCTATGTGTGGCAAGCTATGTGTTGGTGAGTCAAGGCAGGCAGTCCTTGCAGCTCAGTATCAAAAAAGTAGTAAAAGCTGACTTATTTGTTAGGTAACAAAAGACTCTGTTGGGTACAGGACTGTAGTCTCTGCCTACTTTTGTAGCTCTGACCTCTTTAATTAGCAGTATGTGGTAAATTAACATTTAGAGATTCACAGAGGAATAATTAATATGCTAATATTGTTGGTAATAATCTACATAAAAGCCTTGGCCAGAACAATTAAAAAGCCTCAAATAAGCAATTCCTTCTCTTCAGGAAAAGATATTTCTAATATCAGTGCCATGACAAATGACTTATTATTAGCACCAGCAATGAAAGAGGAAAGGACAACAAATTAGTAAAATTTCAGTAGAAGGGCAGCTGTGTTTTGGTTTATAGCCATCTTCATTGGAAAGAATTGCAAGAGAAGAGGTAGCACAGTGTGAATAGTAGACATTGAACAAATCTAGCAGGCAGGAGACAGTCTTCTCCTACTTCTGCAAGGACCATTGCCTGAAGGCTAGAAGATGAGTATATGCAGTCAGGCCTGGAGGTGATGCTTTCTCTGCAGTTTACACAGGATGGATTTAGCCTGAACCAGGAATTATCATTTCTGGAAGTAAGATCCTCTCTCCCATGTTGCTTTGTTTGATTACAACTCAAAGCCATAGCACCAGAAGGACAGAGGAAACTCACAGTATATAGGGTTTGACTTCTAAAGTCTACATGTAAGGACTGCTTGTGAACATGAGTAGGAGAGAAGGATGTAGCTGATGGGGAAAGAAACCCCAAAACATATTTCACTAGAATTAAGTAACGTTGTCCCAGTAGCTCACCCAAGAGTAGAGATATGTACATGTTATAAAGAAACAAAATGGATTTCTCCACTCTAAGTGCTCACCTTGCAGCATCTGATGTAGTGTATTTACTCCCTATACAGAAAGGGGGATATTAAAAGCAGTGACAAGCTGCTGTTCAACAGTTGTTGTTCACTCCTCCAGAGACAGACAAATATTTCCAACCCAGTTTTGTAAATCAAAATCATCCAGGCATAATCCTAACTACATTTGCCCGTGTGTCTCAATGCTAATCCAGCCAAGTCTCCAACCTCCTTCAGGTTTACATAGAGGAGAGGTCCCTAGGGACAAGCTGTAGGGACTGCAAATGAAACAGGCTTTAAATCCTTAGAGGGAAAACTTTGCATCCATGCAAACCTATTTATAATGACAGGTGTCACTTTTCTACTCAATACATGTTTATTTTAAAAATTTACATAGCCTGTAAATATAAATCAGTATGTGAGTGCTCATTTAATAAAAAATAAACCACTGCAGATATTCCACTGGGAAAGCTAGGGTATATTTTTCATGATCCCTGAAGCCAAGAAACTCTCATCTGCTTCATTTAAGAAGTAATAGTTATTTGTTTTTGCTCTTGGAGGCAGAGGCACTAAATCAGAAGGGAGTTAGGAGGACTCCATCTTGCGGGACTCGGGGGGATTCTGCATATGTAGCACATAATAAACTCAAATTCAGCGCTTTGTAATTGTTGGTTTCTGTTGTTTTCTGGCTACACCCTGCCTTGATTGAGGCATAGCTATATTTGCAAATGGCACTTTGGGTTCTGTGCCAGGGAACAGTAATGGTAATGACAGGTCTCATTGCAAAGACATGTTAAGGTTAATCAAAAAGCAGATGACAAGTTGCTAAACTCTTCTTAAGCTGAGTTGTGCGTATGAGACCGCTGAATAACTGTTTTGCATTATGGATATTAATCACAGTGAAGGTCAGCAAGGAAGAATAAGCTGATATTCTCCATGCAGAAATTGCTACTGTGTTAGAGCAATGCAAAACAACGTCCTACCTGTTTCCACTCACCATTTAGTTAAACTGAGTTTCAGCTGTTGAAAACATTAATTGAAAACCAATTCCAGTGTGTATTGGGTATAGTGGCAAGATGTTACCAGTGCTGGGAAGCCTATTATCTGGTCAAAGTCTTCTTAAACATGCAATAAGAAGTGGCCAGTAACTGTCCTGTGCCAGACACAGCCATCTCTGCAATGAACCAACCACAGCACATAGCTGAGCCCATCAGCCGTCACTTATTTGTATGGTGTATTTTTAAGCAGACTTACCTCAGAAATTAATGACTGTATCAGGCAAATCCATGACACATCAAGGGAAATATCAGGATGTACTCATCCAGGAAACAAGAGAAAGTAGGACAAAACTTGGGTAAATATTTACCTCAAGGGATGATTAAATTTATTATTAGATAGAGAGAGATTAGTAATGAGTTAATATACTGAGTTTCTTTCTACTACATCCAAAACTGGGTGAGGTACATCCATCAGTGTGTGAGCACAAAGGTGATTTCCTCTCTTCCTTTGCATTCTAGCAGAAACATTTTATGATTAAGTTAGTGACATCTAAATTACAAAGCTGACCAGATGGTTAGGCTAGGCAGATAACGAAGTGATTGAGCCATATTTAATGTTGTATCTTGTCAAATTCACTTGGTAGGTACCGTAAAAATACCATCTCTTACAAATAATCTGGTACTCTGAAGTGCTTCCGCCTCTGACTGAATTGCACATGTTTACTTCTCTACCAACATCTATAGAGCTACTGAACCTTCACTGAAGTGAATGGTGTTTCACCCACCACAGTGTCTCTCAATGAATACTCTGTTTAGCATTAGACCTCCTTGTCCTGTAGCTAAATCTCTACTATGGATGTGGAGTCTACAGAAAGGTAGCTTAAGATATGTGCTGGCTTTTTGCACAGGTGAATTTTCACACGCAGGTGAATGTCTCTTTGTTACACATGCTGCCTTCCATCCTATCACCTACCACAAATATAAGCACCTGGATCACTCAAATTTAAACTTTCAAATTAACCTGAGAAAAAACCAAGAGGGTTGGTGAAAAATATAAATTAAAATTTATTTAATGGAGTGACCCAAAGCCTTAGTCAAACTAATAGGACAAAGTCACTTCTGTGTAGATGTGAATTCTAGCCATTGCATGAAATGGGATATATTTGGCAAAAGACTTTTATTCTTTCCTTTCAAAACTGGTGTATTATGAATAATCACATCATCTTAATTTCTATTCTCATTTTAGCAATGATTATTTGGAATAGTTACTTGGGACATTTTTATTTCCTGACTTTCTCTGCAAATCATCTAGCAGAATAACATCTATGAGCATTGTTCTGTGATCTTTCCTCAGACCTTAAAGACAGGCTGAAAAACTTTCTGAGGTTCCTGCGAGCATTGAAGTTCTGTGGCAGGATCATAATTTTATGGCAGAAGAGTTCCTTGTTTGTCAGATCTATTCAGAATTGTAAAACTCAAATTCCCTTTTAAGTAAAATGCCCAAACAATCAAGGGTAGTGTTAGGCATTTCACCACACCTGAATGCCAGGTCTCACTTTTAGAGCTGATAAGGAATCTGTCTAATTCCCACAGCTTTTCATGATCCAGGAAGGCTGAGATTTCAAATATGCATTCAGATGCCACCTGTGTGTCAGCTGAGCCACTGTGCCCAGCTGGACATGCCTCCCTGGCCTGGAACAAACAGCTGCAAAACTTTTTAATTCAGGATACTTTAACTGTGAATTTGAGCCCTGTATCTCTTTTCAAAGAGTATCTTATGTCATCTCCTAATAGTCTGGAAAACCTTAAAATCATAAGAAACATGCCAGAATGACTGCTGTAAATAAACAGCCATTATTGTTGCTCACTAAAAGTAATTTGCATCTCAAGAAATAGAAAGCAAACATTCGCTTCATAGATGAGTTTTTTAAATTAAGCTCTTTATATAATTCCAGAAATCCAAGATCCATTTTCTTTTCCTCATTCAAGGCCTAATCAACACCTGCAGAGACAGTATTGTGCTACTTGGGTTTGTAGAGATGAGAGTCACCTTCCTTAACTAATGGGCTGGAAGGTTTTATATTGATTTATCTAAATTCACTATTAGTTGTTATAATGAAGCTAGCAAGGCAATGGAATAAAGAACTTTAGACTTTCCTAAAGTATAAGCAGAGGGCTTGAATGCCTTTGAAGACTGAGACTTCTGTTGCAACTTGTACAAACACTAGGATTCAGGATAAAAGTGGAGCACAGAAGGTTTTATTTGTAATATTGTTCTTAGTAAAATTGGGAGATACTTCTAATGTAATTTTGAACTTCTTGAAGTGAGGGTCTAGTCTAAGCAAATTCTCTCTCCCACAGAGAGAATTCAGTTACTGAAGAGTGGTTTGTAGTTTCGGATAACGATTCTTCCTTCTGATCTTAAGCAGCTGACAGTACCTGTCTGTGGAGCATGGATAGGCTATATGGACCATAGGGATCAGGGCAAGTAACTTAGAGTTAGGTGCTGATTTTTCAGACTTTTGTAAGCTAGAGTGGGAAGCCCAAAATTAAGGGCTTCTGAAACAAAATTACTCGAGACAAACACACTGTGGGTAACAGAAAGCATTGCCTACCACTTACTTTGGAAATGAGTTTTAGAAAGAATGAAAGAAGCAGCTGTGTGCAGTGCAGACTACAATGCTTGGCCTGATTCTCCACCCACAGACATGCTGCATCATTTTAGGTATTTCAAACTACCTGGTCCTCAGCTGTTTTCCCAGAAGTGCGGTGGTCTCCTGTGAGGTTTAAGTGATGTCCTGCTAGTCCTGTCTCTGCTAGATGGTGTAGTGGATTGACCTTAGCCAGATGCCAGGTACCCACTAAAGCCACTCTCTCACTCTCCCTCTGCAACTGGACAGAGGAGATTAAAAAAAACAGCTAAGGATTCATGAGTTGAGATAAGCGGTGGGAGAGGTCACTTACTGACTACCTTCACATGCAAAACAGACTCACAGTGGGTATAGTACTTAAGTTTATTACTAACGGGATAAAAGCAAAAGAGAAAGAAATAAAATAATCTTAAAAACACCTTCCCCCCACCCCTCCTTCCATGCTCTTTCTCCTCCACCCCAGCGGTGCAGGGGGACGGGAATGGGGGTTATGGTCAGTTGTTGTTTCTACCACTGCTCAGGGAGAGGAGTCCTTCCCCTGTTCCCATGGAGTCCCTCCCACAGGAGATAGTCCTTGATGAACCTCTCCAGTGCGAGTCCATCCCTCGGGCAACAGTTCTTCCCAAACTGCTGTCCCGTGGGTCACTCCTCCACAGGGTGCAGTCCTTCATGAATGAGCTGTACCAGCGTGGGTCCCCCACAGGCGTCACAAGTCCTACCCAGGAAAAACTTACTCCAGCCTCAGCTTCCCTCTTCCCAGGCTGCAGGTCTCCAGCAGGACCCTGCTCCATCTTGGTTCTTCTACAGGGTCACAGCCTCCTTCCTGCACCCACGTGCTCCAGTGTGGGCTCCTCCATGGGCTGCAGGAGGGTCTCTGCACCCCGATGGTCCTCCATGGGCTGTAGGGGCACAGCTGCTCCACCATGGTCTGCACTACGGGCTGCAGAGGCCTCAGCTACAGCACCTGGAGCACCTCCTGCCCCTCCTTCTGCACTGACCTTGGTGTCTACATTGTTGTTCCCATATTCTCACTCCACTCTTCCCTGGATGGAATTCCTCTTCGCAACAACCTTCTGTTCTTAAATATGTTATCACAGAGGCATTACTGTCACTCCTGATTGGCTTGGCCTTGGCCAGCAGCAGGAAGTCCATCCTGGAGCCTGCTGGCATTGGCTCCACCAGACAGGGGAAGCTTCTAGCAGCTTCTAAGAGAAGTCAACCGTGTAGCGCCTCCCCCCTACCAAAACCTACCCACAGAAACCCACTAGAGATGGGTAGTCTCATGCCTATCCAAGATGCTGTGTGATATCTAAAAAGGCCATAGGAGCCCATGTTGAAATATTTGAATCCTCTCCACAGCATATTCTATTAGCAAACTACCCCTTCTTCAATAACCTCAGCTCTGGGCATCTTTGCAACATAGAATAGGAGAAGATACACCAACCGTGTTCACAGCATAGGCCTAGATGAGGCTTACAAATGACAGACCATAGAGTATTTTGAAAGCTTCTATTGTTCTAGTCCTTAAAGTAAGCTGCAAACCAGTTGTGGGGTTTGGGGATTTTTTGTGTTTTTTGGTTTTTTTTTTTTAAACTCTAGGAGTTTCTCTTTAGTTTCTGTGTCAATTGGAGCTTTCTCCACAATATTATTTGAAATTCCAGATATAGCTGTGGTTTGTATTCATGTTTAGTAAGGGATTTAGGCTGGAAAGGGGAACTATGCATAATAGTATCCCTCTACATCTGTCAGAAAAAGCCATATTGCAGCAGGATGCTGAAAATATGATATTGTGAACAAATGGATATGGGAAACCAACATACCTCCAGTATCCTCCTTAATAACCTGTCCTCCTCCTTGATCAGCGATAGTCAATTCCCAGATGTTTTGAAACCTGCAAAAGCATAAAAGAAACAAGTGGTATCATCCTTTGAAGAAGATGAAAACTGGCCCTATTTCCCTCTCTCTGATGGAAGAAAAGGAAGTGGTGGTTTCCTTTTTCAGGTTATGCCTTTTGTAGCTTGTCTTTACCGAGACCAAACTTCCTTAGATTATTTTGTAGGTAAGCTCAGGAAATATGAATCAGATGAATGGACACTGAGGTGGATTAAGAACTGACTGAATGTCAGAGCTCAGAGTCGTGATCAGTGGAGTAAAACCCAATTGGAGGCCTGTAGTCAGTGATGTTATCCAGGGGTCAATACTGAGTCCAGTCTTATTCAACTTGTTTAGCAATGACCTGGGAAAAGAGATAGAATGTACCCTCAGGAAGTTTGCTGATGATCCAAAACTGGGGGGAGTGGCTGATACACCTAAAGGTTGTGCTGCCATTCAGTGAGACATTGATGCGCTGGACAATAGGGCAGAGAAAAATCTGAGAAGGTTCAACAAAGGCAGGTGCAGGGTCCCACCCCTGGGAAGGAATAACACTAAGTAGCAGTACAGATTGGGGGCTGACCTACCAGGGAGGTCTGCAGAGAAGGACCTGGGAGGCTTAGTGAATGACAAGCATTCCATGAGCCAGTGTGCCCTTATGACCAGGAGGAACAATGGTATCCAAAGGGTAAATTGGGAAGTGTGGGGTCGGTAGGTCAAAGAAGGTGATCCTCCCCCTCTACTCGGACCTAGTGAGGCCACATCTGGAATATGGCCTCCTGATCATTCACAGTAACTAGTGTCAGCAAGACCAATGAATGTCACAGTTGCCTGTGAGGAGAAAACTGCAGTTCTCCTGCCCTGCAACTGAGGATGTGTTCTTCAGGTGTAAGCAGCAAACTGTTGCAATTACCAATACCAGTCACTTGGGAGCATGTACACAGATAAACACAAAAACGTGCTAAGTCAATTGGGTTACAGGTGATCCCAGTGTCTTCCTCAGCATGGAAAGAGAGATTAATTTTGCATTCCTGAAAGGAGCACACCAAACCACAGATCCACTTGTCCCACAGCTATGAAGGATTTGGGATCTAGACCTAGATCAGCACTCAACAACTTGCCAAATTCTAACCACTTGCCAATATCTTCTTACTGTTTCTTTTCCTTTTGTTTCATTTAACCATGTGTCAAAGCACTGAAGCAGCTTGTTGCTCTGCTACGATTGCCAGCTGCTCAAGCATAGATGGCACAATAGCAGTTTTGGTGCTTGGATAGGAAAATATTGTTGGCTGTATTGGATACCGGCAGATGGCAATTTCCCTCTTTCTGTCATCACATAACACATTTTCAGTGAGTTGTTTCAGCCAAAAAATGAAAAACAACCATGTGCTTTAAGTAATCTGAGTTCATTTTGACCAAACTTGACTCTTTCCCTTCCTCCTTATCCATCCTTACGTCATTTCAGTTCCCCAGGAACTGGACATGGCTTCAGCCTCCAGAAAGCACAGGTTATCTGGGGACAATGTTGACAGCCACCTGGCAAGACCATGGTCACGTGTAGGTTCCCTATGAATTTGCACTGTTTCTCTGTGCTTGTTTCCATTTCTTTTTCACTTTGGTGAAAAATGTCTTCTTGCAGTATTTAGTCCTTCAGTGAGCTGCATTGTTCGCATGTCCTGTGCTGAGTCAGAAAATAGCAATATATAAGGCTATTGTACATAGCAGGAAGTGCTAAAGGGTCATGATGCTCACCAAGTAAAGAACTACAACAGTGGAAAGGGAGGGATTGTCATCCCCCCATGCAGATGACAAAATCTTTTGTTGTATGACCTCATAGTTTTATTCCCACGAAACTGTGCCTGTCACACAAAGCGGATGGTACCTAGTTTATGAGTAAACATAAATTTTTGTTGTTCTTTTATTGTTTAATGGGCTACTTACCAAGTGGTGTACAATCTCAGTTCTGGCAAATAAGTTACTCTGGTTTTTGGGCCTTTATGCAATACTAGACAAACACTTTTTTTTGTCATGGTCCTTCAGATTAGAGAGGGACCATCCTGATGGCTGCACTCTGACAGTAGTGACTCCACAGTTCATGGTCAGTGCAGAAGAGCTTGGTTTGCCTTCTTCAGCAGAGGTAGGGAGAGAAACCAGCCCTTGAGGACTTCATTCAGGAACTGTGGCCTTGTGATGGACTAGGACAGCGGGGACCACTCCTTGCACTTCATAGCTTGCTTTGCTAGTTTGTAACACAAATGTTTTTAGCAGAGATTAAAAGATGTATTTTAAAACCAGCAGGTCCACAGGCTGGTCTATCCTGGACCAGAGTTCTCTGAAAAATGCAGGAGACATGATAGAGACAAATCAGCAAGCTGGTACACAGCATTGAAGTAGAGAAGTGAAATAATTTTAAATTTCTTTAATGATTTCAGTGTTAACACAGCTAAGGTTTGACATTTCACTTTGAAAGCTTGTTTTTTTTAATGTATATATTAGTTTTACCCTTTTATTTATCACCTAGTTCTAGGAGGTATGCTATATCATGCCTTAGGTTTTTAAAATATGAATGGGAAAATGCAATTTCTTTTCCCCCTCACCACTGCTCAGGGATAAAACAAGGTCCTACTCACATACATGACCCATTCAAATCTATGTGCTACACAATGTCTTTGTTCTAATTTAGTACCTAAAGTAAAGGAGAGGCCTTTCTAGGGAGGTGTAGGGCTATCGCAGCTTTTCAAGTGAGCCATCTTGCACTAGGTCAGCAATAGGATAGGGCATCCAGCAGTGGGGCAGCACCATGATAGCGCCTGATCTGTAACCAGATACCTGTGAAACTTGCTGCACTGAACTTGCCCATGCTCGTCACAAAGTAAGGTCCTACAGACTATGACCTATGAGATCTGAGGAGTGGCCCAGCTGTTAAATTGTTCAAAAATATTATTACATGTTATTTTTCCTCTTTTCCTTCATTCAAGGCATTTCCTTTTCTCCTCATTTAAAGCTGGAATAAAGAAAACCGTTTTGTAAACATTTTGTCATGTCAGGCTTCAGCTTTGCCCTAAATTTTATGTTCTTTCATGGCCAGATAAAATCAAACATTTCACTTTATTTCAAGTAGTTCTAGTAAATTTTTTGCATGATTGCCATGACTTAAAACCAGTATTTTATTTCTGTAAAACTGATTTTCTTTCTCAAAAAAAGTTTTATCATTTTTTTTTCTGTTTTATCCCTCTCTATGCTCAGTTCTTTTCCAGTCACCCTGACAACAGCAAGGCTAAATATCATAAGTCTGTTTTTTTCATGCAGTACTATGAAAAGTCTCCTCAGCTAGCTGGAGTGATTGCTGCCAGGGTGATTATTGCCTGATCACCATATTGTTCTGTGTCTAAAAAGAGAGTACAAGTGTTCTTCTATGGGCATTCCCCTTAATGAGTCTACCCAGGACACAGTTGTCATTGATGATGTTGTCTTAGCCTTGAAGGGATCTGACTTGTAAAGATTTACACTTTGAAATGTTTGGATTTTTCTGAGGTTTTATCTAGGCTTATGTTTTTTCACTTTCTAGTGTGTGCTTGTTAACTGTCTCCTTGTTTCCCTTTTTCCATATGCTATGGATACCTATAGCAACTTAAGGGAAGAAAACTTTTGTTGACAATTCATGTTATACTTCCCCTACGTAATAAATGTTAGTCCAGACCTAGAAGAAGTGGACCCATCTCCTTGAGGTATGATCAGGTCATATTTTTTCTGTCTCTGACAGAACATCCACCAAATATGAGTACAATAGAAATTAAGCAGTTGGACTTCTGTAAATAAAACCAGCTACATAGATGGTAAATATTCAATATCATTATATTGCTATTTTATGTCTGTCTCTGAAGCATCAGTCTGAATCTCCTGTGTAGCAGAGGTGCCAAGCTGTGAGTCATTAGGGTGGTGGGCACATATACTCTGCCCTGCAGCAATGGAGGTGGGCCCTGGCTTGCCAGACAGCACGACACAAAGTCTTCACCAGGACCCCAGCTCCCGGGACACCAGCCTGTTCCTGGACAAAGGATGATGTCTTCGACCTCTGCCTCAGATGGCTGGTAGGGAGCTAGCTGCAAGGACACCCTGTGACACAGGCAGGAGGCAGCTGACAGGGCGATGGCAATTAGGAACAAACAGGACCTGTGAAGCTGTGGACATCATGTCCTGAAGCCTCCTGAGGGCCTGGCCACCCTTCCACTGCAGCACCATTCTGTATTCAGGCCCACAGCATTTTTAATGATAGTTGTGTGGGGAGGGACAGACATCTCCCCTGGTCTCTCTCTTACAACCCCAGGCAGCTGACGTAGTTTTGGCAATTGAAGAGAGGTGGCTGACTCACTGTGGTTCTGGAGGCATTGGGGGAAACATGCCAGCAACAATTCAGGGTGATGGATTTTGGTCCCAGCAGGTTCTCCCTGTAGCTCTGACAATAAACCTCGGCAGCATGTCCTGGCCAGTCAGAGTGGTTTTATTACTGATACTTATATTTTTAGAGTTTGTGCTATGATAAAGCACCAAGTCCTAACCCCCCAAACAAAGCATGATTAATATCCCAGGTAGGGCTGATGGTTCTAAAATTATAGATTGCATTTTCAGTTTGAAGATCCTAATTTAGTGAGTGAAGTACCTGCCACTGACATCCCTGGTACTCCCAAATGCATTGAGGCAGAATAAGGAGAGAACAATAAACCCTTGAGGGAGAAAATAAAAGTTGAGGAACTTTGATTAGAATTAAGCAACTAAACAGAAAAAAACAGAAGGAAAGGAGTTTCTTAAGGTGTAAAGCACTTGCACAACAACTTTTTCCACTATTCTGTTAAGGGTCCTGATGTAGCTGCTTTAACAGGTTGAACAAGGCCAGAACAGAGGTCTGATCCAGCATTAGATTTCCTTTTTATTTAAGAACCAAATCATTTCTTTATCCCTTTCCTTGGTACTCAAAACAGATTTCTGTTGTTTTATTTATAAAACCCAGGCAGTTTCCGCTGTATTTCTTGCTCACTTTGGCAGGACCGTATGTGTTACAGCACAACCTTGGTACAGGCCTTTCCCGTTGTTTTGGGGAAGGGGGTTAGGTATGTTTCCTTGGGACTATGGAATGCAAACGTCTCATAGGGGACCAATACAGATTATTTTATATCATTATAATATAAACATATTGTAATTACTTTTATAGCAAAAGAGCAAAGAAAAAGAAGCGTGGCTTCTCACAAATCTAGAACTCTCCGTGTTCCCCCAAAAAACTTAAGCCCAAACTTCACTGGGGAATATGAGAGTGAAGGTGAGAAGAACATTTCTTCCACAAAGAAAATGTTACATGTATTATGCATTCCCCAAGCACCAAATGTGAGGCTTTGACAGCTTTCTGCTGTAATTTTAATTCAGTTCTTCTACTGTATCTCATAATGGTGAATGTATCTTCATTTGTTTATTTAAATAACCGCTGAAACATATACTGAGCAAACAAATAAATGTCTTTATATGCACATGCTGTAGCAGCAATTCTCTTTTTTCCTGTGAAAACTGTAAACAAAAGCTGACACAGCATTAATAAGCTACTGCCAGTGTAATTAATATGAAGAAGAGGCACATTTCCCAAAGGAATGCCCAATCCTTTTCATTTCTGTTTATCACAGCAGCTTACTAGTAAACAAATCTGTGTTTATTTTACTCCATGTAACCTGTGCACTGTTATTTCCAAAATAGGGCTCACTCTTGCAAAGACTTGCTACCATAGCTACCAGGCTACCTATACTTACAGCAAGAGCTGTGTCCTCTTCTTGTTTGCATCTGCAGGGGGGAGTTAATCTGTGTGAGCATAAAGGAGCAAAGACAGTTTCAGTGACTGAAAGAATTGGTTTAATGCGGGAGATCGTTTTAAGAAATGAGAATAATATCAAGATACTTTATGATATTATTAGTAATAGCATATAGGCTTGAAACACAGGAATATCTAATTGCAGCATTCAGTGTGATTATACCTACGCACTGGTGTAGACCATGGCTTTTTGTATAGTTAAATAACAACTCTGCAGCTGGGAAAGTGTTTTTTACAAACTTCTGAGGACTTTCATGCTGTTGCAAGGATTCTGGAGTTGGTAGCGTGTCAGTCAAACCCAGCTTTTGCCTCAGTAGAGATAAGGAAGCTTGAGCAGCAAGGCTGGGAGGAACCCTTCAGGCACCTGTGGGTGCAAGGGTGGGTAATCAGTGCTCATATGACTTGATACTCAGCTGCAGCCTCTGCTAGCAACCTCTGAATCAGATGTGCCTGCCGTTTCCCTCAATTCAAGGAGTTAATGAGGAGAAAATTTGATGGAAAATGAATAGTGCTTATCTGGTCATGGAATAATGGTGTTACTTATAAACACTGAAGCAGACACAGGAAGTTTAAAAGCAATATATTAAAGGAAAATTTAAATGCAGACTGCTTAGACAGATTTTTTTTTAATATCAAAAAGTCACTTTTATCAAAAAAATTGATCAGTCTGCCAGTCACTCTAGATACATTCAAAATGCAATTGTAAATATATTACATTGAGATAGTGTCTGGTATTTCCAAAAAGCAATACAGGGCACAGAGCCAGTGAATTGCAGGGGTTTTATGAGGATGTAGTGCCTGTAAGTAATGGATGGTCAAAGCTTTTAAGTGCTGTTCTACCCAGAAGAGAATCACTCTCAGCCTGGCTGGGGAGGTAACTGTTTCTACCCAAGTAACTTCATACCACAAAATCATCATGCTCAAACAGGTGATGGTCTTCATTCAGGTATTTCATTAAGGTTCTGCTATATTAATATTAAAATTATACACATTAATTAGTAATGCTACATTATGTCCCTTTCCAAAAGCCTGAAAGTAACAGTGATTGGATGGTTACTTATACACTTGATTCTGCATCTCCTAAAACCAGTAATCAGGAATCAGTAAGTGCCCTGGCAGTACTGGTACTAAACAAAGAAAAGCAGTGCCTGTGGCATCATGAACAAGCACTGTGTATCTTCTTACCACTGCACACTGTAACCTCAGCTTACCTCATGGTTATCAATCTACCAGAAAAAGTTAAAAGCTGGAATACTACAAAACAGCTTGCGTCCAATGACTAATTTTTTATCTTACCAGCCTGTCACACACTATTCTAATTTATTTCTGATACTTATTCCATCCACTGTCCCAAACATGATTCATTACGGTTAACGATTCTTCTGTCCATGTGCATCAGTCATTCTAAGCTGCATTAGTTCAACTCCAGTGTATTTAAGGACTTATCATTAATTAAATACAGTTAGTACTGAGATTTGTAAATGTAAAGTGCTATCTGAAGACTAACTATTAATAACTGTCAGATCCTTCTTAAAATTACAGAAGTACATCCATATTTCCCCCCATCTGCTATCCTTGGTGGAAATACATTTCCTCCATCAAATTTTATCTATAGAGAGATGGATGTGAATCCTCCAGAGTAATTTGTTTCAGACACTGCATTTGGGGCAAGCTCCATCTTGCACATATAATCCCCATCTCTGTCTGAAGGCCCCTTTCTGTGTATATGCTCAACAATAGTGTGCATAATCTCAGAAGCTAGGGGTTTGTTCCCCACCTTCCTGGAAACATCGACTACTCTTCATCATGGACGCAGCATTTTCAGTGCCGTAATTTTGTCTAGAGATGTGATTTTGGAACATCCTGTGAATGAAGGGGCAGTGTGGGACAATTTTTCTGCTCCTCCTGCAGTCCATTTGCAAATAGCTGGTTAGTCCAGATGTGATAACATCTTGCTTGGACTGTATTTTATATACACTTGCCTGCTAGTGAACAAAAACAAAGATAACTGACACAGAGAATTCCCTCAGGGAAGAAGTAGTGGCAGAGAGACTAGAACAAAAGCTTATTCCTAGACCATTTCCATACCTCAGACACGAAGTCTGCTTTTGAGAATTTGCTGAGGTGAGATGCACAGACCATTGGTTTAATGATAATTATGGAGGAGCATAGCACTGTATTCCAAAGCCATTATGATTTCTGTGGAGCTCTTTTTTCAGGTGATATTACTGCAAGGTTGAGCGAGTCAGTGTTTGGCAAGTTGGAGCTGCAGAATTTCACAAGTGACTTTGACAGAAGGTAAGAAGATTTTGTATTTTCCTATCAAAAAATGCAATGCTTAGAAAAATTTCGGGTGATCTTGGAAGTACATCAAGAAGAATGCTTCATCCAGGGAACCCCTAATCTTGCTGTGGGCTGGCAGCATATACCTCATTTCCATTCTTTTTTCTGTTCATATTGTCCACTAGAGTAGGGAACACTTCCAGCAGACCTACTCCAAAGACACTTCAAGGCCACATGCAAAGCCTTGATGGGAAGATAGGTTTGCAAAGGAATAACTAGCACCAAAACCTAGGAAAAAAAGATAGTCACGTTTGGTTTTTTATCTTCCAAATTATATCCCATCACATGTAGATGATTTGTTCTGACAGTTGATGACCAGATGAGAGTGTTAAAGTTTCGTCTTCACTTGAGAAGAGTTTGATGGAGCTTTGCTTCTATTTTCAAAATATTTTCTATAATCAAAATCTCTCAAGTACCACACTGCTGATCTCTATTGGACATCAAAAGTTGACCCAAATCTGCAATAGACTAGTAGACATCATCTCATCATCCAGTAGTATTGAAATAAACCCTCAACACAGGATATGAGAGAAAAGTGTAATGAGTGATAAATTAATGTCATTTACAGGACATATAAAACCAGTTTGATCATAGGATTATTAAATATTAAACTGTGGTGTTTTTCCACTATTGTACATATTAGTTATGCGTACATGTTTCAGTCAGGAACAAGCAGATTCCCTTTTACAGCAGGAGAGAAAAAGGCTTCTTTTTCTGTGAATGCTGTAAAATGTAAAATATATTTGCTTACATTTCCTGCACTGCTAGAACTTGAACAAGAACTTTTGATTTGTTCAGCTTCAGAATCAGTATCTTGTTTCTCTATAGACATATTACTCTTTAGTTAATTCAATAAAAGCCATAGACTTGACAATCTAAGCATTCTCCTACTATTAAAAAGAAGGTCAATAGTTATTTTAAGTAGCCCACTACGAATCCATTCTTAATTAGCAAAATATTGTTAGTGGACTTTATACTGATTTTTGTTTATTTTAATTTTATTCTCACACTGCTGCAATAATTCCCACACTGCTGAAATAGTACATCTATTCGGTAGAATAATTAAACCTTTAATGAAATCTAAAGCCTCCATAGATCTTATGAAAAAGTCTTCAATCACATTTAGCTTTATATTGCCACAGCTAAAACCTATACCTGAATGGGAGCAGATGATGAGACAACACAGAAATACAATTGCTGCCGTGGAGAAAGTGTTTAAGCTACAAAGACTGTAAGTGAAATAGTCTTGACAGAAAGGAAAAATGAAATGTGGATCTAGAATCAGGAAAGATAAAATATACAGTAAACAACATTCTGAGAATACTAAAATGTAATAAGCAAGATTTAACATGGTCTATTTGCACATTTTTCATCTTTTTTTATTACAGCTTTTGTTATGATTTAGCTGCCAGGCTCTCCAAAATCCAGACAAACCACTTCATAGTGTACGCTATAATAAATATGTCTGGGAAAAGTCTTTGGTGAACAAGTTAGTTTAAAAATATTCTTCAGTAGCTAGTATTTGTTTTGGTGGTTGTTACTCACCACTTCTCAGAGCCCTGAGCAATTCATTAACACTTTTTCAGCTAGTACATTTTATCTTGCAACAGTTCATTTCTTTCTGCCATAGGTACATGTGTTTGTGGGAGTGTGCAGAGAATAAATACTATGAACCAAAATACTTTAACAAGAGAAAAAAGAAGTTAATTAATCCAAATGTCCAATAGAAATGGCAAATTAATCCCACCATTCATAAAAATGTGCAATGGGTAGTAAATAGATTTCCATGTAAGATTATGATTTCTCTCTTTTTTTGTTATACCACCACCACTTTATAACACATCTTCTTTCATCGGACCTATCCACAGAAACCTTTTCAAGTCTCATCATTTGCTTTTGACTCACATACTTGATTGGTGAATCCCATCCAACCTTCATCTGACCTCCATGCTCTGCCCCACTCTTGCCTTGTGGCAGGGACAATTTTCCTCAGCTCCTGTCTACCTCCTGATGCTCCTGTCCAACAGCAAAATGTCTCTCTCATATCTGTCATTGTTTCTGTCCTAGGCCTTCATCTCTCCAGATCATTTCTCCTTGCATATCTCTTTCTTGTAAAAAACTTTACCCTGTACCCAGTGGCTGCTGATGTTCCTGTCCCATCACTCTCAGCTTCTCCTCTCACCCCTGTGGCCAGACAGACCTGCAGTTGTTGTGTCTAGACTTCTTCGGCAAGTCCAATGCTTGCCCCTTCTTTAATTAAATCAGAAATTTCTTTGGCAAAGGTCAGCTAGGATGCATGGAGAGCTTGGAGCAGACAAATGCAGGTTGAGCACACAGATATGTACACACAAATATGTGCATGTGCTTAGGTTAATCCTGATGTATTATTTTAAAGAAGAATTCTATGATTTAGATGTAAACTTTTATGATTCATTTACCAGCTCTTTTATTTATTCATGTAGTTTCACTCTACACCCTTAAGCTATCATGGATATTTTATTTGACAGTACTCAATTGTGTTCATCCACCAGAAATGCTGATTGAAAATTAAAATGTTCCTGCTCATTTCTTTCTGGGGATATGCACATTGAAGACTAATAGATTCATTTTTATTATGTGCAAGAAAAAAGAGGAGTTGTTAAGATGGTGAAATGCTTAAATTAATAGTTCCATAACTAGAAATTCTGAAGCAGTTAGTTTGGGCTTTAATAGGTGTTCCGCTTCAGCCATGATCAGGTTGCTAACAGTCCTAGTACTTGAACTTTATCTTCATTATTGGTTTAATGAATTGAAGAAAAAAAGATCAAGCTAAACACATGTAAACCTTCTATGAAAGTATACTAAAACTCATTATAAGCAAGGTAAATTCATTAAGCAGGGTGCAAACTGACTTTCATGGCGGGTGAAATGCATTCCTGGGAAAGGAAGAGTGGAGAGGGAATGAGGGATCCCACAATATACCACACTGGAAGAGCTGGATGAAGAGTGTTCTCCTTTTAGCACGTCCCACTGCAAATATGTTGGTGCCTGTCAAGTGAGTTGAACAGATGGCAAGGCTAGGCTGTCCTCATCCTCTTTCTCCTGTCCTCAAGGTTGGCCTCAAGGAATAGTGGGAGCAGTGTCATTGTTAATGCCTATCCCCTGCACCTTATCTTTGGAGAAACAATGTTTGCATTCCAATCCCTTACAGAAGTCGACCAAGGGTTTTGAGGGGCACAACCAGTGCTGAAGCCTCTCAATAACAAAAGACCCTTCAAGGTGTGAGTACCCTACAGTTGCCCTGGACTACCTGGCAGCAAGCATTTCCCTTGCTGCTGTCATCCTCCCTGAGGTAAAGAAGGAAAGAGAAAAATTAGGCTGGGCCTAAGGTTCACAGACCTCCCTGCTTCTTTCCTGGCTGAGGGAAATCACATCCCAGTTTCAGTCTCAAAGAAAAATATTCATCCACTTTTCCTTCTCTCATGAGGCTCAAGGAGACAAGCTATGATTGGGAGGGAGGACTAGAGAGGCACTGCCTATAAGAGAAGTATATTAGAAAAATACAATCTAAATTCATTACTTGCTGAAAATCTGAACTGCTGGATGTGGAATTGACATTTTGGGCTTCAACCCACCCCGTTCCTCAAAGGTTAGGTTGGGGAAAAGAAGAGGAATATTTGGTATAGCTACACATTTAACCCCAGGGATAGCATGCCTTTGACCTTGAAAGACAACAGCAAATTGTTCCCTTTTGAATTAGGCCTTTCCTGGTTGGGAATTGAATGTTGAATATCTTCAGCTGCCAGTGAATTCATTTATGCCTGAAATGAAACGAAAAGGAGGTAACATGGCAGGTTCTTATAGGTAGATGCCTGTCCAAAGTCTGGGTTTGGTATATTGGGTATGCAACAACTGACTGGGAAATGCTTGCCCTGCTCCCAGATATCTTGTGTTTCCCAGTATTTCAGTATTTGAATACCTCACTTCCTGTGACACAGCCATGTACTGTCTTCTTGTACCAAATCTGAAATACGAGTAGATAAATAGAAAGGATTTTGTCTTTCTTTGGATTTCATTAGCTCAGTGTCATAGGTTTACTTGTTCTAAAAATCCAAGCAGAAATTTTTCTTTCCCTTGTCCGCTGTAAAAGAAGGATGTTGAACGGGGAGGGGGAAGGGGTGATTGACTATACAAAAGCCGGCTGACCTGTATTCCAGACTAATGGCCCATCCAAACCTGAAGGGAAGGGAGAGGAGTTTTTTTTTCTCCTCCTCTCCTCGCAAATGGGGGACACTTCACTTTTTGCTTTAGTGAGGGCAAGGTGTGTTGGAAGAGCTTGGAGGCCGTTTTGCTCTCGACCTGGTCATCCGGCTGCTCTCCAGCCTCGACTTGCCTGCACACTGCCCTGTCCCCAGCCCAAACCTGCTCAGAATTCATCGGAGAGTTTGTGCTCATCGACAAAAAAGGGGGAGTCCTGATCACAGCGAGCCGCAGACAGTGGGAGTTTAGTGGGAAGGAAACCGCTCTTCTTTCCCCTGTTCCCCTTCCCCTTCTCAGTGGGGGGTGGGAAAAATCTCCATTTTCCAGCTTCTCCTGCAATCCAGGGCCCCCATGTGGCGACAGCTGGAGCCCAACATCGCCCCCTGCTGACCACCACTGAGCACTGCAGGCTCTGCACTCCAATGATCCAACAGCGCTCCAGCCAACCGTGATTAGAATTGCGCGAGAGGACAGAGAAGTATCAAACTGTTTCCTTTTTGAAGGGGACTTTTGTGTACAGAATTATTGTTTAGTTGTTTTTGTGTTCTATTACTGGTTTTGCCAATATACATATATCCTTTCATCAAGGGTTGTTATTTCTTCCTTTTTCCATACTTCCTAGATTGGAGCCTCTTAATTTCGAATTTACAATTACTGAGAGAGAGGAGTTTGGTCTACTCATCCTCCTTAGCAAAACACTCCAGTCTCTTTAAACTGAGACACCCAGTTGCATAATATTAGTCAATACGGTCTTACACTAAGAGAGTTTTTACCAGAAATATAATTCTTGTGCTTGAAATTAGGCTACTATGAGTGAAACATCTTTTTTTGCTGCAATAGGTTTGCCTGCTGGCCACAGGCAAAGAAAATTGGGAACAGGAAATCCCCTTCTGAATTACAAAATCAATGGGGAAAACTGGGTGTGTTTCCAGATTTTGTGGTTTGCCCTCAGTTCTAGCTTTGGGACTAGCAGTAATGCACCATGTAGAAGCAAAGACAGGTAAAATATCCTGAGTACAAGACAAAAGTGGTTTAGGGGCTTCACTGAAATTGCACCAAACTACACAGAGGGAGCATGAAAACCATATGCAAATGTTAAATATTTTAGAATTCAGCGCATTGCTCTTCTCTGTAAACACATGCATCAGAGCTGTGAAAAAGTGACAGTAGTCATAAGTTCAAACTCCATGTCCAATAGTCCCCAACTGGCAAGTGTTTAATTACATTAACATTCACATTTCTTGCTTCCATGTTCCTAAAATGAAGATTAATTTTCATCGTATCAAAGATCTGAATGTTACAAGATTTCTGTAGTCATCATTTACAGTACTTGCTGGCAAATAATAGTGAAAGCAATTCCAGATGTTGGTATGGAAGTCTGGAGGTTCATGAGGAATAATTATACAATCTTTTGAAAAGAACTACATAGTGCTAACCCACTTCTTGGCATGCATAACTTTGAAAACCCTATGCTTAAATTTTGAAGTAACAATATGATTTCTAAAAATTGTAATGCATGTTGTGTTCCTAATTAGCAACTGCAGGCAGTAGAATCACTGGGGGTATACTAATAGGTAGAGAAGGTAAATTGCTATAAATTGAAAAAAATAATTGAAAGTTCTGAGTTGTGAATAAGAATTATTCTCTGTGGTATAATTTGGGTGGAGGGACAATCATGATTTATGCTAACAATAAAGAAAAGAAGTTATAATAATGCTTTATTAATGTAGTTATTAATTTATTCTTTATTATGCATATGAAGAGAGGTGGATGGTCTCGTAAACATCCTTTCCTAAAGGCTATGCAGGAAACAAACAGTAAATGAGACCATGGTTGCAGCAGCAGGTAGGAATAGGAAAAATGTTGTTGTGCAGAGCAAGATAATGAATGCCTTGGATTGAGAACCAGCATCAGAGCTCTGCATTGCTGTTATGGCTTTCAAACTTTCTAATCAACTGAAGCTGCTTTCCTGTTTCTCCTTGTTTCTCGTTGACAGCATATTACAGGCAAGCTTTGCAAGTTCCTGAAGCCCAAGTGACAGCAGAACAGGACAGGTAAAAGAAAGCCTAACAACTACTACAACAGCTCCATGTGTTGATGCACAAGAAGCATTTGAGCTGCTGATTCAGCCCCTACGAAATCTCTCCAGAATACGGGCAGTGGCTGTCTTTTTTTCTTTTCTATTTTTTTTTTTTTTTGTCAAGGAGGAAGTCAAAACACTGGTGGTGATGTTTTAAACACCCAATCTTTTCATAAGGAGAGGGCTAAATAGGTCATGTTCTGCTAAGGCCATTGAAATGTTCATGTGCCACCACTGAAAAGTTCAAACCTAGTGCCAAGCTGATGGCTGAGGGCTTCAGTCATTGCTATGGGACTTCTGAAATTGCCCTGCACTGGCATGTATTCTGAACTGACAGAAAGGCTGTTCAGCTACTAAATTACCTTGCCCAGATATGGTCCAGATGAAGAGAAAGGTGCTGGAGGCAGTTCTCACAAGTCTGCTTGCACACATTAACTCGGTACCTTGTGAAGCAGTAGGTCACAGTTCCTGTGCTTGTTCTGAGTGAGCCTTTGCAAGAACTAAACTTCCTCCCACAAGTTCATTAACCAGGAGGTGTGGATGCTTGGCAGAGATGCAACACAAGGAAGTCAGAAAGCAGAGCATGGATAAAGCGGAAAGACATCACTCTGGTCTGACATTGTGCAGTAGAAGGGAATTGAATGCTCTCCTGGATCAGCAGTTGGGAAGGAGACAGACTAATTTCTTTCAGATACAATAACTTAACATTACATTTCCTAAATGTAACTTGGACTTTACCTATTGTTCTTTCCCACACTGATAGTTTGAAAGGCAAAACCACACCAAGATGGTTGATTTTCAGTCATCAAGCTTAACCAGCTCTCATTTATTGAAAGTTGAGTTCACTGCTTACCTGCTGTTGTTGCACTTCTGTAGCTCTGCCAAGACAACTTCTGCCTTTCCAGCATCCTCTAGACAATGCAGAAGTGCTCACTACAGAAAGGAGATTTGTGCTGCTTCTGCAATGCATTCCCTACTTTGTGCTATTACCAGTTTGAAAGCTTTCGGTATGATTCTTCTCTGTGTATTTGACCAGACAGGAGAGGACTTCTGTCTTTCCAGGTTGTCCCCTCAGCAGGGGGACACCAGGGGCAGTCTGGCTACTGCTCTGCATCAAGCAAGACCCTGTCAGAAGAGATCCCTCCCATGACCTTGTGTTTCCTGCCCTTCTGTTTGAGTCAGGCACAGGGACTTGAAACCGCAAGTCGGAAAAGGGAATAAGACATCATTTGCAGCAGCAATAGTCTTATGTCAGCTTAAACTGACATAGAAATGACACTCTCCACAGCAATGCAAGGTTATGCACAGATATCTAGCAGAACTGGTCCATTGAGGTATGACCTTGTTTGCAGGGGAGGCCACATCCTAATGACATGAAATTCAATTTTTATCTATCCATTACTGATAACAAGCTGGTTTATGACTATTTCACCAATTATCTTACATCAAGTATTTTCTGCTCATGCCTAACCAAAGTACCAGTATTTCATTGCCACCATGGTACTGCAGTCTCTGTTACTATTAGGAGCTGCTGAGCATGTGGATATGAACACCGTTCATCACAATCCCATCTGAAATTCAGGAATTCCCGTGCTCAGAGGGATTGCTAGGCCTGCCTCGAAAAGAGCTGACTATCCAAGACCACTTCTGGATCAAGATTACTCTATGCTGGAAGCCATCTCAGATGCTGACTGAAGATCATTTTGTGTTGCTTGCACAGAGGAAGGGGTTTTATAGGGAAGATGTATATTATGAGGTTTTGGACAGGGCAGAGAGGGAGATGGTAAAAGAGACATGATAATATCACATATTTATTAAGCAATTTAGGAGTAATTGATTACTTACAAGAAGAGCAATCTAACCATTTTAGGAACCTTTGTTTTCAATTCGCTTGTATCTGGCAATCAAAAGGAATAATAGATATGTGGGGGGGCATGATTGATAGACTGACTTGCATTACAACTTGCTGGAATAGCATAAATGTTTGATCTAGGCTTAATTTGCTTATGTTAAAAACTGTAAAATACATACTGATTTTGTGTTAACAGTGGTAAGAACTATATACTTGTTGGACACAAACTCTATATCTCAGAAGATGCACTGAGCCTGAAACCACAAACAGATACTTATTTACCCTTGTGAAAAGGCAACAGCCTGCTTGAAATAGATCTGCTCAGGATCTCACAGTTTCTCAGAAATGCACTTATCTCCTCCCTGAAGTGTGTTTTAGGGAAATAAATTTACTTAAAATGTAAGCAAAGGATTTCCAAAATGCAGATAAATTATGAAACGCTCAATATCACAAACTGGGAGAGTGGTTGCAGTATCTTTTGTATATTTTCCAAGACATTTGGGATTCAAATACATACCTGGTGAGGTCTGCAGAGGTATCACAGTGAGATGAAACCCACAGAAATAAATTACAAGCCATTTAGGTACTTCAGAAAATCCTCCTAAATGCATAATCATTTTCCTTAGGAACCCAGCGCTTCCAGAAATCTTGCCCACTTCTCATATCTGCAAATGCCTATACAATGCAGGAAACAGCTCCAAGGCAAAGGAAAGGAATTTACTGTAAACCAGTCCTTCTCAAAAGTGATTTGGATGAGCTGAATGAGATTTAGTATTTGAGTATTACTGTCAAATAGTTGAGCTCCAGCCTTCAGGATAATGAAATGTTTTTGAAACCTTCTAGCCTATCCCTGTTTACAAGAACATTTTTTTTTATTCTCATATTTAAAAAAAAATCAGTACAGTTTTTCCTTTGCAAAAGGATCAATACTACAATAATTGCATAAATGAGACCTTGGTGGTGAATGAAAATGCTTTTTGCTTCACTTGATTGTATTGCTTTGCTAGATTTATTATTGGTTTGCAATATTTTGGCTTCATTTCTCTCTCTTCAGTTACCGAGTCATCAAAAGGTTTTCCTCCCCTACCGTTACATCATTAACGTTCTCCTAAAAACTCTAATGGACAAGCTCTACTCCAAAATTATTGTCTAGTGATAGATAATAGCAATGAGTAGTTACATAGTAATCCTTATAACTGTGGCTTGGAAAACAGACTGCTGAGCTAAGCCATGTGGCCTGAAGCTATAGAGACAGATTTCTTTGCCTCTAACAGCTGGTGAGCACCGAGCAAGACAACCACTGAAAAGATCATTTTTTCTAAGAGCTTTCTTGCTTGTTATGTTGTGAGGTTATCAGAAAGATCTGCAAAATCATAGAATTATGGAACAGGTTGGAAGGACCTTGAAGATCTTCTAGTTCTAACCCCCTACCATGGGCAAGGATGTCACCTACTATACCAGGTTGCTCAAAGCTCCATCCAACCTGGCCTTGAACACTTCCAGGGATGGGACATCCACAGCTTCTCTGGGCAACCTGTTCCAGTGTCACAAGTGCCAAAGGCTTTGCACAACTCAAGTAGATGTAATTTGATTTAGTAGCTTAACTAACTGTAATAGGGAATAAAGTCCTGGATTTCTGCTGATTTTGGTCTTTGGTGATGATATGTGATCCTGGATAGATCTGAGGTAGAAGGTGGCACTGGGCTGACTCTCTTAGTGAGTGTTAGATCTAGCAGGATCCTACCTGGTTCTGCAGAGAGTAGTAGAAGTTCTGAGTTAATTCAGTGAGGCCCGTTCTCCTTAGCCACCAGCCAAAGCAAAGAATCATAAAGGGAGACGAACAGCAGAGGCAGATGGTATTGCCTGAGTTATAGAGACAGCTTTAGCCACTGTACCTCTAACACTGGGATTACATTGCTTCCAACCCAAACTATAAATTGCCCTAAGCACAACAGAAACTGAGAAAAAGTGGGGTCCAAGACACTTCTACATTGAATGTTCAACCTATTTACAGGGGACACGAGTTAATAGGCTATTCTTGATTGGCTGACTTTTTATTTTGCATTTGTCATCAAAGCTCATCCTACCAGTTGTACGTAGATACCTCACTGGTGTTGATAAAAAAATTATTTTAGCCTTGTCTGACAGTATATCAGGATGAGATTTTTTTCATGCTGCAAGAATGCCTCAAACTAACTTGTTTGTATTTACTTGTTTGAAGAAAGGGATCTAATCATAGCTGACACAGTTTAGCCACTTCCAAAAGCAAGACAGAAATTTTGGAAACCTTTCTCTAAAAAGCTCTGTTGTGTTACTGCTTGTGGACCAGCTTAGTCCTGGTCACTGTGTAGAAAACGCTTTTTAGTGCCTAATCTGTATAGGACTAGAGAAGAATCACCTCTAATAGGATGCTGAGGTAGAGAACTACACCACCCGGATGGGAAATGCTATCAGTGGTGTCATATAAGGCTTTCACTTTAAAGATGACATATAAGGCTTTCATTTTAAAGATGACCTTTTGCTGTTCAGTGTGACTTCACTTCTTGGCTAAATCTCCAGTTTTACTTTGCTCTTTGATTTATGCTAAGCTATAATGACTGGTGTCTGGCTTTTTCCTCTTACAGTCTTGCTCTAACTGACTAACTGTCCAGAAGAAAAGTTTCCTTCTTACCTCACATTACTGCATTACACTTAACCAGGTGTCCTGGTTCCAACTAGGATAGAATTAATTTTCTTCCTAGTAGCTGGTACAGCACTGCGTTTTAGGTTTACTATTAGAATAATGTTGATGGCACACTGATATTTTGTTTGTGCTCAGCATTGCTTAACCCTAAATCAAGGACTTTCAGTGTCCCGTGTGCTGCCAGAGAAAAGGTGCACAAAAAGCCAGTAGGGAGCACAACTGGAACAGGTGACTTGAACTGTCCAAAGGGATATTCTATATCACAGAACATCATGCCCAGTATGTAAACTGGGGGGAGTTGACTGGGAGGGGGCGATTGCTGCTCGGGGACAGGCTGAGCACTGGGCACAGGGTAGTGAGTGATTGTATTGTGCATCACTTGTCTTTCTTGTATTTTATTCCTCTCGGTTTTTATTACCTCCCTTTTCATTACATTTATTGTTATTATTGTTGTTGTTGTTATTTATTTATTAAATTTCATTTATTAAATTGTTCTTATCTCAACTCACAGGTTTTATCTTTTTTTTCCCCTCTCTCTTCCCCATCCCACTGGGGGAAAGGTGAGGGTAGAGACTGAGCAAGAAACTGCATCATACTTAGCTGCCAGCTGGGGTTAAACCATGACAAAAGGTTACTTTTTAAAGTCTGGTGTCAGCTGAACACTCTTCCTAGAAACCACAGGAGTGCCACTGAAGAGTGAATTGGTGGATAAAGGTCTACTGATACCCCATGCAAAAGTGTTGTAGATAGAGCATCTCACAGTGAGATTCCTTTGTAGTCTTTGTGCAATGTGGGATAAGACATTACTCCTCTATCTCCCTAGGTGATGGCAGCTTTTAAGTAATACAGCACTCTTGTGGGAGGCAGAAGTTTGCTTCTCTTATTTTAGTATAAATTTCCAAGAAGCGTGTGTTTTGTTTACTGAAAAGTTCAACATTTTTTTTAAAAAGGAAATTGATACATCTTCGTACCATCAAGGTTATATCTGAATTTTGTAGTGCTGAGACTTTGTGGCACTGAAGTGTATTATCTGATTGTTGAAGATTGCAACCAGATGGAAAAGCCACCCTGTAGTGTAGGAAGGACAAGGAAATGGACAGTAAGATTTGGAAAGTTACACAACGAAGGACTTTATTTCCAAAATCTCAGCTAACCCCATAGAGCGATAAAATACCATACTGCTTAAAAACAGAACCTGCACAGAACAGAGGAGGCAAATTTGATGCAAAATCCATTGTCAGTAAAGAGTTACCTTTAAAACTGTGTTTTAAACTTGATTTCTGAGATAATTGCAAAACTTAAGAGTGTCTATTTTTAATATAGTTCCTCCTACCACAGAAATCCCTCAAGAATGAGGTGTAGTACCTGTTTATAGGCAAAATTAGTGCTTACTGCAGTAATGTTACATGCCAGACTGCTACATAAAGCTTGCTCAAGTCTCACACAGCTATCTGCAGGTCAGTGGCCTCTGAAGGTCTCTGAAGTGATACACAGCATTATGACAGGTCTACCAAAGTGTCCTCAAATTTCTTGATATGAGAGAGAGAAAAAGAAATAAATTATTCTCCCCCATGTATGACTTATAACATAGCAGACAATAGTACATGATTTTTATTATGAAGTGATGGCTGAGAGACAATCAAGCTGTATTGTGCTGTACTGGACACAAGCATATATGCGAAAGTCCAAAATATTCTGGATAAAGGAATTCAAACAGATATGTAAAAGCAAAAGAGGAAGAACAATGGAGCACATGGAAACAAGACAAAACATGTACAACAACAATTTCTAGGAGTCTGCTGGTCTTCCATACTTTGGAAGAGAGGACATCCTGCCACCTGTGTGGCCTGAGCCAGTGCATGTTTGTGGGTCACATTGAAAATTTGAGGTCAAAAATCAGGCACTGGATACTTGTGTTCTTCCTATTACATGTTACTCTGTCTATTTTTAACAACAAGAACAAAAAAATCTTACCTGATTTCCATGTGCACCTGCTGTTTTCATGGCCAACAGCATCCTGGCCTGTATCAGAAGTAGTGTGGCCAATAGTACTAGGGAAGTAATTATTCCCCTGTACTCAGCACTGGTGATGCCACACCTCAAATCCTGTGTTCAGTTTTGGGACCTTCACTACAAGAAGGACATTGAGGTGCTGGAGTATGTCCAGGGAAAGGCAACAAAGCTGGTGAAGGGTCTGGAGCACAAGTCTGATGAAGGGTGGCTAAGGAAGCTGTGGTTGTTTAGCCTGGAGAAGAGGAGACTCAGGGGGGACCTTACTGCTCTCTACATCTATCTGAAAGGAGATTGTGGCCAAAATATGTGAACAAGCTGAAATCAGTAGTGGTTTAGGGTTTTGAGCTGTTGAGCCTCTGGGAAAGTGGTTTTGCCTCTGTCATAGGAGACACTCTAGTGGAGATACCAGCATAGATGCCAATAAAGCATTAAATCACAGTGATCACAAGGTAGAACCCTAATTCTCATGTGTTGTACAACACAGGCACTTATCTGAGACTCACAGAAATAACAACTCACTCCTAATGAGGAGTACCTGTTGTACCAAGTTGGGGGTCAAGGTATAAGAAGAACATCCCAAGCTATTGTAACTACGTTGGAAACCAAAACTCCCAGGGCAGGGACACATGGACACACACACACGTATGTTCTCCTTGCAGGCTGATTGGGTGTGCTGGCTTTGCCAGTGAACTCTAGACAGCAAGTCCATGCCCAGGGAAAACAAGCAGACATGGTACAGGTCATCTGGCAAAGTGACAAGTGCTATGTTGCTCATGAAAGCACCCTGTAGTCCTCCAGCAACTTATGCTCATTTTGCTCATTTATTCTGTATTATGATATAAAAGTAGCACTGCTGTTCCTGACTAGCTGTGTATTACCATACAGATAACCTCTGACTGAAGCTGGCATAGCAACAGAGCAGTAGGCTCTGCTACAGCTGCAACAGCTGCAACAGAGAAGGGAGGCAGAAGAGAGGGAATTGTGCTGAACTCTTGGTTTTTCACCATTAGGTGCTCTAGACAGTCACAACACTCTCAGCAAATCTGGCTGTGCTACTTGCCCTGTATTTCTCCACATCTACAAGCTGATTTTAAGGCCACATTTTGGGAAAGAGCTTGTAGTCCTGTGAGATTAAAAGAAACAGTAGGTCATGCATTCATGCACACCAGTGGCAGAGGAAAGGGTGCATGTACACTCTGAACTGACTGTTTCTTTTTCTTAACAGGCACAGTAACATGTATTAATGATTCCATACTTGGGAAAATAAAGAAAGGAGCGAGCTCTCCCAGATTGCAAAGCATGGTAGTTCTGTAAGGATACTGTCTTCATAGATGGTCCTTGAGCAAGTCCTGGAGACATGCTCCTGATGGAGGGAGTTCTTGCAGTATCCAAGGACAGGGTGGGCAATCTCACAAAGCATGCACTGTGCCGCCTTGACCCCAGGACATTGCACTTCACTTCTCCAAAGCCAGCTTGTAGGGTGGTATTTGGATGACTGGGTCACCCTTGTGCATTAATCCCTTGCTGATGTGCAAGGTCTTGTGGGGCTTTAGAGTCTTACACCAGTGGGGTGGTTACAAATGTTCTCAGTGTGACACTGCTCGTCTGTGAAGCTATTCTTTCTATCTCAGTCAGTAGCACTGAAATGCAGCTTCTGCATTCAGTTTCAAAGTTAGATTAGCAATCTGACATGTATGGTAGCAAGATGCTTTAGCACAAATCCCTCTTTTCTGTCTTCTAAGGAGGAGAGCTGAACAGAGTTAGTTTATGGCATGTTTTTCTGAGCCAAGGACTACCTTCAGCTTTGTCACTGTGACATCAAGTCCTTTTCCTGTATGAGACATTTGCCAGCAACAAACAGCCAAGTGCTCCCTATGTATGAAGCAGGAAGGACCATGTTCTTTCCAGCTACAAGCCCAAACGATGTTCATTTAATGATTCTAGGTAGATTTTAAAACACTGACAATTTCTGAGGTAAAAATCAGGGTGCAGTCGGTATTGTGGAGACAGGTCAATCTGTATCTGAATTATTTTCTCCTCCACAGAACACATTAATTTCTTGCAGCACAATACCTCCATATGGGATGTGGACTGAGGGCAGCTCAGCTTAACCAGGCTGTCTTTGCCCTGTAAGCAACTGAATGGTGATAGTTCATCTCCAGCTGCTGTTGTAGAAACAAAGAATCCTTTCATAACCTGCAGAGCTTTTGCACACATGTCTTCTCCATGTGCCTGACTCGCCTTTAGAGTCAGGATTCTTTATGTTACCTACAGAGAACTTAAATTTCACTTGCTACTAATTTTAAGGTAGTATTCTGTTGCCAGAGAGGTTCCAGAGGTTAGTAACAATAGGACAAAAGTTAAATGTGACCTTTGCAGCACCTAATTTACAAGAACCTCTCTGCCATGGAGGAGAGACTTGCATGCCTATCCCTCCTATACTGTTGAGTTACTAGCATCTATACTAGCCAGACTGGGGAGCAGCAAGTTACCTACAATCAGCCAAATTTACATCCTGCTGCATCAGTCAAGTCAGCTGATGCCTCAGGCACTTACCCAGGACTACAGGGCAGAAGCTCCATCTGCCATCTAGAACATTATAATGAGGAAAGAAGGCACCTTATATCCACATCCTGTTAAAGAAAAACCAAGAGCAGAGCAGGAGTTTTTCACAGGGTTTTGTTTGGTTAGGCATATTTGTTTATTTCTGCAGCTACTGCAAAAAATCCAGTAGCAATCCTGAGCGTCCTCAAGAATCAAAGGCACCTTCTCAGCTGAATGCCCCATTGACACTACAGATATTTAAATCCTCCCTGTTCTGATTAAACTCTTTTTCAGCAAGGTGGCACAGCTTCCACAGGGAGATGCAGCTGCTGATTAAGATGCTCTTGCTGGAAACTGAATCTCTGAGAGCAGTTGTCCCACTCCTAAGCAAACCACACTTCGGATGGCTCTAGGGGCATGGAAAGGGATAGAGCAAGAGCTGCGACCACTGCTCCCAATATCAGCTGCTGGGTTTGTGCTGTGCCCTGTCCCTTCAGTCCAGCAGGCTCAGGCAATGTTTACTGGGGCAGCTCAACCTTTCCCATGGGCAAAAGCATCCTCAGCTCCTTGATTTCACTAAGTTTCAGCAGAGAAAAAGTGCACAATCACTTAGTCCAGCTGAGAGAGGAGCACCCTGTGGCATGGGGCAATGCCCAGTGAATGTGCAGCTTTTCATGTCAGACAGAGTGGACTCAGGCACCTTCAAGGCACTGAAAGTCAGGCTGTGAGAGATACTGCTGTACCTGTAGCTGGAATTTAAGTGCTGAAGTCTATGTCCATTTTCATTTGTTGGATAAACTGCAAACCCAATCCCTGTTCCCTTTTGGATAAGCATGCATCAAAGCATTATCTTGCAAGTAGTCAGAATTTTGTGTGAAATATCTCCACGAAATATGAGTGAGTGGCAAACTGCATCCCTGGGAACCAAAGTGGTGGAAATGCCCTATAGGCATAGCTTAAAAAGAGCTACCCTCCTTCAGTGTTTGCTGAATGCACATAATCAGGTATTCTTCATTTTCTGTTACAAGATTTCCAGGGTTTAATTTTCTCTTTGCTGTTGAAACCTATTAAAAGAAAATGATGGAGCAAGCAACTAGAACTTATAGGTGTAATGTTCAGTTGTTTCTATAATCACAAGAAAAAGTCTGATGGATCATGTAATAGAAAAATGAAGAAAATCTGAGCACCGCCTCAAGCATTGTTTGCTTAATGAATATAAGACAGTGTTGATGACAATATTTCTTGTTTCTGGTACTTTTTAATGTGACAGCGACTGCATTATGCACAATATAATTCTGGTGTGGTTTTCTTAATACACTTTTAATGAAGAAATGTGGATCTCAAGGCTCTTAATGAGTGCACTTTTCACTGGTAGACAGAAAAAAGAGGAGGAAATAACTTTGGGGGGGGGAGAAAAAAGAGAATCTTTAATCAGAAAAGGAAGAGGATAAAAGGGACCTTTTAAGGAATGGGACATTAGCAGTTTCCATGTCCTTTTCCACCAGCCACACAGATCTCTGTGTAACCAATACAGTTTCACAAAAAAAGCCCTTCCAGCCCTGAAATCTAGTTTCAAATACTTATTAGTGAGAACCCATTCAGGGGCTGTTGCTTTTCAAAAGGCAGTCTCACAGATCTTTTCAACTTTATTGTCCATTGGTAATATTCCTGAAGACCTAGGCCTTTCGTGTGAATGCATATACCTGTGGACATTTACATGCATAAGGTTGTTCCTAATTTCTTCCTTTGCGCTGATATAAGTGAGAAACTGAAACAAAAATGTTTGCTGGAATTTCTTAATAAGGTTCAAAGGGATTTTAGTTATAAATGGTATTTTGAATGTAAAACAGAAAACCAAAAGTTGCTCTTTTTGAGTAGGTTTTTTGTCATTGCTATGAACTTTACCACAGGGGGTAGATACGCAGAAGTGAAAAATTCATAGTACATTGCCCTCTCTGTTGGAACTATTGTCTTTCATTATATAAATAACTGAAATGAACTGTTGAAATCGATCGGGTGGGTAGAGGATATCTCGTTCTTTTAATGTAATCCTTTTTCCTTTAGTTCCTGTTACACATGAAAACTACGTAGGTTAAAATCCTTTCTGAATCTTTTCCCAGAAACATCAACGAGAAGTTGCTTTTCAGTGTCTTGGTCACTCCAGCTGTGGAATGAAGCAGAAGTTTGCTGCTATTCGTACTCTGTAACGTCTTATGCTAATTAATCCCAACCTCAAACAAAGCTAAAGGAAGATAGAGAGAGAAGCAATGTATTAAAATAATAAAATGAATATTTATGCAAATAGAAAAGAGTATTCCTCAGTGGCTATCAGGGATAGCGTACAGCTCATTTTTATTTCTCCGTGTGTCCCTTTTTGCTTCCCTATTTTATCCATCTTCTCATTTCTTCCAAAAATTCTGGGCTGAAGAGTAAAGCACTAACACAACTGTTCTAGCATATCGACTGTGTACATGAGGTAAACCTCATGTTCCTATGGGGATGCTTCCCTATACCATGGTACCTGATGATGCATGCCTGTCTCAGTCAGGAAACTTCTAGCCAGAAGGATGTTTTGATACAAATAAATGTGTGTTATGATCAACTCCAACCACATCTGTGAGTCTTCTCTGGGAAGTAAAAATGAAATGTCTGTATTTACTGCTTTTTCTCTTTTACAGGCCCAAGTGATTCTGCAGGTGAAATCACAAAATTTCACACCTGAGTGGACAGCACGAGCCTAGGAAATCAAGCTAGTGTTCCCAGACCTCAGGGGGAATCCTCAACACTGTCTTCAGGATAATTCATTCTGTTCTCCTTCTTTCCTCCAACCATGCAGGGATTTTAGAGTGTTTAGGTAGCTTACAAACACTCATGCAATAAAATATAATTATAAAAGCTTTCTACATTGAGACTGTTATGAGTTTTTCCTATTGCAAACCTATTCAAGGCACTGTATCCGCAACCTTGTGCAGTATATCTCTTCTGGACAAAAAAAGTGGTGACACCCTCTGTGCATGAAAGGTCACCTGTTTTAAAGATGGAGGAAGCCTAGATACCAGAATTTTAAATAATTCATAGCAGAAGTATCTAACAAATTGAATTCTGAGTACTTCCTTTTGAATAAGACAATCCAACAAAAAAATCTAGTCATTCTTGGCATTGTGTAGCAAGGATACACTCCAACAAGAACATTCCTACCCTAAAAAACTGAATGCAGAAACAATGTCCTTGGCCTGTGCGCATGTGGCACATAGAGCATGGGGGCTCATTGCAGTTGCTGACACGGCAGCATAGCACTTAAAAACTAATTGGAGTAGTTCTCTTCTGCGTAGCCTTTCTCAGTCCTGAAGTGCTACCCCCATTATAATGGATGGAAATGCAAACTAATGCTGAATTCTGTGGACAGAAGAGATTTTTGCATTGCAATTTTTGGGAACTCAGCACACCCTGCTTCTCCTATCTTGCAAATGACAGACAAGACATTTTCAAACATAATGGACTTAAAATGTCAGGTGTAATCAAGGGTGAGACTGTGAATGTAAATGAACTGTTTTGATAAGTGCAATCTAAATACTGAAACCAAACCACAGCTTCCTTGCCATTGCCATGTGAGGTGAAAGCAGCACAAAATCCTGGGACGTGAGCAGAGGATGTGCACCTTTTCCCTGCAACTGGGGCACAGGAATCCCTTGAAACCTGGGAGGGCAAAGGGGTGCCATTAAGTATGGTTAACCAAGAAACACGGGAAAGTTGGGATAAAAGTGCAGGGCAGTTGAAAAGAAAAGGAAAGAAAGGAAGAAAGAAAGAAAGAAAGTATGCTGGTTTAAGGGTAAACCGCAGGGGAAATGAACCCAACTCAAAAGAGAGATTATAAATCAGAATAACAATTTAATAAATTAATACAATAAGTACAATTATGCAGACAAACAATTGGTTTTAACCCACAAAACCCAAATGTATAACCCAGCACTCTGGGGCATGAACAGAGTGGTGTTCGTTGGGCCCCCTGAGTCCAAAGTAAAAGGAGAGGAGAAAACCTGTTGGTGAGTGTGCTGTTGCAGTCTGGTCAAGAGGGGTGATTGCAGTCCGGTTGAGAGTGATGGTTGCAGTCTGGTTGAAAAGTGGTGGTTGCAGTCCAGTCAAGAGTGGTGGTCTGCAGTCTTCCTCTGCATCCCACAAGTGGTTAAAAAAGTTCCAAGACTCCAAGATTATATATTCTCCAGTTCAGGTAGGAATGCCCAGTACTTCCCTCAGGGCGGGGAGTTCCACAATGGGTATGAGGACAGGAGCATCCTCCTATCTCGAATGCCTCTTAACACCTAGTTTATAGCCTGAGGAGTCAGGCTGCTCTGGGCAGAGGGTGTAAATAGTCTATTGATAACAGCTTCTGGGAAATGGCATAGAAGGCTATAGAATACACAGTTTTGGGTTACACCCATGTGTGATGAACTAGTCCCAGCTGTTCTAACTAGGACAGAGAGAAAGAAAGAAAGAAAGAAAGAAGGAAAGAAAGAAAGAAAGAAAGAAAGAAAGAAAGAAAGAAGGAAGGAAGGAAGGAAGGAAGGAAGGAAGGAAGGAAGGAAGGAAGGAAAGAAAGAAAGAAAGAAAGAAAGAAAGAAAGAAAGAAAGAAAGAAAGAAAGAAAGAAAGAAAGAAAGAAAGAAAGAAAGAAAGAAAGAAAGAAAGAAAGAAAGAAAGAAAGAAAGAAAGAAAGAAAGAAAGAAAAAGAAAAAGAAAGAAAGAAAACATCCTGAGGTTTACTTTAATTACTGCTTCTGTCTTCTATCTGAAGGACAAATAGCTGGTCCCAAATCCTGCAAGAGGAAGCCTGCTACAGAAGCAAGCTCTCTGGTCCTTTTGTATGATATGTCCCAGCTATTCCTTAACACCTGCATGTTTCTTTTGGGCGTCACTGAATTACTCAAGCTGTGATTTGGAGAACTGCCTTCTCCTCTACTACCAATTTCAAATTGCTAATATTTTATTTCACTTTAGAAAGACAGTCTTTCACAAAAGCAGAGATGAAGATTTTTAAATTATTCAACCACTTTATGCAAATAATAACTAATCTTTGCAATGCCCTGGTGAGGTAGGTAATTATATGGTTTCCTTTCTGATGGGCAGAGGCATTCAGTTTAAATCATTGGCTGCAGACCAGAGCAGATCTTTGAACTGAATTTTCCTGGGCTGAGGTGAAATTTTGAAAAAAGCTCTAGTTTGATCAGAATGTGGGCTTTCATTTTCCATTTTTGTCTCATCAAGAAACCAGGTTTGGAAGAATATCCCCTGGCTGAGTTGCCAGAATATGTTCATAAATGATTCACTTGAACCTTTCACAGTCAAAAATGACACTGAGACTACCATGGAAATAAATTTTTGAGGGTAGATGAGTCACCTGGGCTTCATTGCAAGTAATGACAAAAGCTGATTCTGTTACTCACACAAGTTTAATCCTCACTGCCTAAAATGCTTTTGCTATGTAGTGATCTGACTGGATTGCTACAGCTACCTTTCCAGTTTAGGGTCTTGTCATAGATGAGGGAGTGTGGTTTTGGTGAGTTAGAACTATATAAACCTGAAGCACACAGTAACCATGTTAGGTGCAGGCCCTCAGTAATCCAAAATTGGCTTGTGGTCTGAAACAGGTTTTGTATCTTTTCCAAAATCTGCCACCTACAACAGCTCAATTATCTTGCAAATGACTCACTGAGTTCTTGTGGCAGAGAGCTCCTGTCCTAATTAAGGGAACAACAACCTGAGCTCTTTCCTTGCATAGCTTTCCTGTTCTCCTTTTACCTTCTCTCTACCATTCTTTAACTTATTTCCCTTTGACCTGCCCCCAGCTCTTTGTGCCCATGCATACCTTCCTCAGTTATCATGTTTGCATGCTCACCATCACTCTGAACCCCTTCTGCATGATTTTAGGTGACCAGAAGGGTGCGCAGAGCCCCAGGAACAGCAACATGGGGGTTGCACAGCAGAAGTGCTATGAAAAAAACATCGTTTCTTCTCCATCATGACAACTTGCTAAACTGCTGATCTTTAGTCCATAGGTGGGCTCTCACAGGTGGAGATGGCCATCAGCCATGTTATTTGATCTCTGAGTACTCTGGGATAGCCACCTCCATCCCTGTGCACATCTTACTCTGACACTTAATTTCCACTACAGGCATCCTCTTTAGTTTCAAAACAAAATAATAGTCACGAAGAAATGTGGGAACTTCTGTAACTTGTCCTTCACTGAACAAAATTTGGGTGCTGAAAAGTACTCCTGGCCCCATCCTCAAAAGAACCCCAGCACTACAGAAGTCTTGAATATTTCTGAAACAACTTTTTATGTTTCTTGACAGAAATTACAGGTTTTACATGTTTTGAATGCTCATTTTTGAAAAAGTATTTCCTAATGAAGCAATGTGCAGACTGACAGTAAATCTTTGTCTCAAGCATCCTATAAAAGATCTATTTATCCTGATTTTTTAGGGATGGAGAATATGAGGCACAGCCAGATGAAGCTATTTGATGAAAGTCACCCGAAATCTGCTATGACAAATGAGAACTTAAATGTGAACTGTGATATCCTTCTGTTATTCTGATATGCTGTTAAGTCACTCAGTAGTTAGGCTATTAGGCTAACAGAACAGTTAGTTCTGTTTGCTTATTTTAAATACTGTGTTTATAAAGCAGAAATTAACTTTTCTAGTAATGCATGCATGCATGTACAAGCAGGCATGACATATATCTCCTTAGACTTTACTTCCATGTTAATACACATAGAAAACTGCCATCTGCTATCAGGCATGAAACTGTGACTTTTGCTACAATGGGAGTAGGGGGTTATGTTCACAACAGGGTACAGTGAGATGTTCTCTTGCTTTAGCATCCTTCATCCTAGATCTCTAAAATGGAGGATGGAGATTTCCATTCCTGTATAGCAAGGCTTTTCCCGCTATTCTAAAAACACAAACATAAATACTATTTCAGGTGACAGTCTTATAAAAACACATCTAAGCCTTCCATTTCTACTTTTTTTCTAATTTCCCATTGTTAAAATGGGATTAAAGATCTATCTGTGATGTAAGGACCAACAAGTCAATAGAGTTAAATATTAATTTTCAAATTCAACAGGTCATGTGCATCATTATAATCATTCAGGGCTTTAAAAGCATATTGAAGAAAGGATCTTGAGAGAGGCACCACATAGGACAAATGAACTCATTTATCTGGTTTTGCTGCAACCACCTCAACATATTTGCTGATTTAATAAACACTCTTTGCTCCTGCTGGCTGGATTCAGTGTTTGCCACAGGTGCTATTTACCTCTGAAATGCATGATGATTATCAATCAGACTCAAGGAGAAGCACATTTTTCAGTAATAGATCAGTGCCTGAACATGTCAGCAACTCATTCCATACTTAAGTCTGGTAATGCTAACCCTGAAAACAAAGGTTCAGGTCATAGGTTCAGAGGACTTTGCTTAGACATCAACATATGCATCACTGCCACTTTAGACAAGGGCTCATTAGCTCTTGGAAGGTGTTTGTCCCCACTACTGCAGGTTCTTTCCAATAATGTGTTTACCCATCTTGTTTTAAATGCATTTTTTCCCATGTGCTGCCAACACCTGGGCATCCCTCTTAGTGTGCATTTTCTACAGGAACTCTCTCTGGACATATGTCCCAGGGCCACATGTGGCACTGGGAACATCAGAAAGGATTACAGAGTCCTGATTCTCATTGTCAGCAGCTTTCATCCTGGCCAGAGGATAAATGGAAAGTAGTACTCAAAATTGCTGTAAATAATGAGGACCGGCAAAAAGTAAGATATCTGAAGTATTATGAAAGAGATAGAAATCCTATTTCAAGCATCTTTATAAAAGATAGTTACGCTAATCAGTTTTGATAGGTCCAGCCTTGTACAAGGGTGTACCAGCAGAATGTAATATTCTTGTGGCTTTAGCCATTTACACAGATTTAACTTGGCTCGGGCCAGAAAACTGGGGAGCTTTGCTTTGTTTAAAAAGTTGGCAGTCTGAAACTTTCCATTTTGAACAGAGAGAAAAGAAAACCACCGTGCTTAGAAAAGAGAACATAGAAAACAGAGTACAAGCATCTGCACCTGAGTACAAGCAATAACCTGCAAATTACTCTGTGGATAGAAATCAGCTGAATGTGATTGTCGAAGGAATAAGTCTTCCTGTGCTTATCATGATTAAAGCAGCTTCTTGGACAAACAGATTTATGAAGAAATGTCTTTCTCTCCACAAAGAAACTACCATATTTTATATACTTAGCCAAAAAAGTACCAGCCTAAAAGGAGAGGTAAGAATTTCAGTTCGTGTCTCATGCATCTCAGGAGAATGCTTTAATCATCAAGTACCGGTTGGTACGAATCTCAGTCTCTTTCATCTCCTGGAATCAGTTCTGGGCTTAGTAAGTTTTCTGGATCAATATACCAAGTTCATTGAACCCTTCCATGGAAAAGTTCTGTTTCACCTAACCAACTTTTTCTCTTGGGAAAGAGAAAATAACTCCATATCAGTGTTACTTCACATATTCTAGCAGCTTATTTTGGGAGAGATATTTGAGTAGACCACAGTATTTTTTTCCAATTGCTTTTTCTGATTCTGCTTAGATGCCATACACAAAGGGTGGCTGAGAAATTCCTTTTGCAATGTTTCTTCTCTGGAGAGATTTGTTTTTCCCCACTCTCAACTGCTGCTGAATGGACATGAGAATCAAAGTCTAGAAAAAAATGAATTTGTGTCCCTAAAACAGAAAGCTTATCTATGAAAAGAACCCAGCCCAAAACATCAGAAAATCTCTCAAAATAAGTGTATGGTGTCATGATGAGTGCACCTGACTTAGCATGGAACTGGAAAACAACAAGCAGGAACAGATAGTGTCATCACTGCCATGAGGGACCCTACTATATTCTGAGCTCTGATTTGGAGTGGTTTTGTAGTATCTACCAAACACTACATAGGATGCTTTCTAACATGCAAACAAAAGTTATACCTACATAAATGTGATAGTGGTCTTGAGGTGTCATTGATCAGTAAGATGTAGGATGTCCAAAAACATTACTTCCACATACCACTACGAATACAAAATTTTCTCCCCATTTATATTCCTAATTGTTGTGCCCAGAAGAACGCTCCAAGATCTTACAGAAGAGATTAATGGGGGTAATAGCTGGTGGGTACAGGTTATAAGAAATGTAAGAAAGAAGAGAGGAAAATAACTGTGAAAAATAGTAGAACTGTTTGAGCAATAAAAGCGCAAGTAGCTCAGGAAGAAAAGTAGAAATAATAAAGAACTGAAGAAATACAGAGATGTAGGCTTTGGAGTAAGCTCTAAAACCCTCTTTGTCTAAAGCAGATAGACTGCTCGAAGAGGGTACTTCAAAATATCTCTGCAAGCTCTTGGTCTCAAATCTCAGGAGCAGAGGGAAGGCATTTATTCACATATAAAATGGATGCATTTGGAGTGAATTAAATGAATAAGAAAGAGCCACTTGGCCGTGCGATGTGGAGGGACTGCTGCACAAAAATAAATTAATATAGGCTGTTCACCACCTATGCAAAAATAGCAGGTAGGACTGCTTTTCACACAGAAGTCAAGGCTCAGATGCTACAATTCCGCAGCTGTGGCCAATGATGTAGAATTAGAATGTGCTTGTAGAAAAACTACTGACAATTGCCAACTGTTTCAAAGTTTTCTTTCTCCTCTTTTTCATGAATGTTTCTTAATTAGACTGCATTTCATATGTGGTTGCTATTTAACAAGAACCTTCAAAAGAAAACAGGGCTAAAATGAAAAAGATTGTAAAAAAATGCTTAATTTCTTTGGTTTTAATCCTTTATGCCAAACAAACTGATGTTTTCCCAATTTTCATAACTTATTTCAGGAAAGTCAGTTGTCTTAAAATGAGTATCTGCAGACAAACAAAAAGACAGAGTTAGGTATTTGTGCACCCACACAGAGTCAAGCATTCATTCTCAGCCCCTCAGCCAGGGTAGTGCAGGAAAATACGCAAATCCTGTGGTAGCCAGAGTTCATTACACAGCTGTAAGTATCTATCACTTGTCCCTTTAAGCTACCGTCTAACCTAGTAATTCGTGGTGCACATTTTTATGAAAAAATGGTGTTTACAGTGCTCTTGCTGCCCGTATATGAATTACTTAGGCTTCTTTAGGCAGGTGTGGATTGGAGTTTTACTGACAAAAGTTCACAGAGCAGAGAAGAGAAGCTTTTTCCCCTGGAGACACTTTGATCAAAGGAAGCCCACAAGATATAATGCTGAGGGGCACAGGAGAAGGACAGCTTCTGTTGCGGGAATACATCCTAAGTCAAGTGGATTTACAAGAATTGGAGGGAGAGGAGAGGGAAATTAAAGGTAAGGCTCATAGCAGGAGCTAATTTCCACTGCCAGTGTAAGAAGTGGTGGGGAAGAGTGGGGCATCCATGAGAAGTTAGAAAAGCCTTGAACAAACATGGTGAACTGGCAAGGTAAAGGAGAAGATAAGGACAGAAACCTAATTGAATGCTTTGAAGTTATATTGAATATTAGATAGAAAAAGCGAAAACGGTTTGTGGGCCTAAAATTACCTACAAAGTAAAATGGAAAAGTCAGCAATGGAAAAGGAAAGAAATCCTTGATGTAGCTCAAATGTCTGAGAGATAAAAAAGGGAAGGAAGTAGAAAAAACTGCAGGTCACAAATATGCATATTCACCCATGTTTCTTTGGGTATATCCTTTTCTTTCTTCTTCCTCAATAATCTAGATGGGGAAGACTGTTACAGCTTCACAGCTTAATGAATCTGGACTCCATCTGGCTTGACCAGAGGCTCCAGGGTTCTCCACGTTCCTGATCCTGCTAAGAGACCAGTTGGAGGCACCACATGGGAAGTTGTCGCTGACTATCCTGCTACCAAAACCTTGCCACATGATCCTATAGTGACTTGCATGGCTACTGTGCACCTGTGTAGTAGATGTGAAAACCAGAGCTGGACACCAGCACACAGCAGCTCCTCAGCACATGTGTTACACAGATCCTAAGAGTAGTTAAGGTGGAAACTGGAACTGCTTTGATCACAAGTAAAGCAGTAAAAAAGGAGGAAGCAGGTAGTACCTTGTCCATATTTGTAGCACTCTGACATTTCTGCTCTTATAATAATTGAGATAAAACCTGAAGAGCATCACAGAGTGCAAGTGTCTCACTGTCTGCCCCAAGCGGTGAGGCACAGTAATTAGGATTCTTTGTGGAGCTCAAGATTTTGGCTTGTTAGCTTGGTTTGCAGGGACAGGCATTTGAGAGTAAGAGAAATTATGATGACAAAAGACAGGAAGAAAAAAGACACAGTATGTCACTTTTCAGGGAGACTGTTAGTCATAAGGTAAGACAAATGGTATCTGTCAACTTGATGCTTTTCTGTGTTTTCCTATATATATGTATATATATATATATGTAGACACAGATGCATAGGTAACCTCTTGAATTCTTAGTTACAATTCAGCAATTTGTTAGAAAGTTTATTCTCTGGTACTTTCCGTGTTTTATTCCCAAGACAAGAGAAAAGAGGTGGAAACAAAACTGTTCTCAATAGAAATCAGATCAGCCCCTTCAGTTTCTTTGTTATGATAATTGGTAATTACAGGGGAAAAAAAAAATCCTCATTTAAGATGAAGATTGCTTCAAGTGCCTTCCCTACACATGATCTATCACAGCCCACCTATGGATGACACCTGCACTGGAGGTTAGACCAGGTCACATGAACTCTGAGCAGCCACCAGCCACTGCTCTCTGCTCCCTCATTTCTCAGCACCTGGGAAGCAACTACAACTATGGCAATACTGAGACCTGGATATTTGAAATGAGATCCAACATGAGGCGGCTTTTTGATGTACTACATTTCCCTCCCTGTTTAACCCAGGATACTGAAAATTACATGGTGCTAGTAAAGCCATGAGGAAAGCTTTGTGCCAAAATCAGAAGCTTAAAGAGGGTTATCCACATTCTGGGAAGAGTCACTGCATGATGATCGTCCTCTGATGGAGCCAGAAAAATCCTTGATCCCCTGAGTATGACTGTGGCTACAGGTAGCTAGTGCAGGGTCACTGCACATCTATCTCCATGAACAGGACCTTCACAGCAAAAACCTACCAAGCCTCATACCCATTTGTTGCACTTCAGCAGGGTGCTTCCTGACCACTGGTGATCCCTATCCTCCAAAGTCAGCTTTTGTACACATCAGACATTCACAGAATATTCTGAATTGGAAGGGATCCACAAGGATCATAGAGTCCAGCTCTTAAGCGAATGGTCCATACAGGGATTGAACCCGAGACCCTGGCATTATTAGCATCCTGAAAAGATACTCAGTTTCCAGCTGGAGACCTGACACATTTCTGACTAGTATTAAGTTTTGGCACTTGCACCAAATTCAGAGCGGAATTTCATAACCAGTATCTGTTTTCATCCTAGCTTGAACCCTTGGTCGGAATTACAACGTTCACTGTGGGCTTCTCACCACAGGTCTTGACATGCCCACAGCCTGTAGGTGAGTTTTCCTGGCAGTCTATGGCAGATAAGCTTTGCTCCCAGCTATGTAGGGGAACTGCTCTGACAAGTACCCAGAGAGTTCCAGTGGCAGTGGGGAGGGCAATGGAAAATGACTGGTGTCTGACAAAGGGCCGTTAGACCAATTTCCCCAGCCGCTTGATTACCTGCTTGCCTTCTTGGCCATCTCCTTGCCTACACACATTCACACATCTATGTCTGCACACACACACACACACACACACGCAAGAGCAGGCCGTTCCAAGCTCAGATTAGAGTTCTGCCATTCAAAACTTGCATTTATTTATTTTTTTCCTGAAGCAAACAAGTGACATCCAGGATGGAGAGATTAGGTTTGGATAAATTAGATGTAATATCAGGCACTTTTCAGAGCAGAACTAAACATTTTTTAAATGGTCCTGGAAAAGGGGAATATATTCATATTCCAGAAAAGTATTTTCTAACACTGCTGAAAAGAGTTGCAATTTTGTTCAAGGGTAACCTTGTCTCTTTGTTTCCTTCTGAATGCTTCTGGAGTCTTCCTTTCTAATCTTGACAAGATGCATATGCTTATGTATGCCCATTTTATACTGTTGTGCTCTCGTGTTTTTTTCTGAACTACTACAAAAAAAAAAGGAAACAAACTAAAACCCATTGATGTGAAAGAAATTTCCTTCTGAATCTGGATGCTTGACAGTGTGCATAGGTGTGCTAAAATAAATATGCAGCCTCTCAGAAAATGTAAAATTGGCTTTCATGCACAATCTATGGTATGGTGCTAACAAATCTGCCAACAAGTGAAGAATGTTGGTGACTACTGAACCTCAAAAAAATATATTCCACTATTAACCAGGGGATGTGTGAACTCAAAGGTAGTCACAGATTCTACAATACCATTTTATAGGACATTGTATTTATCTGTAACACCTTTAAATGCAAAGGTAGAAGACTGTATATATTCAGGGAAAAATACCCAGCACTCATGCCACACCAACAGAAGATATTATTGTTTGGAACAAAGCAAAACCAGGGTCAAACCTTACTTTCATTAAGAGATTGAGAAGTATTATATATAGATAATGAGAGAAAAGCTGACAAAATCTGCCGTTATCTGGGCTTTCTGGCATGCAGCAAACACTTATTTGTCATTTATTGGTAATTTCTCAGTTCTAATGCAGTTAAACTGGAATTGCATTGGTATTATCACTAACAATTTTCAATCCGGTTTGCTTTATGAGACTTTTAAAGAGTTGTTTCAGTGTTCCTATTAATTCTTTCCTTTATCGTATAACCAGTTACAGGATTGCCCTCTCTCACCATAGATTTTGTATATGCTGTGTTTGTATCATATGTTGCATCAGAACAAAAGTCATGATTTGTGGTAAATGAACTTATATGGGAACACCTCAGAGTGTGCACTGCCTGTGAAAATATACCCACTACATTAAAAATTATGGTTACTGCACAGAACCACAGCAGTTTTAAACTCTGAGTCACGTGTTCCCCATTTTTTCAGCTTTTGGCCACTGGACCCCCAGATTAGAGCAACAAACACCAGCATCCTGTATACCAGAAAGCTGACTCCCTTGGCACTGAACTGCCAAGGCTTCTGCTGGAGCCAAAGCACCCACAGTGGATGGGGAGCTTAGAAGAAGGATGTCAGTATTTTCCATAGAAATAAACCTTAGGTCTTTCAGTTGCAGTTAGGAAGGGCCTGCAACTAACCTCCAACCAGGAGCTTTCCTTGGCAAACTGATTTTCCTGTGTGTATCTCCTTCCTCTGTCAGAGTTGTACCCGATACCCCACCATTCCTGTATTGGTGTGAAATACCAAGAGCTCAGCCTGCTGAGGGGTGAATAGCAGTTCATCTCTTAGGGGTCCTGTTGGGAAATGCCATTACCTTCTAATAGCCCTAGGCAAGTGCCTTCACCTCAGCTCAGTAATGCAGAAGCATAAGTGCTGCTGCCTTGTTCCCCTCTGCCAGCACTTTCTGAGTTCTTCAGGTGCCTTGTTCACCCACACAGCACCACAAAAAAACGAAGCTCTCAACCAACCGTCACATCTTCTTGCTTTAGCTGGCCAGGCTGAAACCCCTCAACCACTCGGTCACTTCTCTAGGAGATGTTACTCATCTCTGCCAGGGCAGCACTCTGGGAGAAGAGGGAAATCAGTTCCAGGAAAGCCATTTCGTCCATCCCATTTTATCTGCTGCTGGCAGGATTGAAGGTTCTTCTCTGCCCAGGTTGCTTAAAAACCTACCAGCGCAGGGTGGCAGAGTGCAGCACTGACTCCTCAAAAATGTGAAAAATGTCTGATGGGTTCCTGCAATAGTTTATGCCCTTTTCCTCAGTGGGTTTAAACTCTTCTTCAGTGTTTCCTGATGCACAGCTGCTTCTCCATCCCATAGTAAGCCCAGCATAACCCATTCCAGTCAGACAGCTCTCCCACACCATTAGTGAACAGAGTAGGGCCATCCATAGGAGTGCAGCCATAGTTGTCCCCTCATTAAATGTGACGGCATTTAACACGAGATTTCATATGTCACAATTTACTTTTACTTTCGTTTGCAGCTCTCCAGTGTCACCACTTTCCTAAACTGTCCCACGTGTGTTCAGTCACAAACTCCGCGCAGCATTTCAAGAATCTGAACATATTGCCCATTGGTACCTGGCAAACTGGTTGGAGGGACAGCAGTTACTGTGACCTGCCTGCAGAGGTCCAGAGGCACTGGACACACTGCCTGGGCTGATCAGCTTACAGGAATGCTGGCAGCAGCTCTGATGCTGGCAAGACAGATCAGATGTACAGCATGTGCCCTGTGCTGCCTACATCTGCAGTTCAGCTACAACAGTTGAAATGCATTCAGCCCACAGCTCCTGTGACGTGTGTCATCATGCTGCTCTCCAAGAATTGCCCTCTGACCTTATGGCAACCCCGTTTCTGCACCCTTGCTCCCTAGAGTTGCTTGTTTCAACACATGGGCCTTGATCCTTGTGGGCTTTGGCCATGTTATCTGTGCAAAGGTTTATGATGTTTTTAAGGTACCTGCAAATATCACGCATTAAATCACTACTTTTGTATAAACTCATTAAGTGCAAAATCCCTTTCATACTTCATTTACCAGATCCCATAGCTCCAGAGAAATCAAGATCATTTGTTCCTAATCATGCAAATATAACTGAGAACAGCAATGAACAGCTGTGAGAGGTTATCTAGGTGTATTTGAAAGCCAGTTTACAGGTCAATAAATACAGGTATATTCATTATAGTGGCATCTGGAGGCTGCATAGAGGGACATGAGCGCATGTTTGCAGATCATAAAGCTTTCTAATGTTATTCAAGGTTAACACTAAAATTGATACTTCTACCCATCAAAGGTGTGTAATGAATGACAGAGGAAAGCCACTACCTTTGTTCAGAGACAACTTGCATATTCTAAGTGGCTCCTGAAGAGCTGAAGTCAACCAACTCATGCCAATGAGTGCGGAGTCAATAAAGACAATTATATTTGTTTAGCTCAGGAGACTAGCAGTATAGGTGAACAATGCAATAGCAGAGTTTGCTGGGAACCTGAATGTCTTTTACAAGGACAACCCAGCCATTATAGTCAAGGGAAAAATTATTTCTAAATTGGAATGAAGAGACAAAAAAATCAAATTTTATATTACCTAAAATTGCTGGGAAGTGTTGACTTGGTACTTAATTTTCTCACGAGTTGTGTTTGAGGATTTCATTTCAACACGATTAAGAACTTTTTCTTTCTTTACATTTGTGATTAGTTTCATTTACAACTATGGCATATGAAATGTAATGTATCTTCCCATAAATCATTCAGTGAGAATCTCTTCTGCTGTAACTTTTTGACTTGTTGCAAACAGTATCTACTTAAGAAATCATCACATTCCCAAAGACTCTGTAACAAGAGTGTGTAGTTTATAGTCAGAAAGGAAAGCTACACTTGTTAGATTGCAGTTTGGAGGGTCAGATAATTTCTCTGTTTGAGCACATCTTGAGAGAGACAGGAAAGACTTCATGTAATACTCTCTGTCCCTTCAGTTTTCAGCAGTATTAATTTGCAACTTCCTTGTCCCTCTTGCTTCCATATTTTTTCTTTAACGAGCACTGGGAGAACTGATCTGTTAAGAAATACCAGCAAAATACAGATGAAAGTATACCAATATGAATACGTTTTAGCAAGACAGCAAGAAAAGCTCAAGTTCTACTCCGAGTCTTCCCGTACCTTAAAATCATAAGAAACTTGACAGCACTGTCATTGGGACTAAAAAGTAACTTTACTTCTGTGAGATGGATGAGGCCAGGCTGTACATAGGGCTGGCATGTCACAGTACATAAAAAATGGCCAAATAGACCACTAAAAGCATTCCTGCCACACAGCTTACAAAATCTGGGTCTGTCCTGGAAGGGCAGCACTGGTGAGACGCATCACAAAACATCTCAGCAGGTGTTGACTTTGCAGAGTTTGCTGTATTTCCCATTCAATTGGTTTAAAGTGTCTCACAATGTCTAATAATTTCTCACAACGTGTAATATAAAAATATTTATAAAATAATTTTTATTTATATTTCTGTATACAAATAGATACAAATATGTTTGTGTTTCTGTGTTTATGTAAAATAAATTTAAAGCAGTGTTAACAATAATTTGTTGCATTTTTACCTTTCATCCCTTTAACTGTAGATACATCCATCTGTTGGGATTTCTTTGAGATTACCTTGAGTTAGTTGCCTAACATGGGGGTCAGATGCCATTTGAGATGTTCTGTGCTCTCCCACCTGGACCCGCCAGTGCTGTGCAGGCCGCTCTGCAAACTGAGTGTGCCCAAAATGGCACTACACATCTAAACAGCTGAATCCCAATTTGCAACCCTTTCACTATGAGAAATAATGGAGGGAGAGAAGCATGAGATGCTGACATGGAAATTCATGGTTTTAACTGCTGCTGCCCACACTGCTGCTCTTGCAGCCTGGCAGCTTCTTTTTAAGAGCTGCTGCAGGATGGATTTGCTTTTTCCCTCCAGTTATACTGCTGTTAGAGTTGCCTGGCAGGAGCTGTAGCCCTTCTGTTTCCTGACTGAGCGTGCTTGTGTGGGGTTGGATTAAGTGAGGCTCCCTGTGGGAATAGCTTCTATATATTCTTGGTTCCCTTCCCAGCCTGGTTTCTCTCCATGCTACAGACAGCGAGATCCAGGTGCTGAGGGGTGTGATTATATGCAGCACATCCCTGCAATCCACACAGAGCAGGATTTAGGGTGTTTAACAGAAGCAAAGAGCCTCGTCTCTAGAGCTCACCAGCTACAGCATGCTGCCTGGACTGGAAATGGTGCTCTGGTTGCCCAGGGCCCACCGTCCAGGATGACTACCCAGTCCTAACACATATCCTACACCTTGCTTTTTTTACTTCTTTTTCTCTTCCCAGTTGCTACTCAGGATGAAGCTGCATTTTATTCACTTAATTTGAGAAAGCCTAATACTTTGAAAATACTTGTGAGCCAGAACCACACACCCATTTCTGTTTACTTAACAGGAGGTAGCTAGCACTGTCCCCCAAATATTTTGGGGACAGAAATGGATGTGTATGAATCATAGGACTTGTAAAGCTGGTTATAACCCCTGGTCCCAGTTGTCCCATTTCCTGAGTCCAGTGATGAGGCATTCCAGTGATGCTGGTGCTCCTTTCCAAACAGGAAAATGCATCTTAGCCTCCTCAGATGGGGATGATTTTGTACTCTGAAACATGAAATCTTAATACCTCCTACAACCACATTTCATTTCGGTGCACAGTTGAGCCTTCTTCAACATTTTATGAACCTGGAAAAAAAGGAGAATTATTAGAAGTAAAATATGTTATTAAATGGGAGCTGACATGTGTCAGGCTTATTGATGGGAACTTGCATAAAATGTGATATTACTTCATTCCTACCTTAATTGAAGATATTTTCAGCCTAAGTGATGTGTAACTGCTCAGTGATTTAACTCTCTTTTATGAATAATTATATTACATGTATTCTCTCTGGGTATTTCCATTGATACATAGGATAATTCTCTCTCAGGATAGCCTGTAAAGGGGTCAGGCAGACCTCACTTTATTGAATCCCTTTGAAAATAGCATATTTTGCCTTCTTAAAGTCAATGATTAAATTAATAAACACAATGAGAAACCTTTCAAATGAGAGGAATATTCCCTCTGCTTATGATCTAATTCCCTGGACACCCACTTACTAAAGATTTGACAGGAGTAACATGAAGCTACAGCATTCACTACGTGGTTCATATTTTATCAAACAAGACAGAAAGAATGAAGCCTTGTCTGTGTTTGAAAGCTATATCATGTTTCTGCCATTTCTTTAGGCATTCTTACAGAAACCTCTCAGTTCTCCCTTTCTCATCTTCTTCAGGCTATTGTATTAGCAATTTCGTTTCAGTGATTAACAAAACGATGGTGATTTTTCCATGAAGCATAGGAAGAGCCTCATTTTTACCAATGTACTCATGAAATAACCAATTTCAAACTGTGAGGGAAACAGAAATAATCATAAACACTTCATAAAATAAAGAAATCTTCGAGACCTATATTTAATATTAAACATCACATAGAAAATTTCCCAGGCAACAGGCCAAGCTGCGATTAACTGGATTTTTTTTTAAGAAGTGTTTGTAATGTAAATTTAAAACCAAACAGTAAAAAACACTTTGACAAACCTTTACATCATTGCCACAATCTGCATCTAGACCCAATAAAATAATAGACAGGAAAGCTGCCAGCATCCAAGCCAGGAGTATGCAAATGCCCTATTCTGCAGCTCACTGATAGCAGCTGGAGAGCTGAATCTAACAGTACCACTTCAAAGCTTTCCTAGGAAATAATTGAACATTTAATGATTTTAAAGTTCTATGATAGCTCTAATGCCAAGTTGTTGTTTAAATTAATTTACTTAAGTAATGATCAACCCCTGTGTCTGGAAGGTGCTTACCTGTGTGTGCGTGTTTGTGGCTCTTCTACAGTGATGATTAGAACAAGAAAAGCAGTAGGGCATGGTTCTTGTCCCAAGGCACCAGGGCAAGCTGGGTAGGAAGTTGACTCTAGATGAGGTGAAAAGTCCAGCTTTCAGCCCACAGATTTTTTTTGATATCATTTATTTGGTGCCAACTGGGTGTATTTCCAGGGCAAACTTAGGAGGGCACCTTTCTTCAAAACGCAACAGAAGACTCAGACTTGCCTACGACAAAGAAGAAATGGCTTTTGCTTATGGTATGATGTTGGTGTTTCATTGCCAGCTAAGTTGGCTTCTGCAAGTTTGAGGTAGAGAAGAGAGGGAAGTCAGCCAGCAATGCCAGGATGGGAGAAGTACAGGAAGTCTGTGGCCAAGGTGTGGGGCAGAAGGAGCTGCCTGCAGAGCTGGCACTGGTGGCAGGGGTCCTGGGATGGAGGCATCTTGCCCTGTTTTGATGCCGTTTCCCTTTCCAAGGGAGTTACACTACTGCTTCCCTTTTTCCATCCTCTGTCTCTGGTTATTTAGATGAAAAATTCTGCAGCACATGGGCCGTGGCTCTGCAGGTGAACCCAGCAGGCCTAGCATGGCTTTGCTCTGAAGTCAGCTGGCACCTGTTTGAAGTGAGAAATAGTAATTTGAGAAAGGAGATAAGCTGGGTAAGAGAAAGCAATCAATTCCAACACTAGTCCCACAATGCAGAAACTCCCATTTAAAACTGTGTACTGTGCTACCAGTGAGGACATAAAAAATTTATGAGGATTCTTGATGGAGAAGTAAAGAAAATGTTACAAAAGCCCTCACACTCATAAAAGGTGGGAGAAAGATGCATAGGAAATAATGATTTCCAATTTCTCAGAGTTCTAAGGGGCGCCTCTTGAAATTATGAGGCAGCCTACTTACACAAAAAGCAGTGCTGTTCCACACCACTTGTAATTGAAATGTGGCCTTCATTGCCATGGTGTGTTGCACCTCCATTACATGAGGTGAAGGCTGTCATGTGCTCCCCTTGTTTCTGCTCACTTCCCATGTCCCAAGGGAACTTCATTTGCACCACTCTTAGGTATCTGCACTACATTTGTCATGACTTGCCATCTTTGCTCATTGTCTCTTTGGGCCCCCAGTACTCTCTATAACTTTGTCAGCCCTTCTATGGGTCAAGCTTGAAGTATGCTGAAGAGTTACTGCAAAGTTGATTATAGAGCCAAGGGCAAAATAGCACTTGCCTTATGGATAAATACGAATTTTCAGCCGTCAGGTCTCTGAATTAAAATATATGTCCTCAAAAGACTGTAGGTCATGTCAATGAAAAAGTTCTCCACAAAAGCGCAGTGTGGAAAAATGTTTGAGAGCCTTAAAGCATGAAAAGGGGAAAAAGAAACTCCAACCAGCCTGGTCTTGTAGAGGGTTTAATCCTTCTTTATAAATTAGCCTCTTTGTACCTTTGAAACATGTTTGATCAGACTCCAAATCATGGGAGTGATTTGTGCCAAGTGGGAAGCTGAAGAGTAGAGGAATGTCAGATATTTAAATATTTTACCAGCCCTTCATCTGAGTTAATATTCTATTAGCAGCAAATATACCTTTCTGCTAAGGAGTCTACAATTACTGCTCACCATGCTGAGGTACAGGTTGCCTTGCACAAAGGTAGTATGGAAGACAAGAGTTGAGGGAAATATTGATGCCATTCATTTCTTTTTTCTACCAATGCACTGAATGCATCCATACTGATCTGTGTTTGCATTCTCTGTGCCCTAATTTGCCAGCCTGAGCCACACAATTCAGCTTTTTTCCCATTCACGTTGCTTTCTGCAGTATATACCAGCCTCCGTGTAGCTGCATCATAACCATACCAGATTGCTTGCTCTGTGATGAGGATGGCAGCCAGCAGATCAGTAGGATGGAGAGACTTGCAACACTGCGTATAAATACTATGTATAAAACCAGCTCGAGCCTGGTTCTGACAAAGTGGTTGCTGGCGGGACAGGTCCGCCCATGATTTGTCTTCCTGTGCTAACCAGCAAATGTTTCATTGCAAATGGTTATCAGCATCTCCTGTAGTGAACACAAGTGCAGCGAGCTCTGGCAAGAAGCACACAGCCAGGTCTCTGACAAGAGCAGGCATGGATATGGTAGGGCAGCCAGATATAGGATCTTGGAAGGTGGTTAGCTCAGTGCTCAGAGTGCAACAGCCAAAGTGGTATGCATGATTAGACTCCATTCTTTGCTGCCACCTGATCCAGCCATGAGCAACCATCTTCAGTACAGAAAATGTAGATAATTCTTAAAAAAAAACCCAAGACACTTTCTCTGAGCACCTGCCTGTGAGGACCATATCAGTCAAATGGCAGTATAGAGGTCAGTAGGCAGGGAGCTTGAAGGGTTGCCATGATAATATAAATGATCCACATTAAGAACTGATGTATTAAAGTAAAACACTGATATATTAGAGTAAAATTTGTGGGGAATTAATCTGTTTGTGTAATGCTACCAAGTCCTGAAACTTCGATCTTACTGCATTTTTATGAATATCTAGCTAAACAATTACACCCAGTCTTGCTGGTGGGCCAATTCATAGTGGACTATTTATTCTACCAAAAGTACTAAGATTATTTTCTCTCAGTATTTTGGTTGAGGAATGTAACAAAGAATTTGGATGAAATTTAGTATTAATGAAGACTGTGGTAATGGCTAGGACCACCTTGTTTTATTTTCCTCCTCCATTCTTTCATACTGTATGTCCTACTAAATTAATTAAAAAATTGGGGAGCCCTCCAGTGGCTAAAATTATAGAGACTAAATTACCAGTGTGTTATAGAGGTATCCAAACATCTGATGGTGTCTTCCAACTTCACAAAAATCCATACAATTTTAATACAAAATTTTACAAAGCGTTATCTTTTTACTGAAGATACAATTTTTGAAAGGTCAATCCAGTTAAGTACCTGTGGAGGTACTTGAGGAAAAATTTCTGTAAAAGTTCTTTTTAGAAAATACCCCCAAACGCAATTATAAGCTCAAGTTCTCAGAGATAGCCTTATAAAGGTAAACATCAGGGACTTGAGAATGTTCTGCATTTGGCAATAAAATTGCTCTCCTTCTCCTCAGACTGGTGCTTGGTATTCTTTTCATTTAAAACAAAACCAAGCCAAACCAACCAATCTCTGTGTGTGTGGGCAATCATGACTCTTGGACAGTCTCTACATTGATTCTTTAAAAGCCTATATATTGCACATTTATCCAGAAATTATGCCAACACAGTGTTCTGTTAAAAGAGAGAAAAATATGCAAACTCAACACAGGTTTGCAGCCCAGCTGTAACTCATTGAGGTAAAGAAAAAGAATTGAGGGATTCTGCTCTGGATCTTCCTTGAGCTCACTTCTAAAATGCTCATTGATTTCCATGAGAAGAAACTTGGACAAAAAATCTGTAGGGAGGTGTTGCAAAAAACTTTTTTTTTTTTTGTCCTTAAGAGAATGTCTATCTCCTACTACATGCTACATATTTCTGTTAGACCATGGACCTAAGCACAGAGGGAACATAAGTAAGACTTTTATAAATGAGGACATTTGGGATCATTTCATGTGTGCTTCATTCCAACCAACTGGAAACCCAATGCAAAGCCCATTTAAGTTGGTAACTTTTGGCTCAGGATCTTGGAGAAGGATAAATGGATCAAACTAAGAAAAATGCTAAATCTCCTTTTGGACTGGGAAACCATCTTTGCACGGGAAGTGGCTGCTGGCATGCTGGCCGTCTTTGCTGTCGAGTGGGGTGATGATACCCTGCCCAAAGCCTGCACTCCCAGTAATCTATGGCTTGTTGTCAGCTGCAGAGCAGCCATGAAGCAGAGCCAGTCTGGTCACTAGCCCAGAAAGAGCCTCCTGCCCTCTAATTAGCTGTGAACTAATGTTGGTGACTTGAAAGACCTCTCCTTGTATTTTTTCCCCCTCCTCTCAAGCATTGCAACAGGTTTCTCGTCTTGTATACTGCTCCATAGCCTACAGATTATCACAGCACTTTGTACCTAGTCTGAGACAATATCCCATTTCCCAGAGCCCACACGGTGGGACATGTGTCACACTCCTACCATAAAACAGGAAGTCTCTGACATCACACAGGCTTATCTCAGGGTACAATCACTGACCCTGGCAGTGATGGGCTGCAGGCAATGACAGTGAGAAAGTGGGAGAGTCAGCTTCAGCGTGATGGAAATATCTTGCTTCCCAAGGATGAGGATGGCCAAATTCTACACTGCACTGTGGCAGTTGCACCAGCACCAGCTGCTGCCATTGGTGAAGGGCAGTCTCAAAGCCCTCTCCTGATTGCCATAGCAGAACAAGTCCAAGAAAAGGAGGTGCACAGTGCAGCCTGTGAAAAACATAGAAAATAGCCTGGGGTGCCTATAAGTTGGAAATGGCCTGTGTCAAGAGCTGTCAAAAGCTGTGGTTGCCACAGGGATAATTGGTTTGTGCCAGCTGTAGTTGATGGGTACCAAGCTGATGAAAGGAGACAGGATAACATGCCTTATGTTGTTTAATTAAGGATTTTCTAAATCTGTATAAACTGAAAGCTCTGGATGCTGAAAACCACCCAAATACACCCCAATATTTGTAGCAATGGAAGAGTGTCGGGGAAAACGAGTTCCACCTCAAAAGTGCATGCACATACATAAAGCAACCCCTGTACAAGAAAAGCCATTTGGCGATGCTCTTGCCCCTTATTTCTCACCAAACTGCTCCCTTCAGATTAATGCTTGTCACAATCTTCCCTTATTGCAGGGGCTGCAGTCTTTACTTAATACCCTGAGGGAGGGACATCTTGGGTTATTTTGCACAGCACAAGTGATTGAAATACGACAGAAAACTGTTAACATGATCCCAAACTGCTGGCTCACAGCCCAATATCTTTTCTACAGTCATTTCAAAGAATGTGATTACTAGTATATCAGAGAGCTGCTCTGTATACCAAACACTACTTGAAGGACTGTAAAGAGATAAAACTGAACAATCAACAACCGTACACCAAAATAAGGACAGGTGCCTTAAGTGTGCTGGGAAACTCAGTTGTTGAGTTCTACTTTTATTGTTGTTGATGGTAGGTATCAAGAGGAGATGAATAGCTCTCAAATTAAATTTGCAGCTAATCTCATAGTAGGTGGCAAAGACTCTATCATAGAGGCAGCAGCCTTATCTGAAGAATATAGTAATAAAATCCAACCTGAACAACACAGGCTAATATACCCAGAAGAAATGAAGAATCACATGTAACTGATGGGGCTAGAGATGTTGAGAAAGTAACAATGTTGGAAAAGTGCTGGGGGAAATGATGTGTGGCAAAGCCATGAAACCGGCTGTAAACTCAAGTTGTGGCACAGAAATAAGGCTGGGCAGTCTGTAATAACAAGGCTCATTGTTGCAAGTCTGGGCAACATGTGAAGGGAGACATTCATTTCGCAGGACTGGCATGCTGGGGAAAAAAAAAAGATGATTGCTATACAATCAAATCTTAAACTTGTGAGGAAGAGGCTAATGATCGCTGAAGCATTTCTCCGTCACACACCTCCCTCTCTGAATTCTCCCTGTCCCCAGCTTACCCAGCTTTGCAGGGAAAGGATCTGCCCCATAGATCAGCTCTGACCCAGGAGGAGCAGGGATTGCAAAACTGTCCACTCCAGCCAAGGTCCCTGATGTAGAGTGCCCCGCAGCCCAGCTGTGCTCTGGTCATCAGCTGCAGAGGTGATGAGCATCTTCAAAAGAATGACTAGTGTTGGATGCAAAACTGGTCTCGCCACAACAGAGGTAGTGCTGGCACTTCATCACTGTGGTATCACTCTGCAAACGGCGCACCTGTCCTCATTACAAAAATGAGAGGATGGAAAAAGATTCAGAGATGGGTTAACCAGGATATTCAGAGGTGTGGAATGGCTTTTACACCAGGAGCAGCCACAGAGACCAGAACTCTCCAGCCCAAGAAAGGACATGTCCAGGTATTGATGAGCTCTAGATCCACCAAAAGGCTTGGGGGCAGGAGTAGGGAGTGACTGTTGGCTGTCCCACATGAGTTTGGTGTCCTTCCAGAACCCAGTGAGAGCAGAAGGTGGCCAGGATAGAAGTGTTGAAAGGAAATTGTTCTTCACAGAGACTGGGCAAAATATTCACATTGGATCAAAAACAGCTGGGTGAATTCACATACATCCACTGCAGCTTCTAAAAACCAGAATAACCCTTCTGGATTAGGACCTGCAAATTTTCGAAGGCTGGAAGAATATTCTGGGAAAACACACCTAACCTGTTCTTGTACTCTTGTTTACATGTCCGCTACGACTGTGGTCAGAGGCTCAATACTGGGCCAAATTGACAAAGAGTCTGACTCAGTATGGCTACTCTGATGTCTCTGATGATATATATGTGCCACAGATTTCCCTGTACATTTCCTCTTGCCACAGCACAAGAGCTGCACCAAGCCACCCCGATGTCTTAATTCTCTCTGTACTTATTGCAACAGTTGGTCCTGACCAATCTACATGTTTCTGTGCCTCCAGTGACCATCTCTTTCAGTGCTCACTATCTTCTTCAAGGCAGGGCAAGCAATAACAGAGGAGAATCAGAGTATCAAAATTGTAGAAAAAGAGAGGTTTTCAAAATAATTTAGCACTTACACTTTTCTTCTGGTAAGAAATCTTCCTGGAAAATGATTTCTGGTTTTCTTCACTGAAGTCACTTGCTCTGAAAACCACTTTCAAATCTGGTTGGTGGTACCTCTGATTGTAGTTCCCACAGCCCCAGCCCTGACTGAGATAAAGCAAGCCACAGCTGAAACAGTCTTCAGGGTTCTCTCTACAACTTACAGGTGACAACTTGCTTCAGGTCCTAGACACTCCTCCACCTAAAAGAAATGGCTCTTGCAGAAGCCCGTCTTGTACCAACTCCAACCCCCCCATCCCCAAAACAAACATACACTGTTTCACTGCACAGTGCTACCTGGCTCAGGGTATCAGGTTATGACTGCTCACCTCTCCCAGGTGCACCAGGCTTGGATCAACCCCTTGTTACCTCACAGGTAGATCTGGCACTGGCAGCTCTCCAGGGTATGCACTGCACCTTTAGCTTCTCCACTGTTGCCCTGAAATACATTCTGGTTGCTTCTGAAGATTGTAAAAATTATCAGTAATAGGTTAAATTGCATGTTTTCTTCAGCACTGGGTCTGCTTACATATAATGAATGTTTATGAACTGAGAAAGGGATTCCAAATTTACAGAAATGCTTTGGTAATCCCAATCTTAATTTTTTTTTTTTTACCTGTAAGCTCTGTGATACCAATTTTATTGTGCTTAGGGGATAAATTTAACTCACTCGCACAGTTTTGGATGGGTTTGCTTTTATCACATTTAGAAACAGGGGACTAGTCCCCCCCTTACACTACTATTTCTTAATGATGCAATTTTGTCAGTGAAGATGAGTTGGTAAAGACATGAGGATTACATTTGAATTCAGCTGTATTTGTAGTTTAAACATGCGGGAAATGAGATGAGGGGAGGAAGAGCTTATGCTAATCCAAACAAATGGAAGAGCTCGTAACATTTTCACAGGGTTTACTTGAAATCACATTAAATTCTGTTTGTAACCTGATGCATCTGCAAAACTGAGGCTGCCAAAATATGCTTACCTGTTGTAATACAACTACTTCTGGGCTTTTAATGAACGTGCACAGCTACAGGGATGCTTAAATCATGTGCTGCATATGCAAAGCACAACAAAATCTATTAAACAACTAATCCACAAAGCCCATCTTTTAATTCATTCAAGTGGGCATATGAAATTAGAAAGACAGAAGTGACTAGCTTATGGTCCCACAGCAAACCTGCCTAGAGCTGGGATGACGGTACAGGAATCTGGCATTACCCTCCCAAGCCCTAAATGTCCTACCTGAGGTGTGGTGAGCCTGTACCTAGTCTCTCAAATGAGTGAGTGAGCAGTTTCAGCAGTGTTTCCCAGCTTCAAAGGAGAGATTACTTTGCAGAGAAAAACAATGCTGTCTGGGCAGCTAATTAATCACCCTTCGCTTATTTGAAAGGCACTGTAGGCCCTTCTTCCCACCACTAAATATCTGCTCATGTGCCCCTTTGGCTTGACTATTCCTGGGAGGTGGTGCTGACTCCCTATGCCAGCTGCTCCATCATAGTCATACTCCCAGGTGAACAGGACATCTGGCCTTGGAGCCAGTGGGGAAGCTGGCCTTGGAGCCATCGAGATGAAATCAGCTCCTTCTCCCTGAGGCAAAGATTTGACTTTGCTAGTGGTGAGGCTGACCAGAGCAGTGTTTCTGCAAGTGGAATTGACTGGTTTGAGCTAATTTCATCCTTTATGCATGAAGTAAAAGAAAACAGATAGAATACAGAGGTAGTAGAAGAAAATACCCTGCCAGGGACTGCTCCAATTCTGACTCCACAAACGCTGCCCAGATCTACAGAAAGAGGACACACTACATGTATTAACCTTTTCTGTTGGTCTAAGGATCATTTCTGGGAAGAATCAGAGAGGGCATCTCACCACATTGCTTATGGGTGGTTTTCACTGCTCCTTGGAAAGCTACCCCAACACAAGACACCAAAATGACACTATGCATATGTCCCTCATGCAATCATTCAAACTGTGCATGTAAAGTCCTTTTTTTGAACAGAAAGTGTTGTGTTGCTCTTTTTCCAGGAAATCATCCCCTCCATCATCATATGTGTTAAACTGATTGTTTCCCTATGAAAAAATACACATTTGGGATTTTTTGGAAGTTTTTTATCCACTTTAATTTCTATTCCTCCCCCTTACTCCTTTAAAACAGGCCTGCTGTCCTACATTTGCAATGTTGAAGAAAGTGTAATGACGTTTCCAATATTCAATATTTCTGTTGAAACCATCTTGAGAAAATAATTTTTAATTAAACACATTTACTATTTCTCATCTCTGTGTGATGTGCCTGATTTCCTAACTCCTCAAAATGACAAAAAACATTTGTCTGTTCAGAGATGCTGGCCCAAAGCCCATCACACCCACAGGCTGTAGTTTTATGATATGAAATGTTTGCCTAATTCTCCATACCATGGAATTATAACCTTAGTTTAAGGAAGAAGAAAAAAAATCTGTTACATAAGCAATCCCACCAGAACATGGAATTAAAGGACAAATCCAATCTAGGCAACTCAGAGGAGTGGACATGTATTTACTCTCTGAGATTACCTCTTAGCAAGTGCAAAGATACCACAGGGAGAGGTGCTGTTATAAAAAGAAAACACAGATTGCTGGAGCTAGAGCTGAACCTCTCCAGAGAATACCAGAAAATACTTCTGCCTCTGCTTTCTAGCACTTGTTCTCATGAAAATGTAGCAGGTACCCTGCACAACAAAAGGGCAAAAAAGACCCAAACAAAGGCCCATAGTACTTTATTTGGCAAGATGCAAAACATTCCGGGTGGATGTTAAATGACCCCAACTCTTGATTTCAGTGAAAGTTAAAAGTGCTTTGCTTCCAGGCAGACAGGAGAAGGAGGAGGATGTGCTCAGTTCTTTCAACAAAAAGCTCTACACATGCCATCTTTCTTCTCCTACGGATGGGATGAGACACAGGCAGTACTTCTGGGTGAGTTGTGGGTATTTCTGCAAATCACTTTAATCATGTTACAGCAATTTCAACAGATAACATGACAATTTTCTCCCCTTTTGCATGACATCTTTCCCCCCTTTCTCTTACAAATCACATGTTTGTGTCTTGTAGGTTTAGGAATATAATCATCACCCTACCACATTGCTTGGTACATTATGTTTCTTACACCTAATGTAATAATGTACTGATACTTCTTGGTTTCACTGTATCTGCTTTGCACTTGCTGATACCACAAACTACTCACAAACAATAGATTAACTGTTTCTGTAGGTTTCCTTTTCCCCAGTTTTGACATAGCATCTTCGTTTTGAATAAGTCAGTATTTTCCAAAATTTGTGTTTTTCAGGGTTGTCACATTCTGCTTCTCAGCATGCCCCAACATGCTCCTGCCTTGATCATGCTAGCAGCGCAGTGTCTTATCACACACCTCCCTCCCCTGGTGAGTTGCTGACCAGATGTTCCTATGCCTGTCCCACCAGCAGAGCCTGATTCAAAGGAAACGTCAAACTCCTGCCCAGGAATGTGCCATGACAGCCGGACACATGCAACTGCCATTCACCAGGAGGGCATGGTGCCCTATTTGTGCTGTTCCCCTTTGCATGGGATAAATAAATGTTTATTGATGGTAAGAAGGAGCACAAGGCTGAACTTGTCGCTGTGCAGCCATGGTTACAGCCAGGTGAGCTTGTGCAAGGGGAGGCGGGATCTGAGATGTGCTCAAGGGGAAGAGCTTGGAGCACAGCCCATCCCCTTTCCCCAGGGGAATGCTGTGACTGCACTGTCCTTGGGTTACCTGTGATCTCTCTTCTCTCTTTCACTTTCTGTTTAGCAATGTCACGAAAAGGTGGACAGCTTCTCCAGGAGAAGCATGACTGCCTCAAGTCCCATCTCACCACGTGTTACAGCCTGGGGAGCTGGGAGACATTGGCCTAAGCTGTCTTGAGGAGAAAGCAGCCCTTTATCTCCTGCGTGCATGAGCTGGCTACTGACATATAAGACCGAAATACTTCAAAAATACCAAAGGGAGGAAAACACAAAGATTTTAAAGCATTACGCTTCAGAAGAGAGTAAAGACTTGTAAATTTTTAAGAGAGAAGTGGCTTCTGGTATTCTGCCCTGAGATGGGAATGGCTTAAGGCACATCCCATCCCCAGTTTCTTTTGGGCTACTTTCCAAGCTTCCTGTTGGCTCACTGACTCCTCTGGCACCTTGCAGCTCCAGCACAGGTCATCAAGTCAGCCTGGGTACTACCCTGCCGGGGCACGGGCTTTCTTAAATGTGAATGAGCACAGTTGCCACTCAGAGAGGATTCTGAAGTAGCGAAGAGCAGCTGACCACACAGTGACAAGCACTGGTCACATGTCCTGGGTCCATGGCGGTGGCAGCCAACACAGACAGAATGCTGCCCGGTTTCAGCCCACTCACTGTTTTCCAGCCAGTGGTGAGCACAGCTACAAGTGGGTGGCCCTGCAGCAGTGCTAGGAAGGCATTGGACGGATAGAGCCCATGAACCATGCAATAGGATGTACGCTGCTTAAGGAGGAGACATCACTGTCTCAGGACTTTTCACCCTGGCCAGAGCCAGCCGCTGGTAGGTGCTTGGCCAGCAAGATGCTGGTGGGTGCTGCTTGCCAGGAGAAGAGGAAGTGCATGAAGTGCAGCCAGCCTGGGGTAAAGATCTGCCTTTGGCAAGGGTGTGTGGGCTGATGAGAAGAAGATCCAATTCAGGAGATCTGGTGTCTGCCACTGCAAGGGCCGGCACCTGTGTTTGGCCTCATGTGGCTGCTAGCCCGAGGGCTCCTCTCTCTGCTGAGCTACTGTTGGTGCTCCTCTTTGCTTGTGAATGGCTTCCTCCACAAACACCTACCAAGAATATACACAGCATATGCAGCAGGTAACCAACTAACTCCTGAAGACATGTGAATCAGCTTTTAGAAATGGCAGTAACTTTTTTCTCTTGTTTCTTTCATCTGTTACAGAGCTATGCTGCTGCCTTAAATCACTGACTAACTTTAAGAGAGTCCATATTTTTTTCATTTGAGGCTTGCAGGCAAAAGTACTATTGCCATGTACTGGGTTGACCCTGGCTGGATGCCAGGTACTCACTACAGCTGCTCTCTCACTCCCCTCTGCAACTGGACAGAGGAGAGAAAATATAATGAAGGGTTCATGAGCTGAAATAAGGACCAGGAGAGATCACTTACTGATCACCATCATGGGCAAAATATACTAAAATAAGGGATATTAATTAAATTTATTACTGATAGAATCAGAACAGGATGATGAGAAGTAAAATAAATCTTAAAAAAACCCACCTTCCCCCCATCCCTCCCTCCTTCCAAGTTCTACCTTCTCCCCTCCAGCAGCGCAGGGAGGCAAGGAATGGGGTCATGGTCAGTTGTTGTTTCTGCCACTTCTCAGGGAGAGTAGTCCTTCCCCTGCTCCCCGTGGGGTGCCACCCATGGGAGACAGTCCTTCATGAACTTCTCCAGTGTGAGTCCATCCCACAGGCATCATTTCTTCACAAACTGCTGCAATGTGGGTCACTTTTCCATGGGGTGCAGTTCTTCAGGCACAGGTTGCTCCAGCATGAGTCCCCCACAGGGCCATAAGTCCTACCAGGACTCCTCTCTCCACGGTCTGCAGGTCCCCGCCAGGACCCTGCTCCAGCATGGGCTTCCCATGGGGTCACAGCCTCCTTTGGGCATCCACCTGCTCTGGTATGGGCTCCTCCATGGGCTGTAGGTGGATCTCTGCACTCCAGTGGAGCTGCAGGGTCACAGCTGATTCACCCTGGTCTGTACCATGGACTGCAGGGGAACTTCAGCTCCAGCACCTGGAGCACCTCCTCCCTCTCCTTCTTCACTGACCTTCTTGGTATCTGTAGAGTTGTTCACATATTCTCACTCTGCTCTTCTCTGACTGTAATTTTCATCTGCACAACACCTTTTTTCTCCTTCTTAAATATCTTACCAGAGAGACGTTACTATCATTCCTGAATGACTCAGCCTTGGCCAGCAGCAGGTCCATCCTGGAGCGGGCTGGCATGGGCTCTACCAGACATGGAGGAAGCTTCTAGCACCTTCTCACAGAAGCCACCCCTGTGGCCTCCACACTACCAAACCCTGACCACGCAAAACCAATATATGCCTGTTAGATCAACTGGTATAGTTTGAAAATTTGCCAAGGTTTGGGACATAAGGTTTCTTTTTTAGGTCTGGAGTGGAAGGAGCAGAACTAACACATTTCTTTTGCAATACAAGTGAATCAAAGTAATTTCTTCTCTTGTTTTGCAAAAGCTTCATTATTTTTTGTACCTGATTTTCACATCAAGCAAAATATCAGAAAAAAACCCCACAATGTTTTCAGTTTTCATTACTAATGGAATAACATAGTCAAAAGAAGCATTCACAACCACAAATAATTTTGTAATGAAGATTATGTACTTATGACAAAAAAATGGGTGTTCCAGACTGGAATCTGTTAATGAAAACTCCTTGTTCAAAGAATATACTCTCAAAGCCATACTCAAAACCTATTTAAATCAGCAGTGATATGTCAATAAGATCTAAATGGCCTTTGAATGGGTTCCTTTTAAAAACAAAAGAAAACCTGGGACTGTTACAGTGAAGCTTCCCCTTCATTATCTTGATTAAGAATAATGATTGCAAATACTCAACTCCTTTGCTGGCTCTTCTTCATTGGCTCTTGCAAGGAGTAAAGCAAAAGTGACCGTGAATAGTAACTCTACATCTTAAAAGTTCAAAAGAGATGTGCTACCAAATACTCCAAGTTGCACTGTAAGGGCTCCAAGCAGCTCTGGAAGAGGGATCAGAAATGCAATTGATTCTCGCCCACTGCTGTAAATTCATTGTTTCTTTCCTGTCAGTCACTGTCAGAGGTAGTGTAGGAGAATGACTGAGAAGCAGATGGCTTCATCTAATAAATTTTGCAGGCTCATTTTTAAACAAGTGAGGCAGTCAGCACTGACAGTGCTACGTAAAATCCCTTCTGCCTGTCCCAATGTCAGCAGCAGCACTGAAAATGGGCTACATGTTCCTGCTGTTTAGTAGGCTGGTCCTGCCAGGACTGGCAATAGCCTGTTTCTCAGTTCCCACAGTGGTGGCACAAGTTTCTCTCTTGCTAGCAAGCGTCTCCTGGGGGTGGAGAGCTGAGTAGAAACCTGGTGGATGGAAAGAAATAAGAATATATCCTTATATAAGGAAGATGGTTTTTACAATGACAGTATTAAAACACTGGAGCACATTGCCCAGAGAGGTGGTAGATACCTCATCTCTGGAAATATTCAAGGCCGAATTGTAATGGGTCTTTTCCAACCCCAAAATATTCTATAATTCTGTGATGCTATGATTCTGTGATTCTTCAAACCATCAGCTTGCACCTACTTTGATGCTCACTGATACAATGGTATCTAGGATTGTCAAGTCCTCTTCAGTATGAATAAGCAAGGAGGATGGTTGGTGATTTTGCTATTTGGGGAAGGGGGGGAATGGCCTGAAGTTTTGTCAGGGGAGGTTTAGGTTAGATATTAGAAAAAGGTTCTTCATCCAGAGGGTGTTTAGGCATTGGAACAGGCTCCCCAGGAAAGAGGTCACAGCATCAAGCCTGACAGAGTTCAAGAAGTGTTTGAGTGATACTCTCAGGCACATGGTGTGACTCTTGGGGATGGTCCTGTGCAGGACTAAGGCTTGGACTCAATCATCCTTGTGGGTCCCTTCCAGCTCAGCATATTCTAGGATCTCCAGCAGCTATCCTCACCACCGGGTCAGGTCAGCCCAAGCTAAATGCTGAATATGCCTCCAAGAGCTTTTCCGAGCAGTGGTACTTTAGCATATGTGTATATGCATGTGTGCATTATCTGTGTGTGCAAGAATATTAGACAAGCTGTCTTTGCAGCTGTGCCAAGCACCTTTTCCCTGAGAAGAGTGCAGTGAATCAATTCCTGTTGATGGTAGAATGAAGGGGAGGGGAGAGGAATCAGTCTTCATGATTCCTGTAAGTGAAATATTTAGCATATTCTGAAGCCATAAGTTAGTTTTCGCACATTTCCCCCATTTTGTGAAGAAAGTAGTAGTGCATGCATATTCATGAGTATATGAAATTGATGGGGAATAATTATGCTATTCCGGGTAGTAGTAAAAATGGTTCCATTTTAGTCACTTTTAGCCTGAGAACCTCTGTGGAAATAGTCACTCAAATGTTTAGAAATTAGATTCCTAAAGAATAGAGGATTCCTGAAGTTTCTGTGTGTCAGAGTAGTCTCTCTTTTAGGAAGGTCAGAAGAAAGTGGACTCAATTTTCTATGTGTTTTTTTATTTTATATAGAATATAGAATATACTCTCAATATTATAGCTAGTATATATAATTATATAATGCATTTTACATACATATAATATTTTGTATTTTTTAATAAAACATACAGTGAAGCAGGTAAATTATTGTTACATTTGCTTTGCCTCAGCACAAGCAGTTCTGTGTTGTCAGCTAATGCAGGTGTGTTGCAGGACACACAGAAACTACCAGTATAACAGGGCAGCTGTCTGGTAGGACTTCACATTTATTCATGGGAAAAATGAAACATTTCAAAGAGCTGCTAACAGAGAAAACTTTTTCAGAGAAAAATCACTTAAAGATTTCTTCTTCAGCTCATATTGCAATTATATGAAAATTTTGTTTGATATTTAAGCAATAACTTACTAAATCTAAAATTTTCTTGGTTTGGTCTCTGTGTATATTCTTGTATAAAAGCAAACTATGTGGCTGAACATTCTTGAAAAGCTATTTTTGGTATGTATAACTAACCACAACTTGCAAATCTTACATATCGAAATGCACCTCAGCATTTCAAACATTGTTTGAATACCATTAAACATATAATCACTTCCAGGTTACAGAATGCCATCGTGCAATGCTACAGGTTTTAAACAGAGAACCTTTGCTGTGAAATCAGACTTGAAAAGCATGGCTATTGAATACCTGATCAAAGGGCTCTCTGCTCAAAAACAGAAAGTCCAATTCACTAGCAGACAAAGCAAAACAACTATGGCATCTCTTGTTTGCTTAGAGAAGCCCAGATCAGCATCAGATGTAATGGCTATACACATAATTAATGCAATTTATTCACTGCTGCCAGAAGACAGGGTTTCTAGATCATATGTTCATTGCTGGCCTCTGCTTCTCCATGCTTCACCTATTTGGGGAAATATTAAGTATCTATAAAAAATGCCCTTTATACCTTGTCATTTATTTCTAAATTTTTCTGTTAAAGATTAAAGGCAGCTAACACCTCCCACCTTCAAATAGGTATGAAATAGATGACAATTTTGGGACAGGGGAAGGCAAGAGAAAGAACTCACCTTTCTTAGACTTCATTTTTTGAGATCACTATTACAGTATTACAGAAGTTGTTTTGTGATAGATACTTTTGTTGATAACTGACTCCCCACACACTCTTTCCTCAAACTGAAGAAGAGAATCTATAACTTCAATGACCAAAAGTGTCTAATATATCCTCTATGCACCAGCACTCTGGATTTACAGGTATAAGCACTTCCTTATATAAATCTTCTCTCCTAATAAAAATAGGATAGGAAAAGATAGGAAAATAATGTATAATCCAAATCATACTTTTAATAAAATAGTAGTAGGGTTCAAACCCTTCTGTGTTCACATACAACATGTAAAAATGTCTTTGTTTTTGTGGAGAGACAAATAAGACCTACTACTGTATAACTTGCTTGCTTTCAATATACATCTTATGGATTCACAGTATACTTCATTACTGGTTATAGAACAAACCTTTGGGAACTGAAACACTTCTAGCTTATCCTAAGCAGAAGGTATAGGGGTTTTCCTTTTGTGTATTTTTCCTATAGCAGGTATTTGATCTATGAAAATAGGACAAGGCATGAAAGCAGGCCTGTGGACCTTCTTCCAGATTCAAGAGATTGGGTCTATTATTGTAATTTCAGCATATGTAGAATATTCAGTTATGCTCACAAAAATGCAGATAGTCAATCCTTGCTCCAGGAGAAATATGCTTCAAGGTTCTGATCCAGTTTATGGATGTGGGCAATTCTATTCTTGCAGGTGATGCTATTGAAATAAGGGAAACTTCTCTTCGGATGCAGTTTCTAGCAGCTGGAGACATGCTTTTTGGATTTGGGCCCTTGCATATTATTTGAAACATATTGTGATGCATTTACTCATGGTGGGTAACACATTACTCTCCGTGGACTCCCACTGACTTCAAGGAGTCTGCTTACAGCGCCAGGACCCACTCAGCAATCAAAACCTGGCCTCAGGCTCAATAGATATTAATACAGCAAAAATTAATTTTGAGCTGTGTTTGGGGACAGCCTTGTTCACCTCTGTGGGTGACAGCCATCAGTGTGTTTGGTGCTGCTTTCTAGATGTTCTTGATGCAGGAGAGAGGAAAATCATCATCAACTCTTCCTTTGAGGCTTCACAAATCATCGGGAGCTCTGGCAGAGCATTTCTCACAAGTTGCTATGTGCACCACTCCCATCTCTCAGGGCTGCAGACTTTTGGGTTCCTATCAGTGTGTCGCCCTGCCCCATTTATGAGCTTTGGTGAAGTTATTCCTTGCTTTCAGTGCATTTCAGGCCCTAGAGTGAGATGCCATGGAGAGCAGGATGAAGCTTCTAGCACAAATAAGGTCCTTACAGCTAAGTTTAGGGGAAATGCCATAATACTTGATTGTTTTTTTTCTTCTCAGTACTTCATTAAATTTCACTTCACTCTAGAAGCATAAAAAAATGATAGGATTGCATATCCCATTTACCAGGATGTCATTTCAAAGCAGCAAAGGCCTGCTTTTAAAAGGACATGAGCTCTCTTTGACCATTTTGTCCAAAAGGAGTACGTGCACAAAAGCCCATACGAATTTCTGTATTAAATTTCAGTGAAATACTAGTGGTTATATGGCTGCCTCACTGTAGAAATTTGAACTGTAAATGATGATGTGTTTACAAATGCAGGGACTTCATCCTACTGAGGTATTTGTCAACTTCTGTCAAAGTATAGAGAGGTATTTTTCACATCAGACACTTACACATTGAAACCATGATTGTTCAAAACAGAGATCGTAGATACCAACCAAAATCTTTCTTTTGGGGAGAAAGGGGAGGAAAAAGTGGATGAGAATAAGAGTCTCTTATTGTGTCTTACTCATCCTGGTGAAGAATAAGAGTGCAGTTCCATGCTTAAGACTGAGTTAAAAGTAATTGTCACTTTTTGGCTTCCAGTAAAATAGACCATATGTCTACACTGCAGCCACTGTAGGTCACATAAGTAAACCTGAGTTAGGCTTTAACTCGTTGGCTGGATACCACTCCCAGGCCTGTCTTGACAGCAGGGACCTCAGTTCAAATTCACCTCTCCACTCAGCCAGCTCCTTTGGCAGTAGTGCTGTGGCACCTATGGTCTAAGCAGGGCCTAAACCAGCTCATGGCTTTGTCTCTCTGACTCCCACCAAGGTGAAGAAACAGTGAAAATAGGGGGGAAAATGGGGAAAAGGAGCAGTGAAAATTACAAAACTCAGTATTCTCCTGAACAAAGACAGTCATGGCAGCTGCTCTGAGTTAACCACTGAGCCACAGTTCAGGACCATGACTCCCCTTGTTACTCAGTGATATCAGTCCATCGGTCCAATCAGGTTTCCCTGCTTCATTTCTCTCTTCAAGCATGGCAGAGCTGGCTGCCCTGTATGTTTTACTCCTGCTGATGCAGTGCAGATTAGATGAAAGCTGAGAGGGGAAAGATAATGACAGCAGCAAGGAACTCATGAGGGAGGAGTAAGCAGACCAAGGTCTTGTATGACTCACAGTGGGGCTTCAGTGCTCACCAGTAAATGTGGCCACTGATTACTATGACTGTATTTGCAATCTGAGGTGTAGGAGGCCATGGACCTCAATATGCACGAGCAAATGGCAGTGTCTGAAGGCTGGACCACTACAGCTTTAGCATAGTATGCATCTGTATTTCATTCCATGGGAAGGATCCTTCCATTAATTTCCCGCTAGAAGATAACAATGGTAGAATAGCCTGTTGTCACTTTTGGCACACTCTAATAGCAGTTACGGCCAACTCCTCACTCTCTTGTCAATTGATTTCTGGGAGAGTCCATGTTACATTTCTCTTGTTTACCAGACAAAGGAATACATCACCTGTCTGGTAGGTGGGTGCAGTAACTCCTGCACACAGAACAAAATAAACATAGTAGAGTGTTACATAGCTATGCCATACACTCTTACAGACACCACCAGATCAATATTAGGGTTATTCCAATACAGGATGGTTTGTCACAACAATCAAAGCCAAATGAGACCCACATTACCTCCTTCACTCACATAGCACACAGAGTTCCTGGCTTTCGTGTATATATAATTACTAAGGAGTGATTCAGGTGAAGTTTAGATCCTGCACTACACTTTTTTCACAGCCTACCCTTCAAGTTAGATAAGTAAATATAGAAATAACTTCACAAGAAAATTTGACTATTATGCTTTTATAAAAGAATTTCCAAAAAGTAACAGGTGACTAATATTACTGATGCAACACAAATATAATAGGTGAATTGCAGCAGTAAATCACAATCATGATACCTATGCCTTAGGGTATTAAGACGTGATGCAAACTTGATAGATTTAGAGACCTCTGATCCGTTTCAGGGACATGAAAGCAGTGTCTCATAAAAACCAAGGGGGGAAATGAAATAACACTGAGTTTTTAAAAAGCTGCTGCATTCTGCCACAAAAAAAAAAAAAAAAAAAAAAAAAGAAGGAAAAAAAAGGTCTTACCATATTTCTGATGTAACCATGAGCCTTCAGCACGAGATCTTGACATAGTGCTACTGTACTAAAATCCATATTGGAAAGTTTCCATGTCTCCTTTTTTTACTATTTTTAAGTAGAAGTTTAAACTTCTGCTTAAGTGGCCACAGATGAAATGACACACTACTTTCTAGGACACCAGTCCAACTGGTTCCAACTGGATATAAGGAAAAACAAATCATCATGAGGAAAATTAGGCATTAGAGCAGGTTACCCAGGGTTGTTGTGCAACCTCCATCCTAGGAGGTTTTCAAGACACAACTAGATAAAACCCTGAGCAACCTGGTCTGGTTTCAGACTTGACCCTGCTTTGAGCAGGAAGTAGGACTAGAGACATCCTGAGGTGCCTTTTGACCCAAACGTTTTATGTTCAGTTGAATAGCAGGTGATGATCCTGCTTTCTGGTGATGAACTTTTTTAACATGTAGAATGGGGTTTTCCTTTCTTATTGGGAAAAATAAAGCCTTTTAAATATTTACATGAAAATGGAAGGTGTAGGAATGTCAGCTACACCCACCTGAGCCTTCTGGCTAGGGTAGTGACTCAAAAGGTGGGAGACCCAGCTTCACATCTCTGCTGCATGACTCAGAGTAGAAATTTGCCCCCTGCATCACTCCAGGTGAGTTGCAAATGGCACACCATTTGGATCAGTGTTTGCCTCAGCTTGCTAGACATCCTTGATATGTTTGTGGTCACCACTATGTTTTTGGCTCAGCGAGGCAGCATGGTTTGGGGATTAAGTCCTAAGCCCTTTGGAATCCAGCAGTGGTCAAAGGTGGTACAGTGCCTGCTGTGGCTTGGCCCGGCCTCAGATTGCTGTAAGTTGTTTGTGGCCCTTTTTTGTTCACAGGGCAGCTCTCTTAGATGCCACAGTAGCTCAAGCAAGGTCATGTTGCTGATTTCCTCCTTCTCCTTAGCACATAACTGGCACAGTCTGGTTCTGTAAGGTAAGTATGGGATAACAGGAGATGTCAGCATCCAGATCAGTCTCCTTTGTCACCTTGCAGACAGCAAACACAGACTGCAAGGGAGCCCTAAGAGAGAGCAATGTTTTCAGCATCTCTAAGAGCACATTCAGTGTCACTGGAGGCTGGCTATGCTGCACAGAGCCAAGAGGTCCCTATGGCTAATCCTACCGCTAAAACTGTCTCCTTCTTTGCCCTCAAGTACAGCATTTCACCTCTCTGTTGCAATTTTTTCATCTGTAAAATTGGGATAATGACATTTTGTTAACTTGTAGGACTGCTGTGAACTTTAATTAAGGTAGGGTTTGTAAAATGCTTTAATGAGGGAAAGCACTAAGAACAAGTAGATTATTTGGTTAAGCTGGCTGATGTGGTGCTGCCAGACTTGCCTAAATAACTCAGAATCTGTAGGTACACACTGGAGATTGTTATTCTGTACACCTTCAAAGATAAGCAGTGCAGGGTTTAAGTCTTGAGGAGGCAGGATTCAGTTTGGGGATGCGTTTTCCTAAGCAGACTAGTGTACAGCACTTACACAAAGGGACCACAGTGGGTCATATGGTCCTACCCGCTCATGCAGGGTCATCCTACAGCACATGGCACAGGATTGCATCTAGACAGTTCTTGAGGAAGACACCACACTCTCTCTGGCAACCTGTTCCACTGCACGGTCACCTACATAGTAAAGAGATTCTTCCTCATGTTTATGTAGAACTTCCTTTGCTTCAGTTTCTGCCTATTGCCTCTCATCCTATTGCTCAGCACCACTGAGAAGAGCCTGGATCCCTCCCCTTGACACCCTCTCTTCAGATACTTATAGACACTGATGAGGTCCCCTCTTACATTCACTGCCCACCTTTTTGTTCTTTATTTTGCAGACTGCAAACAACTTTGATTTACCAAGAGTCACCTTAAAATGAAGTACAAATCCAGATGGTAGGATAGTCTGCAATACCAAGGACTGAATGCACAATATGCTTTCCAATCCCCTCTTTCTGTGTGTAGGGAAAGCCACAGGTATATATTCATTACAGGTAGGATACCTAACAATTTTTGTACTGCAATGGCAGGTATTACAAGACAATAGCCTTGCATTCAAATGCTTTTTCCTTAGTGTGGAAGCAGGAGTTTTGTGATGAAGCTGCTCTGTTTTGCTGTCACCATGCAGCCACAGACGCTCCTCTACCTTGGGCTAAAATTTGCATAAGGTGGCTGAGGCACAGTTTCTTGTAGGGAAGCAAACGATATCTCCACAGTGAGATGCAGGGAGATGGAAGGGATTGCCCTGCCTGCAGTCTCCAGCTCTTCACATGTGCTCACACTTCACGTCACTATTTTCCCTATGCTGGATAGCCAGACATCAAGGCTTTGGGTATCTGGCAGTTCTCAGCAGAGGGGTGACTGTCACATAAATCCATTCAAATACAGTGTCTCACAGGTGTACATCTATCTGGACACTGTCTTTCATTTTGCACCTTGCAGCAGGCAGTGGGCAGGTGATAACCATTATCCTCACATCTTTCTTCCAGTTTCTTTGCTACTTTCTGGGCCCAGAAAGAATTAACTGCTGTGAGATACAGTGAAAAACTGAGCAAGTCGATGGAGAAGGGCAGTCCAGCAACAGTCAGGACTTGGACTAGCCCTTCGAATCTGACAGCCAAAGGTAATTCAGGCCCAAGCTGTGACTTCTTTCCCTCAGACTGAAGGAGGAAGACAGTCACAGGGATATTACAGGGACAGTGTGTTTCTCTGTGGGGATAATTCATTGTCCTTCTTCTACACTTACTGAGGTGTAGGTGTCACCATAGCCTTGCTCAAGGAACATGGCCCTGCTCTGCTCCCTCCCTGCTCACTTACTGTGTGCTTGCATCCCTTGCATGAGAAAAGACCAGTCCCTCCAGTCAATTCATCTGGAGCAGTGGTGAGGCCTGGGACTCCATATTCTTCTCTGAGGAAGATTTAATCTGTCTGGCTCTTAGTACCACCCTGTTGCTCTTTGATCAAAGATTATTCAAGCTATTATTGAAATATTGTGCTCAGACTTCTATTATGGCTGGCATTCACAGCAACAATACTCCTCACTAGTTGAGCAAATAATGTCGAGCTGTTTGTTTTAGACAGAATTCCACATATTCACTTTATGTTACTTTCACACTGCTGATCAGGAACAATGATACTTGTCCAGGGCTACAAATAATTACTGGGAATCATATTTCAGTGACATTTCCAGCAAGCTTCTATAGTGAAATTCCACTTGCAGTACTTCCAATTCCTAGGCTTTTCTTTAGGAATCAGACATCTGACCGGCTTTGGAGTTTTGTATTCTGATGAGTGCCAGACTTCCTCCCTGCATTTCCATTCTTTAAATTTTAACCATGTTTGCAAAATGTCAGACATCTAAATCAGTTTGTCTTTTGTCAGATATGAAAGATTATTGTCTGGAAAGATCAGTAGCCACTAATCTAGCTAAATCCATGCTATTTGTTTGCTAGTTCTACTATAGATACCTTGGCTTCCAGGTATTCTCAAAACTAAGCACTAGCTCAATATCTCCTTTTATTGTGAGATTGTTCAGAGCAGTGGATACAGAGTCAGAGTAATGACCACAGACCAAGACTAAGGATTTTAAATATTTGATATTGCTGCTCAGTTTAGATATGGACATGGCATATATGGACATGTATTTTCAAAGCAGAGATTCTCAGTTCAACCTGAAAAATCAAGCTGCTGAAGTGAACCATGTCAGGCTTAACAAATTAGTAAATGCTATTGATAATCATGGACTTAGAGCAAAGTGTCTGACAAGTTTTTGTTTGGGTTTGCTTTGGTTTATTTGTGTCAAGTGCTCCTGAGAATCATAGAATGGTTTCGATTGGAAGGAACCTTAAAGATCATTTAGTCCCAACTCCCCTGCAAGGACACCTTCCACCAGAGCAAGTGGCTCAAAGCCTTGTACACTTCCAGGGATGGGACACCCTGCTTCCCTTTTTTGTTTGTTTGTTTTTATTAAGGATTTCAGAATGATGTTTCCAAGCTATACTTTGGAAGAATAAGAGCACTTCAGCTGCTGCCCCACTTAACAGAGAGTATTTGCACTTGTCGGGATTCATCATGCATTTGGAAACTGCTGTGTGGCAAATCTAATAATCCAAATTATTGTTTGCTAATCCAATTAGGCATTTTAATTAACTGTGTGAAATTCGGTGCTGCTGTGAGGTTTTATACATGCCTTTTGGTTCATTTTATTTTCTAATTTTTAGGTGTTATCAGATGACAGAGCTCTAGCTCAGAAAACAAAGGTGAGGTGACTGCATATTGACATACTGAGTGGGTAGCTTTCAAACATTCACGTCACTTTTCCCTGAACAGCCAAGTCAGATAAAATTGCAGGTCCTATCATCAGCAAAGGCATCCAGTCCATTTTTCTGCCACTGGCTCACTCCTGGCTGTATATTTACTTCGGTTTCCTCGTGATTGTCACCTAACGTTCAAATCTGCCCAGAATACTCTTATGGGATGTGGGCCCAAACTGATATGAAAGATTTGTTACATAAACTAGAAAATACCAGAAATAGACTGAGGGAGTGCACATGAACTCTGTTAATTCCACCTAAATAAGGCAAACTGAAGTATACCTAAGATGCAGTTGCTTTGTACTTGACAAAAGAGCAGTACTATTCAAGCACACCCTTCACTCCACACGTCTTGCTACATGTATTGTTATGCCTGTGGGACGGACGGAGGAGTAGAACAATAACTCCCTCATGGCCACACATGAGGACCCTTTCTATTCATGTGAGAGAGAGAGTGATCCACACAACACTCTCTTCTTTCTAAGCAGAGCTGGAGGGAGGTAGAGAACAAACCTTCCCAGGCAGAGAGGTCTGATGAGCTGATACATCCCAGTGTGCCACTTTCAGGGCAACCAACTAGCTAGCAACCAACTCAGCTCCAAGAGTGTAACCTTTCCTTTTCCCTATACACAAATAGTGCTGCTTCTGAACCAACAAAAAGCGACTGACCATCCTGTTAGGCAAGCAATATGACCATGACTACTCCTCTGCTTGTAGATGGGATATCAGACTTTGCCCACCACTAGCTGGATGGAAGCAAAAGCAGTATGACTCACTGCAGGCACAGGAGTAGGACAGGCACCCTTCTTTCCTGACACTTCTCAGGAGGAAGACTAGCATAGCTTTAACTCCTTTCCATGCTGCTACAGCAACACCAGCTGCAAAGAGAAAGAATAGAAAAGCAGTTCTATATTTCTTTAATTTTATTATTTGGAGCTTTACTCATTTCTTTGCCAAGTTCATATTGTCAGATGAATTTAATTATTTTAAATATTGATTCTTTTATTTTTAATTTCTTTCATTTTGAATAACCTTATACCTCCAAAATCTCCTTCAAATCTCCCTGTATCAGGAAGACTAGAAAGGACCAATTTCCTGCTGTGATGCGGGATGTTAGACAACCCTGCTGCTTGTTGGGTGAAGAGCCAGGTTCCATGCTGGCAGTGGGATTCTCATCAACTCCTGATTGAGATTTGTAAAATTATATATTAGCTGATAGGCAAGATCTATAATTGCTCTATTAACTATGACAGCCAAAGGAGGCAGTAGGAAGATTCCAGCCAGAAAGCAAAATGCAGACCATCATTCTTGTTAGTATGATCATTAGCTCTGTACTGAATCAGCATTTCGGATGCATTTTACCTGTGACTAGACTTCAAGGCCACCCACAGCCACCACAGCCAGTTACCCATCTGTCAAAATGTATTTCTGCTGTGGAAAGATCGGTGTTGGTATTGCACTGTCTGCTCAGCCAGTGGTTATACTCCATACAAAAGGTTATTTAAGATCAGGAGTGTGGCTACCTCCCTGCTCACCCTTTCCCGCCACCAGCAGCAGAAGCATCCAGGGAGCTCTTCGCACCCTTTCTGATGCTTCCTCTGTATCTCAGAGCTGGAGGTATTACCCCTGGACGGCTCCCAGCTCTCCCAGTTGGCCGGGCAGAGCTCCAGTTTGGGATCCAGTTTGGGAGTGCTGCCAGGCTTATCTTATCTGCGGAGTTTTTTGCCTGAAGCCAGGCCTGAAGGGTTTTCAATTCTCACATGTGAGTGGGATGTTTTTGTCTGACTTTTTACCAGAGGAGGCTATATTGCTCTGGGTTCGCTTTCTTGTTTTTACATAAATAACTCTCTAGTCTATGTAGATATGCCTCCAGGCAGGTATAGGTACATTTTAGGAACTGAATAAATACCTTAACTACACATTTGGTCTTGGCAAGTAGGGAGTTACTTCACCAGGCAGGACGGAGACAGCCTTTGTTAGGTAAGCAGATAAGAGGCAATTTTCCAGAGATACACTTCAATTCTAACTTATACCTGACAATGTTACTTTCTGGGCTATCTGAAGCCTGTAAAGTAATATCTTTCTGTCAATGTGCTTGAAAAATTCCAGTTTCATCTTTATGAAAAACTCAAATTTCCATGATTGGGCCAGAGAAAGAATAAAATTCATGCTTAGTTTCAGCGTTTGAGGGAAGGGTGATGTGCAAGAAGCCATGACAAGACATTCAGAGAGAGCACTCGGTGACACCAGGCACTAGGCAAGGCTATGCACTGTCTCATTTCTTCTGTTGCTCTTGGAAAGTGAAAGAAGATCACCTTTTCTTCCCATGCCTAAGGGGGTCTTTCACAGAAACCGTCTGACTGGCCAAGGGGCCAGGTGTATTCATCCGAAACACAATTCTCTGAGAAGTTGGTCCTTCAAAGAACTTGTGCATCAACAAGTAAACACTCATCTCCATCCTATTTATTTTTTTTGACTTGAGCGGTGAGTCTTCCTCCCACAGTGAAAGAACCCTTGGTAACCTCCTGCTTGGGAGCCCAGCCGCTCCTAATATTAGCTTGCGCCATTATGCAAATGCAGCACTGGTGTTCCCACAGTCTGGGGAGGGACCCAATCCCAGCTTCCCACTGCATCCAACAGCTGCCTACAGCCTGGGCTCTGCCATCACTGAAGACTGTATCACTGTGATCAGCATTTGTCTGTACTTCAGTTCTGATTTGAGTTTTGCCAGCTTTTCTCACTGGATGTACTTGTTGCAGCTCTGTGTTTGAGAGTCTCTCTCTGCTCCAGTTTTCAAATGCAATAAAACATTAATTGCTGAGAATACAGAACATCAACTGCTAACATTTAAGAGAGATGGTGAAAGCAAGATTTCAACCATAATGCTTTATCTCAATGTCTACATGTAAACCTAATTCAGTACATTTCTATTTACCTTTTCTGGATAACTGTGTAAACATGCTCAGCAATTTCAAAAGACATTGAAAAACCACAAACCCCTGTTTTTTTAATTTTTTTTAATTTAGTCTCCCATCAAAGCCTGTGAAGACATTAGAACTCCTGACAAAAATAAGCAGCCCATTTCTCCACATTCAAGAGCTACACCAGTAGCACACTGAAACTCTTTTTCTCTCAGGTCATATAAATTATATTGGCTCCATTTCTCCAGTAAATAGGATCCTAGTTTGGACACACTGGAGCTTGAACATTATGGGCTTCCAGGCTGATAGCTGCTAGTGTTTGTCTTGATGGTCCTGGGGTAAGTTTTGGGCCCTGGCTGAGATGGTAACATGGTGCTATACCCCTGTGGAGGACCAGGTCTAGCAGAGTTGAGATCTCCCTTTTCTTCCCACCTCCCTTCAAAAGGCCGCCTCACCTCCCTCGAGTGCAGGAGGGGAGCAGTTGGTATCCTTCACCCTACCATTGGTCCTCTTGCACCATGCAAAGCAACCTCAACGAGAAAATGTTTACAGCCTAGTCTGTTTTCCCATTTAATTTTGCTCATCTATGATGGTGAGAATACTTAAATATCCAAACAGAGAATACTTATGGTTGTCTGCCTGTTAGCACAATTTTTTTTTATGCTTGCCTCTAAAACTGTAAACATGGGAGTCAAACATCTGTTGTGCTTTCAGCAGGAAAAGGGATTACAGTGAGGTACAACTACTAACATTTTCTTTATTTCTAGCTTGGATTTTTTTTCTTTAATTGCTAAGAGTTTTAACACAATGATCTACACAATATGAAAGAACTTACATTTGAATAGGCTTACAATTATTTTCACTATATATTAACAATTTGAATGACACATGCCTTGCTCTTTCATGAGCTGCCAGGGTAAAAAAATTCCGTCTAGCCCAGCAAACTTCTCTCTGCATGGCTTCACACCAGTGAACAGGAAAGGAACACTCCGCGAATCTCCAAGCTTCACCTAAAGCCACCCAGTGACTTTTCATGTCTGCAAGTGATCCCATCTATCAGGGTGTAAAACAGATATTTTCTGTGCTGCAGCTGTTAGAAGAGTTCATACATTTAAACTGTCGAAGGAGTCAGAGTCATGCCACTGCATTCGAAATAAATCTGCACCCAGTCAACTGAGTTCAGGTGGGCCTGAAAGCATGCCAAGTATTTTGGAGCAAATATGTGGGGATTATTGTTCTTATAAAAATGATGGTATGTAAATGGATGTGTTAATTTCAGGCAGAATTCTCTGTATCAAGTCATGTTTGTTTTTAGAGTGACTTTATTTATAGACAGATTTCTTGCACTCTATAACTTGGACTACACTTAAGGGAAATAGAGTTAAATAGTTGCTTCCATCTCTTCAGCAATGCATTATAATATTGCCAAAGTTATCAAGCTTTCTTATGAAAATATCATAAAAATATTTCTTTATAATTAAGCATTGGGATACATATAAAGGACACATATGACATTAATCATCCTTCTATGTTTCTTTTTTTAAAACTCATCCTGTTCAGGATGTGCTAGCCAGCACTTTGTCATTATGCAGCCATGTCTTCTGAGCAGAAGCAGCCTTTGATGTTTGTGTTTTAGAGGAAACATGTCTTTATGTATCACTGACTTTAGAAAGATGAGGAAAATAAATTAATTTCTCTGCATGCTTGGGACTCACTGTCTTTCCTCCTGTTGAAATTCACAGGATAAAAATTTCCTTCCAGTGATATAAGGAGGATCTTTCTGATCTTTCTGCATACTCCACTACTTTTGGTTTCAGGAAAGAGCATCTGCAAACTTGCCAGAAGTTTTTCCCAGTGACTCCGACTGGTGAATTGCCATAGGCATGGGAAGATCTCAAGAGAAAGGTAAAATGAACCCTTCTCTACCCTTCAGCAGCATCATGGGTCTTTCTGTGGTCTAAGTGTCTCTCCACCTTACACTGCTATCATCTGACAGTGGATGCAAAGAGGCTAAAAATACTGTTATATAAAAATGTGTTTATGTGACAAGAGAAAGAAAACAGACTCAGAAGAACATTGGAGCTTTCTGATGCCGTCATTGCCGGATGACACAGGACAGTGTGCATAGCACGGTGCTGGGCAATAATAAAAAGAAAATGTTGGGCAAGAAGGAGCCTTTGTTGACAGTACATATACATATTAATATTTGATGGAGGAGGGGAAGGAGAGGAGAATTATTTGGATGAGATTTCCTTCAGCTGGTGCTGTACTTCTTATGAAACAAAAACCCCACAAACTGAGTAGAAAAGCAGCATGTCAGGAAACTTTAGTGATCAAATAGTCACTTAAATCTTTAAAATATTTTTCCCCTCCAGGTCCCATATTACAAAGAGATACTGTTTTCCAACCCTACCAGAGATTTTTTTTTATTTACTGGAATAAACTTGCATCTGTGTCTGACAACCAGACTTGGAAGTTAAAGTCCATGTACACACAGGAGAGGATTGTATGCTTACCTGTAGCTTTGTCATACAACAGAAATGAAAAGCCATGCTGTGGGATGAATAACTGATTCAGTCTTCCTACAGTTTTCCTCTTGCAAACACCTATGCAGTTTTACCATTGTGGTAAAGATTCTTGTTCATTACAAAGTAGATAGTGTTATTTCATTTTATACTCAGGTTATCAGACAGATACAGATAACATTTTAATTAATATTTTCATGTTCTAGAATGAGCTGTTAGCTGTTTAGGAAAATGCAGTTTCGAAAAAACAACAGAACACTTCTACTTGATGAAACAACTTTCTAATATGTCCAAAATTTGGTTCCACATCCCTCTGGTTTCAGCAAAACCTGTGCTAGATAATGTAAGTTTACAAATTGGAAATAAAAGTTGTCTTCTTTTTAAAAAAAAAAATTACTTTTATTTCACCTATATGCACTGATAGTTCAGTCTTTCAGATCTTTTTTTTTCTTCCTGTTTCCTTGTTAATGGTAAACACAGGACAAATAAACTGACTCAGCAGCCATATCAGTGGCTGCATCTTTTTCTTTTCTGTTGCGTTTCCATTTTTATTCCCTTAGAAATACTTACTTTTCTCGACTCTTCATTTTTTGACTAGTTGGTGTCCAATAAGTTCCTCCTCTTGAAGTACAGCACCTGGGCCTTCTGTCCCTTGGTCTCTGAAACAATTCAAAAGGTGAAGAGTCAAAGTCTCCACCTGAGAAGAGGATCTCCTTTCTGCTGCCAGCCTAACATCCTAGCAGTGGAGTATCTAGAGTATCTGACTTACACTTCTTTTCATTATCCAAAGCTAATGTGATGCTTATTCATTATAACATTCACCTTGGTTTATTGCCAGGTTGATTTTCAATACATGTTGAAGGTTTCCAACACTTTTCACAACTGGTTCATTGCCCCATCAGACCTATACAAGGTCCCATTCAGCATTGCAGTGTCAGTCAAAGGTATTTCTGCTGCAAAATTCAGACCTTATTTATTCCTGCACAGCACAAGAAGCCATGGATATCTATTTTCAGTGAAGATATAATTAAAATATACATAATTACTGTTAGAAAATACTTCTAGAAAACAGTGTTTCATCATGTGATGCTTGTTTATAGCTAATATTCTGAGAAGTCTTCTAGGCTCAGCAAAGATTAAAATCAAAACTGTTCAACAGTGGAAAGATGCTTCAATTTTTCAGCTGAGCATCTGTTATCTTTGCAATTCAACAAAGCATTGAAAACGTTTTTCATTAATGCTTTAAACCTAATCATGGGTTTAAAAATAAATATTTTCTATGCATTGAGTTCAGTACAAACCTGATAAAATTCTCACTAAAGGAAAGAACATCTGATTAAGTCATACTGAATTTGCTTATTAGATGGACAAGAGGCATTGCAAAGTGTTCACTCAGCAAGAAATATTTTCTTTCTGTAGATGTTCCAATGGGAGAGGTTTTGCTCTTACATCTTTATCAACAAACCTCTCTGGATATGCTAGAACAGCTCTTTGAGTGGACACACTTATTCTGGAATGAGCTATTATTTTATTTATTCTAACAGAAAATATTGGGGTTTTTTTTCAGTATATAACGATTAACATGAACACCAGTAGGTGCCTACTGTAACACTGGTATTCCAAATGGAGAAGTATTAATTTTTTTTTCTTAATGGAGGTCTTTTGTAACACTTGGAGTAGAGCATGATAAAGGAAAGTCCTGACTACCTACAGTCACGTGGTACCTTTTGCAGGAATACATCCACTTACGCCAGCATCATGGCCATATGATTTGCATAACTTTCTGCCTATTCAAATGCATATTTCCATTACAATTGCAAGAGAGAGAGTTTTAGCCTTTTTCTTTGCTCTTAAACAGCTGCTGCGTTTCAGTGTTGGTGAAATAGTTCTACATATAATTTTCCTTTTTTTTTCGTGAAAGTGCTTTGGGATCTCTCTAGCTGAAAGATGGCCTAGAAATGCAAATTATCCTCAGCCACGTAATTCACAATTACCTTTGCATTTTATTCTTAATCTGTATCTATATATATAACAATACTGAAAAACAATGACATTAGACCTGTTCATACAACAGACATGCTTTTGGTGGAAATAAATAGAGAGAAAAGCCAAAAGTATTACATGAATGTTGTAATCCAATGAATGCTAATGCTGAAAAGTATCTCCTTTAATGAAATGTTTAACAAAACAATTTAATTTCATTTATATGTTTAGAAAATAATACCCAAAAAATTAATATCCAAAAGCCTGAGTGAACATTTGTCATAACTCCTCAAGTTTCTTCCCCCCCCCCCCAGTTTTATTACCAAAGACATTTGGGTTTGCACCAATACTTGCTCTTTGAATCTTTTTATGTAAGTTTCGACTAAGTAATGTCTGTAACAAAACATATCTTGGCAGAACTTCGCAAAATATAAGCCTGTTTAAGTTACTCAGTAAAGATAACATTTCTTCAAAACTGCAGAAAAAGAAACTCTATCTGCATGCAAATTAAATTTAGAACACTCCTTTGCATAGAGTGAAAGTCTGGCAGGGCAGGAAAAATCCATAAATGTGATTGCTGTGACAAAGTAAAACAAGAAAGAGGTCTCTGATGTCCAGGAAGCACATGTTTGCCCACTGCAGGAGAAAAGTCTTCACAGAACTGTCTGTGGCTTGCTCCCCAACCCCATTACACGGCTGGCTCCATTTCGAAGCTTTCCAAAAGCTTTCAGATAGGATTTGAACAAAACCAAAGCTCTGAATGAAAGAGCAAGAATAAAGTGCTTATCAAACTTTTATGTAGTTATTTAGCCATGACCAACAACAGTGTCTGTAATGGTTACTGATTCCTCATCTTGCTGCTGCTACCCCAATGTCAGCAGCAATTTTGATAAATGCTCTCCCATTTATACACTGCTTAGCACTATGGCAAAGTCATTGGTAAGACTTGTTACTTGCAGGGACTGCTATCAGAACTTCAGTATGGGTTCGTACAAGTGGTTTGCCTAGGTCACCACCTTTCCTGGGGTAGTGATCAAATCATGACTCCCAGTGCAGACTGAAGCACTTCATGGGAGGTGAATGTTGCAGTGGAAGACTATTTTGATAAAGATTTAAAAGTAATGCTCTTAACTACAGTGCAGACAAGGACCATGGCAGTTTCTGCTTGTGTCTCTCATTGGAAAGTCAGCAAGCAGTAGACACTGAGGAGGGACTGCATGATATATGTACCAACAAACCGAATCCCTTTAGGGTTTGCCCATTTGAACATGGAGAGAGGATGTAGATAGGTGGAACATATAAGTATAAATCTGAATTTTTGTAAATGTAAATGCTAGTTTAAATACCTCTCATCTTGTATCAAGGCATCCTCAGTACCCACAGTTGTTCAAGGTTTTTGTTTCAGGGCTAAAGATAGCTCTGCTGGTAACATGAGACAAAATAACGGTGGAATTGTTTTACTCCAAGAGAGGCTGGCTACTAAGGAACCAGCTTTATTTCCTCCCACCACCAGTTCCTTCCAGAAGATCCTTTACTGTGAGTGTTATCTCATATTTTTTAACATGAGATTTAACAGGACTTCAGCATCTCTATAGGAGTTCTGTAAATACAGGACTGCCTCTGGGGTATGGTCGTTGGCCTGCATCATGTGTGCTGCTAATGCAAGTCAAGCGAGCCTAGGTTTATACATTTTAAAATATCAGACTTTTGTTTTCATGACAGAAGTTGAAAGATACTAAGGGCTGAAGTCTCACAGTTTCAGAGTAAAGAAGATTTTTATCATGGCAAAAGACTTACTTGGTTTTCTGCCAGGCCAGTCCCAAGTGATGCAAGACCCGTCTTCCACCCCAATCTCCTTTGCACCGAAATTGCTGTAGCTCCCTCAAGAGATAACAGTATTTCTGCTGAATTTCCAACCATTAAGATTATTTGTGCTTCTTGCAGCATGTAAACCAGCTTTATGGGACTGGGCTATATTCACAGTGTTCAAAGCAGTGAAAGAACCCCAAGGTATGCTGCACCATTCAGGATCTGAAAACAAATTAAAATTCTGCTCCTAATGCAATGAAAATAATTAGGAAAAAAATCCCCAAACATAATCTGTAATAAATGTCTACTCTTGATTGTTAACATTAGCAGGCAAAGATTAGCACCTTTCCACTCTGTTTCTATAAAAGCTCCTTTATGCAGCCATGAAGTGCAGAAGGGCTGCAGGTACATCTCTGCCAAAGATCATGCAGTTTAGTGACTGTCTTGGCTGATGAGACACTTCAAGACCTGTTTCAGGGCATTGAAGGAACACGGAAGAGGATGCAGAAGCAGCAGGCAGTTACCTAATACTATCAAGTCTCAATAAAAAATGACAAGCTGAGACATTTTGGCAGGCTTTCTGAATACCTAATAGGACAATGCTTGTGTAAACGGGCCTGGAAGTAAGGTTAAGGGAAATAATGTCTACAGAAGAAAAAAAAAACACTTTAGAAGCAGCAAATTATTTCAGTTCAAAGTCCTTTAGATCACATCTGACCATAGGGTGACAGAATTAGTCTCACTGATCGTTTCTGCAAGACATGATCCACATCCAGTATTTTATACACAGCAATTCAGCAAAAACGCTCCCACCCGAGCCAGAATACATAAACATTTAACTTTTTGGCAAGGCGACCGTGAGAGTATTTGTACCTATGGATTTCCTATGACAGATAACTAAACCCATACTCCTTCCTCACAGCTACAGAAACGAAAGGGAGTGTTACCCCGGGACAGTCTGGAGGGACTGCTTTTTCCACGGGACCAAGTTCTCACATCGGTTGCCTTCAACCACCAGACCGCGTTGATCGCAAAGGCAAACGCGGGGGCATTCACACTCCGGGCAGACGTGTCGGTGCACAAGGGATGTAGGCGGCGGCGGGAGAGGCGGGGCGG
>NW_021939256.1:7802775-7854883 GCF_001715985.3 Manacus vitellinus
GCCGGCGCTGAACTTTTTCCCCTCCTGTCGCTGTACAGGAGGAATGAGGAAGGGACGTTGCCGGCCTGCGGGGCTGTGCGCGTGTTGTTTGCGCCTACTCGGTGAGGTTGTGCCGCGTTTGTAGGTGTTTCAGCATCCCCAGAACCCCGTAGTGTGTCCCCTAAAGGCAGCTGCACGGTGCGTGTCGGTTATTTACAGGTTATTTTTTCATTCCCCACAGCTGCTAAATACTTAACACCTATTCTTTTTTGCTGACCTGTTCCCTCCCTCTTGAAGCACAAGTTTTCCCATGAAATAGTATGGAAGTTGATCATGTTTGAAAAACATTTGATCTTTTTTCCATTTCAACTCAGATTGTCACCAGCTATTAACTTGGTCTACAAAAACAGGTGGGAGAACTCAATAATGACTGTAACAACCTGAGAAATTGTGCACTACCTTAATATCCAGCAGTGTAAAAGAGTTTTTTTCAGAGTACACTTAGACTCTTGTTAGGTGCCTTTCATTATAACAATCATCTGTATGTATTGGCATCATTTCCCTAAAACATGGAATTTGGCAACCCTGTTGTTTCTGCTTAAAAGAAACCGAAGAGATTGAGTAAGACTCTTACATGTGAATACAGAAGTATGTGAACGGAGCCACCTAGAGATACTTGCTCCAGCATTATCAGGCCTCCCTTGCCTTACAGGCTACATCGTACATTTCCAGATATTTGAAATGCTAATATATTTCCTTTCCTCACATCTCCTTCACAACTTGCTGCACTCCTCCTAACATCTCTGCACAAATCTTTTCTAAAGTAGACTCGATGATTGTTATCAGCATGCTAAGGGTTTACTTATAGAGGTCTGTGTCGATAAGCTCAGTAAATATTTTGCTTAAGGTTATACTCTAATTTTTCAGAGGTCAGCTTTTGCTGTAGAGCCTGTTTAAGACAGTCTGAGGGTTTTGTAGTATCAGAAAACAAGGTAATGGCACTCTTAGTCCTTGAGTGATGAAAATATATGGAAGTATCTGCTGGCCCAGTAGAGAAGCTGTGGAGCATTGTTGCTTGAATTGACTTGCAAATGAAACCTAGATGCCAGTGTTTTCAAAATGTGAGCTGCACCTGTGGTGGTTGTAGTTCATTTGTCCAAAGACAGAGTAAGAAGTTGGCATTTTTTTTCACGAAAATCCCTAGACTAGTGGAGAACTTTGAAACTTGTAATAGCTATCAATGTTTTGAGGATTAAAAACTGTTCTGTTGAATTAAATATCTGTTCCTCATATTTTTTCCCTTTCTTTCACAGAAAGTAACACCCACACTGAGAGTGGAAAACTGAAAGAGGCGTTGCACCATTTATAGAAGTTGATCAGTAAAGTTTCTCTGAGCTTTGCAGCTCTAGATGATGTTATGGGATTAGGCCCTGAAACAGAACGTGGTTTAATACTCAGAAGCTATGGTACAGGACTGGTTAAGCTGAATGAATTGAGTAGCATCTTTTCCATTAAAAAAAAAAGAGTGTACTCATTTCAGCTCAAATTTTATGAAAAGGAGGGAATGTGGGCTTCATCACCAATGAACAGTTTATTCATGAAGTCAAGTATGGAGATGATTGTAGAGGATGTCACGGTGCTGCTGATTGTGTTTGCAAGCACTTATATCAGGAGATACTGACATCTGTAAAATATGCTCTTTTTACTATCTACTGACATTACACCCCTATTGTCTTTCTAGTGAGAAAAGGAACTTGCAGATAGAACACAACAATCTTGCAACTACAACTTTTTGGGCTATCTTAAGACCTCATTTAGAACTAATTGAAAGGTTTATTGAGTTTCAAAGACTACAGGGTCTCTTTGCTTGTGTGGAGGAATGACGGAAAAAATGTGACCGAAGGAAAGCTAACTATATGTGTGGAAAAAATGTTCAGGTTTTTTTTAGTATTCAGATAAAGCTAAACCCCTGACACTTTTGGCTAGGTTAAATGCATCAGGTTCTGCCACAGTGTTTTCTTGTATGTGGGAGGTGATGGTGCTGTGGGAGAAATTAATCCTACATCAGTACAATCTACTGATTGATAACTGTCTTTGTGGTTAACGTTGTAATTTATGTGGTAGTATCTGTGTCAGAAAGTACACATCTGGTAAACTTTTGTCAGTTCATGGTGGTAGCAGAAGAAGAGATCAACCCCGATCTCCAAGTCCTTCCTTAGCTTGTTCTTCTCTAGGCTGTGTAACAATATTTAGACTAGAGTCACCTTTCCTTATCTGCATTTCCCTACCCTCTTTCTTCTGGGGTATTTGCATTTTATTCTTTTTACTGCATATGCACTGCCCTCGGACTACCCCATCTGCTAGCCTGCCCTTCTACGTGCTGTGTCATTTGTAGGTGTTCTCCAGCTTTCACAAACTTGTTTCCTACCCAGCTGTCCCCACACAAATGTCAACATAAAATTGTTCTGAGCACTCCAGATACCCCTGGATAATGGTTTCTACACTCAGCTTCTTGCATGAAATTTCAAGGATTGCTTAATGATGCTGGCTTTTTTTCTTCACTCTTAAGGCAAGAATCATGTACTTTGAAAGTATTCTTTCTAAACAGAATAATGCACTGGATGGCTTTTTACATCCATGAGCTCCTTAGGGCCCTGTATTGAATGTGAAATGCTATTAAGGTTGAATCTGTTGTATAGAAGTGAGTGGCAGTTGACCAGTTTTGTTGCTGTGGGGTGATTTCCCATGGGAAGGGGAACATAAATGGTGTCATTACTTCTTCTTGACCTGACACCACATGTCTGCGCATCTGAAATCTAGTGATGAGAACTGACGCAAGGAGAAAAACACTTACATTAGAAACCATCCCTCCTCCCTCACACATAGTTCTTGGTGTATTTTTTTTTACCACTCGGAACCTGTCTAGTACCTTTGTGTTGCACCCTCACTTACACTGGAGACTGTTAGCTGTTTAGAGTTTGTAACTCGGCTGTAGGCAGATGGAAGGCCACTTTGCTCACTGTTGTCAAAACAGTCTTACTTCTGTTTTTCTGACAGACTTTCTTTTAATAAAAGAAAAACTGGTTATGGATGATGCTGTGTTCTTACAGAAAGAATGTAAGGAAAGAGCATGGACGTTTGGGCAGGAGTGATGGTGCCTGCTAGTTAATACATAGATGGGCAATCTATAGATGGCTCGCAGATGAAGCCAAAAAGCCAAATTTTTCTTAACATATCTTAACAAGATATGATTGCTTGCATTTCTAAACCTGAGTCTCTGATTTTTAATTAGGTGTATCTTATGAAAGCTTAAAGGGTGGATATGAAAGATGGCTATTTAGTGGCACTGTCCAGAGTAGCAGGAATTAATGTCCCTTTTCTTAAGGCCACTGAAAACAGTATTCTGTGATAAGTTGTGGGAGGGCAGGAGGAGAATGAACACATGTAGGGTGTCCTTGGGTTTCTGTAGTCCAAAATGGGATAAAACAAGGAACAAACAGTGAGCTTACTCCAGTATGAAAATCTTTGTCCTGCAAAGCAGATCTAGGATACCTTACATTTTCTATGATGTGAATCCGCAGCAGTCAACATGTTGTCTGTCATAAATACTGCTTTCTAAAAATCTCCTTGCTCTAATAAATTCCTGTGCTGCTGTGAACATCACTTCAAAGACCTGTGTGATGTATTAGAAAGTATGTAATGTTTAATGATTATCTTAATGAACAAGTCAAATATAACTCTTCAAATTTGTGAATTATTTTCAGATAGATAGCTTTCATATTATTTCTTTGCCTTCCTTTTGGTGTATCTGTTTTAATAATTGTTTCGGCTGCTATGGAAACACTTCAGGATAGGAATAGTAAATGTTCTTGAATACTGTTTCTTAATCTCTGATCTGCTATGTGTTGTATTCTTTTCTTGTTGGAGTAACGTGAACATAGCAGAATTTACTATCTGGCCTGTATGCTTACATCAAATGTAAATGTAAAATTAACTCTTGAGCAGTCATCTCTATCTTATAATTATTTGTTAGTGTATTTCACTTGATAAAAATATTGTGAGAGAAGCGCAACTCATTTTTTCTTTCTTTCACATCACATATGATTTCCAAATGACATTTTGTGAATATTAACTCTAGAGAAATGCACTAATATGCATGTAGACACTGAAATTGAAGTTGTGCTCTATAGTCTCCTAACTGAGGAGTTACCCCACCCCCTGGCCTCCAAACAGATATATTACATCAGATGGGGAATGAGATTTTTAATTAATTCCTTAAAGCTTTTATTACTTATGAAATTGATAAAATGCCTTCTTTATGCAGAAGTTACTTTTCAACAACATAAAATTAGAGTACTTGCTGGAAAATGTTAAAAGCATATTTGCAACACTGGAAAGTGAAAGGCCTCTCGCGTTCATGAGCTCCTGTGAGCACCAGCACCAGTAATCCTCTTCATAAACATATCAAGCTCCATAGGTAGAAGGCGTTGGGTATTTTTGCTTCTTCAGTTCATGTTGAAATGCCTTTTCAGTACCTTACAGCTTTGATTAAATAGCTGCAGCTAGAGCTCAGTGTGTTATCTTCTGGTAATAGCCTTTAATTATGTTCCATATGCCTTGATGCATTGCTGTGTATACTGAAGGTGTGGGAAAGGCATTCATAGTAGAATCACGTACAGAATCGGGAACATACACAGCCCCAGAGAGATAGAAATAAGATGGGGTATGCACACGTGACTGCAGCCGTGCTTCAGAAATGCACAATGTTAGGTTCTTGAGAGAGAAGAGGGAATTTTAAGCCCTTGATGTGCTTGCCAAACATCCCCAATAAATCTACAGCAGATAAAAGACATTGCCACAGTACGTAGTAGAAGAGGGAGACAAAAACCAGTGTTTGGTTTTGGCATATGTTAGATAAATTCTTCTTGTGAGTTCCATTAGTTACTAATGAAAACCAATACAATTTTTCAGTGCAATAGAGACAGACAGGATGACGGGAGTGCTGCTGCAGAGAGCTGACAACCAGAGAGGGAGAAAGCCAATGATGAGAATAGTGTAATGAAAATAGAAAAGTATGAGCACCTGCACTAATTCTCTGATGGAGAGCTTATGTGTGAGGAGAGATGGGGAGAAGATAAGGTTGTTGCATGCATTCTTTCAGTATCCTTTTTGCAATGGGCTAGAAGACAGCTGTGCTTAGGAGACTAACTACGTGAAATGTCGATGTGGGTGGCTGGGCTTCTTGTTTATTAGCACAGAAATGCATTTCAGTAGCAGATGTTTTCACTGGTCTCAGTTGTGTGATCATGAACATGGAAGACCACCGTGGATTTGAAGGGAGATGGTCAATAAGAAGTAAACTTAGGAAACAGTTTCACAATATAGAGATTTTTTTTGTCAATAGTGTGCATCTAATGCATTTGGGTTTTTCTTCCAGTGATTGTGTTCTAGACTAGATTGCCGGGTGGCAAACTTTGTAGCTTTGAGTTCTTAGTAGTAGTCCTGAAGAGGAAAAAGAACCTCTGAGCATGTAAGAAGTTCCTACGAGGCAGGAAATAGGAGCAAAGAGACTTTGGAAGTGCAGTCCATATATGAGAGCAAGCAGAGGACTGGTTTTGTTTGGATTGCTGAAGATGGTACAGGAAGAAACAGGCTGAAAAGTTAAAGAAACTAGAAATTATATATAAAGTTTCTTTTCTGGAACAGGAAGGGGACAGCTATCTCTATTCCTGCTTCTCTGCACATACTTTTTGTTTTCATGTGCTTCCTTGTGCCTCTATTGTAGTCCCTCTGTAAATACCTTTTTTCCTGTAACTTTCTCTGAGAGGCTAGCTTCATTTAATGTCTCAACTTCTTCAAGCATAAGTCCATTTTGCAATTCAGGGCTTCTGTTTTTAAATTCCCAACTGTTTCCACCCATCCTTCTCATTTGCAATCTCCTCCCTGAGCAATTCTCTATACTTTTTCTGTGTGGATATCATCTGTATTACTAGCATGATATCCAATGAACTTTCATGTTAATAAGAGCAGATTTCTTTTAGTTTTGTGGGTTTGTTGTGAAACAGTTCATAATGGAAGATCTCTTCTAGGAGGCACTTTAAAGAGCACTAGAGGTCTGCTTCCTTCTGCTCCGGGCCTTGAGCATAGTTCTCTGTCCCATTTTCTTTTACTAGTTTGGAAATTTTCTGTGTTTCTCTGCAGATGTCAGAAATTTGAAATGCTCCTCAGTCCTCTTCCTTCCTCAGGAAAATTCAATTTCCCGGCTGTGGCCAGGGGTCTGTGGCTGGTTCAGCACCTTGTTCAGCCAGCTTGACTAATGTAAGTGCCTTGTCTATTAGGGCACAAATGGTGCAGGTGAGGGCTGCTCGTCACGAACATTCCCAGTTGTAGAGCTGACATTAGGGGAACATTGGTCGTCATCATGGCTGGGCTCCACAAACGAAGATTTGGGGAGGGCTCTACCCACATTTGTTACAAGCACGCAAGGGAACATTGGTAGCTATTGGTGAAATAGCTCAAAGCTTAAACCTCCACACTTTAAAAATGCATAGTTTCATATAGGACAACAAAAACAGAGCTGAAAACTCAAATTATGTTGAAGGGAAGGAGGTTGAGAGAAGAAGGGAGAACATATACGTCATTGAGTTTGTAGGCCCTTTGGAAAGTAAATATAAAGATAAGTACAAATATTTTCTTTTTTTACTAGAAGGATGAACTCAACAGCTGTTAACTGATCGTACAGTGTTGCTGGGTTAGTTAGTTTATTTTAATTACTTGAGAAATACATGGGGTTTTTTTAGGTTTTGTTTTCCACTGCAGACTATGGGATATGTTCTTTTATTCTTTCTGCATTAGAAATAAAAGGGTTGGAGGATAATGAAGTGTTTACAGTGACCATCTGCTCTTCATTTGACTTGCTATTTCCATTTATTTCTATGCATCAATTTAAATATGTCCTGGACCATTAGCTATATTGTGATGAGATTATTTTGATATATTTGTTGAAGTTCCAGACCCAGACTCCAGCTATGAAGCATGAAGAACATTAAGAGTTAATGTATGTTGACTGTTTGTTTTTTGATCTGTACTGATTCAGATTATTTCCCTTCCTTGTTGTTATGGAACCACAGATAGTTTATCCAAACAAATACCAAATGTTGTCTTTTTCTTTCTTTTCTTTTTTTTTTAAGTATGCTGACAAACACATTGAATTTAGATGTTACTGTATTTCATAATTTTAATACATGTGGTACCGTTTGTGTGATAAAGAGACTGGAAATCCTAATAGATAATCCAGTTTAATGTTTGTGAAATATAACAAGTAACTTCACACAAATACGTGGAGAATGTTGGTCCTTTCCTTTGAAGAACTTGAATTTATATGAACATGGCAGCATCAAATATACAGTTAGAAAAGCAGTGTTATAACTTAAGGATTGTGACCTGTAATTAAATTATTGTAGACTGCAACATTATTTCAAAGGATAACTTATCCAAGGATTAATTCTGTAGCTGCTGAAAATAATACTTTTCATGGTAGTTCTTTGTAGCACTAGTAATTGATTGTATGTGTTATTTCATTGGTATATTGTAAATATATAAAATATATGTAGACTTGAGAGGATTTTTGTAGTTAGTAGTCTTGACTGGGGAAATAACTTGTTTCTTTTTTTGGCCTAAACTGAGACGAAACAAGGATATTGCTTCCCATTTTTAAGTTTAGAGTTTCTTATTGTGTATATTTCATTGTATGAGACCTTTTAGATTATGTATTAGATGACAGGAAATTTGGGTTACCTATGTTGAGCTTTAAAATTATCCTAGGCTGTGAGCAAATTCTCATTTTATTATTGATAGATAACATAAACAGGCTAACTGCATCACATCTTTTTTTGTTGATATTAAGTCCATACAAAATTACCTAATGCCCAAATGTTACCTGCTTGAGCCATGCAAGCAAATATTTTATAAATTTTCTGAGAAGAGAAGCAGTCCTATGAAGTTTTTCCTTTTCCTTTGTTTCCATCCAGAATTGGTCAAGGCTGCTTTCTGTTGTTTAAATAAATCTCTTTCATACCTTATTAGTAGTTCCTGGATCTGTCATAATTGTATGATTTTAAATTGAGAGTTTACATTTATGTAAAAAGACTGAATCTAAGAACTTCCATTTTTATAAGCGGGTCTGAACACACGAGTACTCTGTACAATCATTGTGTTGCAACAAAGATCACTATTCAGTGGAGATGCTGATCCTCAGTATGTAAGTTTTACATTCAGGCTACTTGCTGAGTAGAAATCCTTCCCGAATAATGAACCTTCCATGAGTGCTTTGCTTTGAGAGATGATGAATGGTGAGTCTGTTAACTCTTTGAATTAAGCAAATAAGTGAAGAGGGGTGATATTCTTCAAAGTAGGTCGTATTGCTAGGAAAGGCAGCACCCTGTAAGTGCTGTGTAAAGTGTAAGTGTAAAGTCCAGGGTGGTACGTGGGTGGTGTCCACATTTCTCTCATGTTGTGGTCTTTGGATGCTGATGTATACTGATGTGAATTCAGGTATCCTGCTGTAGTTCTATGGAAGAAAGAGCTGTTTTAATAATACAGCAATATAACTTTATTGTGCAAAAGACTTCATTTCTTTTCCTCCCTCTTCCTGCTATTTCATGTTACTGGGTGTGATTTACTTTCTTTCCCTGCTGTTCAGCAATGAAGAGAGGGTGGCAGGATGTTTTCTTCTTTTTGACTGACATCCCCTTTCCCTGAGGAGGAGCATTTCCAGCCCTGTTCTGTGACCACTCCTACGGTCTCGAGTCTGCCCACGAGTCTCATCTGCCAAGGCCACGTTGTGAGCTGCAACTGGGAACACCCAGCTGCAGGGTGGCTCTGCGTGTGCCCAGTGTGTGTGCTGCACAATTAATTCTTCATGCAGCTCTCAGCAGATCACTGGAGTTCTGTTCTTGACTTCCAGTTAATTAGAAGATGTTAATTTTGAGGGGTTTTCTTTTTAATGGGGGAACTTGCTTACTAAGACAGCAGAAATTGCTAATTTCTTTTACAGAGACCAGTGAAACCATGAGATGTTGACTAGCACTTTTCCTTTTCTCCTTTAAGCTGAATGCTTAAGCTGTTGTCTTCCTGTATGTCTGTTCTCTGTCCCTTCATACCCTTCCTCTCATACAATGATGCTTCACAGTTGGCTTTTCTCAATGAACTGTTGTAAAACTTATATGAAATCAAATCCTTGTTTTTAGGTGTGAAAATGGGGAAGCCTTTGGGGCATTAGAGAGGTGTGTGTTTTAGTTCATGAAAGGTGATTAGTATGTTTTGGGATGTCAATCTAGGAGGAAATAATCTCAACATCAAATATTTTATATAGTAGCCTTAAATTTAGAATGGAAAACAAGATGAGAGTATTCATCTGCTGCCTTCACATTTTCCCTTAAATTCTCTGAGCCATCCCCTCTTTTTTTTGGTATTGCTTACAATTGCCTTTTACCTATGTAGCATGTTGATGCACTGTCTGTGTTATAAATTTATCCTATAGGTAAATATTCTGATGTGTCATTTCTGGCTTTGGAAAATAAAGATGTTTAAGAATGGAAAAATGAGGAAGGAGTTGGAACATTTACCTGTATATTAGCAAAAAAATAGGCCTAAGTTGATGACTGCATTTCTCAGAAGGGAGTGGGAATAGAAAAATTGAGTGCTGTGAAACAAAAGCCAAGTGGGTTTTCTTTGCTGCTATTGAAATTTTCCACCAGATATTCTCATTTTTCAATTTGTGTGCTTGGATTTTGATGTATTTTCACATTAAACACCCAGGATATTTTACTTTATGATTTGATCATAAAGTATATTTAAAAAAAATTCATCTTTTTCAACAAAAGTTTTGCTTTCAGAATATTGTTGTGGGCATGATTTTGTCCCCCTACATGTTATTAACTGTTTCTTCTTTAAGAATTTCATCTTACTGTGACAAAGCAAAACAGATCATCTGATAAAGTTTCCAGCATGATCAGAATCTTGAAAAATTGTCAAACAAAGCAAAAAGATATGGTCTTTCATAAATAGAAAATGCTGTTCATCAGAAGTTGGTTTCAGAAAGCAGACTGTTCCCAGTAAAAGCTGTATTTTTTTAATGCCAGAAGGGGAGAACTTTCCCAGTTGTTTCAGTAAAGTGAGTGCTGGAAGCTTTCTAGGAGGAGAAAATAGCCTGAAGAACCTCTGTGTGACACCTCTATGTGAGCTCACTGTGACTTTGAGGAGCTTTTGAAAGTGGACAAGTTGCAGTGCAAGTGCTGTCTTGAAGGATAGACCTCAAAATGAACTTTGTTTCTTTCTCCGTGATTTCCAAGGCACCTTACTGTTCACTGAAATCAAAAGGCACTTCTTGAGTCAGAGCTTTTACATAATACCAAAATCTTCAGCAAAGTGTTCATAAAAGCTGGGTTTTTTTGCAAGCTACAGGACAAAGGAGTGTTTAGGTTGTGAGGAAGATAGGGAAATGTTTAAAGAATACGAATTCCTCTTTATTGTATACGCACTGACCTCATTAACAAGATAAGGCTGTCAAGACTAGAGCAGCATTGGATGACTCGTGAGAACTACTGAATATAGATCTCATGAAAAGTCCCAGGCCTGAGGAGCTCTCCCTACAAGCAGGACCACTCTGAACAGTGCTGCCTCCTTTCCTTGCACAGGTTTTGGATCAGACTCCAAGTCCCTGTGTTTTAAGAAACTGTTTCTCTCCCAGTTTTCCTTTTGTGAGTCTTATAAAACTGGAGATTTTTTTTTTACTAGTTTGTTAAATGGTGCAATAGTCTGTCTGCATGGCCGAGCTGATACAGGTGACATGGAAGATGAACTACTTTTGTTTCTGTAGTCTTGTACATGATGTGAAAGTGCTCATTGAAAACAAACAGCAGATAGTTGACTGACCCTATGCAATCCAACACCAGTTTGTGGTGCTGAAAAAATGTCCCTGAAAGCAAAAGATGGATTCAATGCAATTCCAGAGGGACAAGATGTGACTACTTTATTTACTTCCAAGACTGTTGTCTGCTTTGCTTGAGAAATATCTTCTGTGGAATCCCAAACTTGGGTACTCTCTGCCTCTGCACAGATGATAGTGGAGGCTCTTTGAGAGGTGAACTAGGGAATGGGAGACTGGGTGTGGGGCTGATGTTCTAGGAGGCTCAGGGGGAGGACCTTATTGCTCTCTACGTGAAAGGAGGTTGTAGGCAGGTGAAGGTTGGTCTCATGTCCAGTGTCTCAACTGAAAGGGCAAGAGGAAATGGCCTCAAGTTGTGCCAGGGGAGGTTTAGATTTGATGTTTGGAAAAATTTCTTTGCTGAAAGGCTTGTCAACACTGGACTGGGATACCTATGGAAGTGGCGGAATCCCCATCCCTGGGTGTATTCAAAAGAATGTGTAGATGTGATGCTTAGATACCTGGTTTAGGAGTGGACCTGCGTTAGGTTAGTGTTTAGACTTGATCTTAGAGGTCTTCTCCAACTTGATGACTCTGTGGTTCTGCAGTCAGAAAAATGCATGCTTTAGAGTATACTTCTGTTTCTGTCTTGTACATGGACATAATCAGCAGTGCCAGTAAACCACTTGGAATGGTTTTATCGCTGAAGGATAGGTTATAAATCCAGAAACGGCACCATAGGCAATCTTGTCTTAGGTTTGGTTTCAGAGCTAAATGAATTTATGGTGTTACCTAACGTGGCTTTTGTACCTCAAAAGCCCTTGTGAGCCTGCTGGTTCCTGGTGGCAGTAAAGAGTAGAATGGATTTGATGTTTGAGGTAGCTAGGATTTATGATGCGTGTTTTTGTACTTTTGTACTTGAATAGGGAGGAAGATGGTTTTCTTATGGCCTGACTAAATGAATACAAACTTATACATACTAACAGAATTTCTTGTTTTCACAGGCAATTATTTTTCAAAGGGAATTGTTAGAATGAAATATGTGCAGAAAATCACTGACTGACCCCCCCAAAAACCTGGCAGTTTCATTGCTACTTCTGACAGAGCTATTGTGTTTGCTAACTTAAAAAATTTGTTTTGGGTTAGTAGCTAGCAAATGTTCCAGCTGTCTCTGTTCCTGTTTATTCCTCCTTTTAACATCTTTTGCTAAGGCTGTTAGGATGATATTAAATGGAAGTCAACTGACTGTTCTCCCTAGACATCATTTGTTCATTATATTGGAGAGTTAGTCAGATAGATGATTTGTAAATGAATAGGTAGATTTGTTTCAGGTCAGAAAGGGTCATTGTGCACTTAATTTGTTCCCCTTTCCTGATCAGTTTCTAGAACTTCTTCCAAGAACATGCTTTTAGCCTGTCATTTTTTTAGCACCAGTGCTCTCCTTGGATCTCATTAGTTTGTCTGCCTCTAAGGGTCTTTAATGAGAAACAGTTACTTATTCAGGTTGTATGTGGACTTGTCAGCATAATAGTAGGTTTTCTATTGTATTTGATATTTTTATGGTCCCTGTTATCCCCTGTCTTGGTATTTGAGCAGGCAGGCAACAAAAAATCATGGAACTATGGGGAAAAATATTCTCCACGTGGAAGTATGTGAAATTCATATGCAAGCCACTTCTTAGTCTTGTCTTTGTCTAAGTAGATGAAAACAAAATTCATTTGCAAATGCTTTTCAGGCTCCAAAATAGTCTTTGTAGTTTTTTCCTGACTGCGAGTAATGTGCAGACATTTGAGCTGGGCACAGCAATGTTGTTATAATGGTTTGCTGAATGTTGTATGAAATGGCGTGGCTTCCTACCTAATGTTCCCTTGTTAAGCATTCATGGCTTGTATTTACTTTCTTGGCTGTAACATTACACTGAGAGCTCATAGTTTGTTGTTTTTCTATTGTTACACCAGAGTTCTTGCAGTGCTGCTGAAATCCAGGGCACTGTCTTTGACCTGGTGAGTGTGAGTGAAAACGTTCTTCACAGTGTGTAACTTGTGATTTCATTGAGTTCAGCTGCATGTTGATGCAGTTCTGCATCCCCAAGAGATGCAAATCAGTATGAACAACCAACAAGACCCATCATCTCCTGCTACTGTGCCAATTTCGTGAAGTTCAGCAGGAGTGATTTTATTAGTTCCCTCCCAGGGAGAACTGTCTGGTGAGTGACTGTGAGCAGAACACTTCAGGGTTGGACTGACAGTGCTTCTGGCTAGCTGCTCTCCTCCTTTCCCTTCTTGATTAATTGTCTTAAAAAATCTGCCCCTTTGGACTACGCACATCTATTTTAGGAATGCTTATGGTTGCTTTTGCCAGAATGTCTCATAGACTGTGTTTTGAGAGTATGGGTGTTCCATAGTCAATACAAGTTCAAAGAGTTCTTGAATTCTCATCCCATCCTGGTGCTGTAGCAGCTACCTGCCCTTTCAGTTGTTTATGGGGCTGTGCTGAAAGCCAGGTCAGGGATCAGATCCAGAGATGTTTCATTGTAAAAAAAAATGCATTTGCAGCACTGAATGTTAAAAAGATGTCATAACTAAGGGGCCAAGCAGTAGGGAAAGACCAGATGGTACAGAAGCTCTTTAAGGTGGAGGTGCTTCAACAGTGCCTGTGTCATTGAGTTGGGCCTTGAGGGTATAAATAATCACTTCAGTAATGGTTTGATTCATGTACTTAGTGCTCTCATAGCTTGGTCATGTGAGTGTTTCTGGTCTGCCCCACCAAAGTAAGACAGATTAGTATCAAGTGGAGAAGAAATAACTGCTCGGTTGCTGCAGCTGTGTTGTTCAGTGACAGAAATCATGGCAAATAGCTCAGGCTAGATCTTCAAGAGCTTGTCTGCTCCACAGTCATAGAACTTGCAGAAATATATTCAAGGTTTACTATTGATAAAATCAAAAGTGTAGTTTTATGGAGGAAAAAGTGAGACTTGTTTTGTGAGATGTTTTTCTTGAGATCATCATGAGTGGTATAAATTATGCTGCTATTTTTTAATTTATTGCTGACTGGACCCAGTCGTCTCTATTTCTTATTTTTGGAATCTAACAGGGAGCCAGAGTTGTTAAGAATAACAAAACTGATACTGAATTTAGAAAGATACTAAGAATTTTAGAGAAGGTCACCTTTTTCTAGGTTCCACCTCTGGAGTTTCAAATAGGACCATGGTTGAAAAGGTGGTTTTAGTGTTGTTACTTGATGTGGATATCCTGTGATGGAGTACTTCTACAGTACTTATCCCTTTAGGTCTGGCTGCAAGTGAGGTGAAAGGCAACCATGCTGTTCTGGGAAAATGACGCTGCATTGAGCAGAGCATGGATTCCTAACCTATCAGGGATCCATAAAATTAAAGGTGTCTGAGTTTAACTGTAAATCTTTATTTGTAGATATTCCAGAAACGGGTCTTGCTGCTGGTACAAATTCAGTAATTCTTGATGGTGAATAAAACGTCCGTTAAAATTTTTTATCTTTCCCTTTCTAATACCTCAATTATTTTTAAATTAGTCTCTCACTTGGCAAGTAAATTGTGGATGATTTTGACTTCATGTTACATTTTCCAAATAAAACTTATAAGGTTTAACTATTAAGTTACTGCATATATGTAAAAAAGCTTTCTTTAAGAGCATGATCTAAATCAAGACTTTTTAAGAAGCAGGTGGAAAATTATTTATCTTGAAAGCACAAATATATGGTTCTAAAAATTTTCCAATGGAAAATATGCTTTTAGCTCCAAATAGACAAATTACATTAGAAAGATAGGTTTTAACTAGAATGACAACTATTTTAAACATTTGAATAAACATGGCTTTTTTTTTTTTTGGGGGGGGGAAAACCACAGAAACAAAGTTTTGCTTCAGGATTTGCTTTCTTATGATTAAGTAGTTGTGTTCTTTTGATGGCTCGTGGGACAAATCCAGTTTTCAAAATGCTTAAGAAAAAAGAGTTCCCAGGCCATCTGGTGCTTCTTTGTATATGTGCATGCCTACATCTATTTACAGTCAGGGATGTTGTGCTGCAGCTTCAGGGTGAGGGAGATCAACTTGTTCTGGTCTGGGAAACTTAAAGGGTGAATGCATGCTGGCCAGTGCTGCTTTTAGGGTTTGTGGGTGAAGGTTTCCAATTTAAAATTTGATTTTTTTTTCAATTATTTTTTATTTATTTTAAGGTGCAGGCATTTGGTACTCCTCTTGTGATACTCCCAGAGCATCTTTGGAGGCGTTATACTGTCTGGGTAGTAAGGTGACAATGTCTGTAATTCCCATCTGGACAGAAGACTTGAGGCTTTGATAAACTGCTGCAAAAAGATTACTGCAGATTTCCTAAGACATTATTGCCTTTAGCTGTCTCGCTCTGTGACTAAAATGACAGAAGGATGTGTATGCACCTGTATCTCAGCCAGTCTGCAAATTACCAGTTTAAACCCTGAGATACTGTGCTGCAGTGACTGAGGTAGAAATGTATGTGTGGTGTTGCGGAGGAAATGGTGAGCGTGCACTTTGTAGAGTTCTAATCTGTGCAACAGCTGCAGCAAGATTGCCTTGTCAGGATTCTTGGTATGGTTCTGGATTGCTCTTTCTGCATCCACAGTATTCCTCTATAGAAATTTTTGTCTGGAAAGTGCCTGTAAACTACTGCAGTTGTAATTCGGAAATAAATTTTGAGTTTTATATTGACCAGAATGGGATCTGAAATACTGTCTGCGAGAGACATTGGTTTGGTAAAGTCTGGAAACTTAAGACATAGTTTGTAGATGCAAAGCCCCTTGACTACATGAGATTGAGGAAATCAGTTTAGCTCTAGTACTTTTTTGTCTGGACTTTGTTCTAGAAGCAGAATTTCACCTTACACAAATACTGGAAGTTGACTAAAGGTATTGCAGTGTTACAGTACAAAGTTCCTTTTGCTTTGACATTCTTTATTGAATTAAGGTGACTGTCTTGTGATAACCTTGCAGGGTGGAAGATAGGAGCTTTCCTTGTGGAGCACCCAATAAGCCTAAATTAAAAACATATCTTTTTAACATTAAACTGTCTGTGAAGAATTTGGTTAAGAACAGTGATAAAGCATAGACAAAGCTGATAATTTGCTAAAATACAAATCTGTCTGTGCTGCAGCTAATCTAGACAGATTATAGCTATTCTAATTATGTATTAGTGACTTGTTACACTCTTGAAATCACAGAAAAACAAACATCTGTCATGAACTTTGCAAATTGTTGGACAAAATTTTTTTTGAAGTTCCCCCAGCCCAAGTGCTTTAGATTAATAGGGAGGAGTTGAGGTTGAGGAGGCAACTCCAAATTTATGAAGTTAAGCCCTCTGATTTCTTTGAGACTTGTTAAACATTTGTTGATTCTGAGAGGGAGAGGAAACCAATTTGCAGTTTAAAAATCTGTCAGAATAGACTTGAAACTTTGAACATATTCTGTTAGACTCCTTTTCTTATATAATTTTATGACTTGTCTAAACACACAAATTACCAGTTCGCTGCCAGTGTAAAATAAATCAAAATAGGTCGAGTTTAAGTGCAATACTCTTATCTTGTGCATCATCTAAAATGCTCTAATATACTTTCTTTGCAGTTTTGCCAGTCACAGTGAAATAGGTGTGTGCTTGTAAGTTGGCAGGCTTCTGTTAAATCAGCTTCACTCTTAACTGCTAGATACATGGTGTGCAATTCAAACAAGCTGAGGGCTGTCTGCAGTTGTGGTAGAGATGGCAAATCACTTTGCTATTTGTGTGCTTACAACTTGGCTTACATATATATGTGTGTGTGTGTGTGTATATAAGCTTATATATGGTTTTTAATAATCACGTGTTTATGGATAGGGAACTGACATACCTCATTTCTCAGTGCATTTCTTTTTGTTGAGTTGTGTTGGCCCTAAGGGTTGCTAAAATGCTGAAGGCGAGCTCCTTCCTTTCCTCTAGAAAAAAAAAGGAAAGCTCTCACTACCTATGGCTGACACTGCTGCTAAGTTTCTGCATTTAATGATGAAACTGTTACCTTCAGTTGAGGGTGCTAGGTGCCAAGTGTAAAAGCTTTGTAGTGCTTCCTGCACTGAGTGACTAGCTACAGAGTAGGTAATGTAAAGTTAGTGTTGCTTCCAGTATTTCAGTTTACCATCTTTGCATGCTTTTTGAAGGATAATCTTGGTCTGAAAAGCGCCATTGCTGTAGTGCTGTGGAGTCAAATGTTGTTGACTGAGTCTTATGTTAGGGAATCTATGGAGAGGAAGAAGCACCTCTTCTTTTCCTTTTTCATGTTCCTCCTCTATTTCTCTCTCTGAGCTGATAATCCCTCAAATTCAAACTGGTACCCTGTTCAAACTAGACTGACTCCCTCCCTCCCTTCCTTAAATTTCATTCAAGATTTCAACTGTCATCCGAGTCTTACATTTACTTTCAGCTTGACATGTAACCTGATTGGTAGTGGCTTTGTATGTAGGTAGCAGATTGAACAGAACTTCAAGAATATGCTCAAAAGAAGTTAAAATCGTGACCTTTCTCAAAGATGCTATTTAAATAGGGCTGTTTTTCAGGCCAGTCCACCATTTTTTAGGGTTTATCCTCATTGGTAAGGATGGTGGAAGGGTATCACCACTTTTTAATTTTCTTAGTGTCGTCCCTAGTTTGGTTTTTCCCCACATGTTCCTGATCAGTATTTAAAAGACATGGATGTTCCACTATTTTGATATGTAAACCTCTCAGAATCTGCCCATGGATCACTGCAGCTTTCTCCAAATTCCATGCTGCTGACACAGAAGACATCTATTTTATCGTGATAATCCTTTCTCATCAGATTGAACAGTGTTGGCCAGTATATCAAAGACTATACATTAATGTGACTGTTGTTGCAGCTGAATTTTTGTCTTAGTATGCCTTTAACAGAAATAACCTTGTCTCCTGCAATGATAGTCCTTCTCAAACCATTTCTGTGCAGTTTGTATTTCATTCTCTGAATTCGAAATACTCTCTGTCCTGGTGTGCCAAGCTCGTAGCATATTGTTTTCCAGCCTAGTGGACAGCGTGTATGCTTGCATAAGTACTGTGGGGCATGAGTTAGTCAAGCAGTAGTTATCTTCTCCCATCTCCAAAAGCATACTCTTGATGTTTTGCCTTGAATTTCATCTTTTATTAGAAATGTTTCAAGGCTAGAACTTGTTTTTATGATACAAAGTGTGGTTTTGATACTTGGTGACAGTGTGTTAAAGAAGTCTTTACCTCTTATGTGTTAACTTTATCTCAAATTTTATTTTTGAGGAATCTGTCTCCTTCAAAAAAGTAAACCAGTGGAGGAAATCTCATTTCTTTGGAAGGCATGCCTGATGGCTATCATCTATAAAAGTGTCCCTTAAGAACAAAGGCAGGACAAAGATGCTGCCAGCCTCAGACTGCTAATGTAATTTTAGACAATAAGCGAAGTAGGACTATTATATTTGTTTTGATTAGGTGAGGAGAAATGTTGTAAACTGGCTTCTAGTAGAGACTTTTACGATACTCTGGAGTTTGGTACTTCAGTGTGCAGTTTGTTTAACCTAGTAGAAAAGATTTGACAAGTTGTTCTGCTTAGGCCTTCTAGTGAATAAGACCATGTCTTGTAGCTCAGTAAAAAAATAACAGTCAAAAGATGGGTTAAACTGGTTTTCATAACCTTAGTGATATTTGGATTTAGTTAAATGGAATGTTAAGCATTAACACATGAAAAGATTAATGGCAAAATACTGAAGTTAGAAACTGAAGAGCTTATAGCAATCCATTCGAAATGCATTTTTCTAAACAATGATGAACTCTTATATTTTTGTGTTAAAGGCAGAAATTGCATTAACTATTGCAAGCCTGTGTAATTTATCATAGTTTGTTTATAATAGGAAGAAAGAATGTAACAAACTATGCAACTCAGCATAGTCATTCTTCTTTTTGACATGTTGAATTTGCATGCTCACAGAGCAGTTTTGACAAAAATAATATGTCTTCAATTTGCTGCTCACTTTGAGGAAAAACAGTCAACCTGAGATTGTCAAGTTTGGGGTCTTCTCCACCCTTAATAATTTGAAAGTGTTTTCTGACTTTCATAGAAGTAGGTGGAAATGTGAGATGATGTGAGGTTTTTTTAAAATAAATAAACACTTGGTAAATTTTAATAAAATCTACTGTATTCCTCAGCGATCTGATGGGTATAGAAGGAAGTAACTTGGTGGTTTTGCTCTAAAGTGCACCTGCTTTTCCAGAATACTTCATTATGTGTGCTTTGTGACTATCTAATGATCTCTGTTTTGAGTTACTGTGACTCATTTAGGGATGGGCTGTGGTGACAAACCAAACTCATGACACTTAACAATTTTGGGGTTTTGCATTCTTTTCCTGAAGCTGTTGTGCTCTTCACATGAATTTTTGATGATTATTTCCTGACTTCCTGCCTTAATTGTATGTTGGTTCACGCTGTACTTGCTTTCGGCAAAGGAAACTCCAAGTACTGCTCTGGGACCTAAAGATCTACAGAGTGATAAAAACTTGTAAATCAGTAGATAAATAAACTGGCACCAGTACTTAGCACAGTGTTGGGAAACTGCCATCTTGATATAAAAGCAAACCTGAACTTGGGAAGATAAATAACAAGTTTATTGAGAAAAGAAAAAACCAATCTGTTGCCTTTGTTCATCCAGTGTAGCGGATGTACTTGTTTAGTTTGAGGGGAGAAGTGGAGGAAGAAAGAACAGGTTTGTGGGTAAAGTCAGACTTGCATTCTTGAAAGAAAAAGATTTTTTGGTAGAATGGGGAAAAACTTGTGTGTTGTCATTATGATGATCATCTTCTATGATCAGGCATAGTCAAATAATTTCTGGTTATTACAGAGAGCCAAATTAAAGTGTTTAAATTAAACTTGCATTTTCTAGTGGATTTCTTTTTCTTAAAATTTTTATGCTGACATTAATTTTTAAAATTAAGGTTAACATAAGGTTTCTGGAAACTAATGAGATTAAAGCCTCTGTTGTGGAAGGTGTGGTGTAAAGGTTGAGAACCTTGTGTTAATTCAAAATGTCACATGAATAAAAGAGCAGTAAAAGTGAGAGGAAGGGCAAAGGCAGTAAGAATGTGACTTTGTTGGCTGGCTGTGGCATGGGTGCACCTTGAACCTCTCCAGATCACAAGCTTGCTTTGTTGATAGTCATCACCTCTGCATGTCTGCCAGTGTCGTAGAATGAAGCAGGACTCTTGCTTCTTGACTTCCTGAACATTCACACTTAATGTTACACTTTGCTAATAACAAATGCAGACAGTGCACATCTGTAAAGTAGTCCAATCCTGACTCCTGTTCTTAGTTCCTCACTCCTGCAGTGTGTTATTTCTAGTAATAAATGTTTTACAAGCACTTTGTACAATTTAAAAGTCCAGCAAAAATAAAGTACAGATTATGATGTTATTTTGTTGAGAAACTGAGATGACTGTACTGTATTTCTTCTAAAATTAAGAATTCTGGCAAGAAGGAAGTATTTAGTAGGGTGCAGTAATGATCTGAGTAAGATCATTACTTAAAAAATACTTGTCTCCTAGAGTGCTTTGGAAAAGTAGAGGCAGCTTTTCCAGAAAACACCAATCATTAAATGCTGTTATTTATGTTGCCCATTTAGCATGAGTGCCAGTTTTCAGATAAAGGAAGTTGATGGGAGCAGATTCAGGTCAACAGAGTTGGTATTATTCCTGATGTTTAAGGGATTATGTTCTTTTAGTTCATGTTATTAGAAGCTTTTTGCCAGAAAAAATGCATCAAAGATGAAATGAATCAACAATATGAACTCTGCTATTCAATAGCTAAAACATCCTTGTCTGCAGTATTTATGCATTAAAATTGAGTACCTGTCTACTTTGCACAGGTCTTCCAAAGTAATTAACATGTATATATTGTTACATAGTAATTCAAAAACATCAGTCATCTAAAGGGCTAGGCTTGAGGAAGCCATGTGTATGTGTGGTTGCTTGAGCGATTTGTCATTTGAATTGAGAATGAAGGCCCTGTTGAAAGCAAATGAACTAGGAAAGAACTGATCCAGCTGTATTGTAAATGAGCCTTAGAAATGAGTATAAGGCCAGTGTTCATTCATACTGAAAAATGTAAGATAGCTGCTTATGACACTGGAAGGATGTTTAACTGTTGCATGATGATTTTATTTTCCCTGTGGGTGTGAGATAAGGAGGCGGGAGGCTAGGGGCAGAGAGGGAGAAAGTTACTTAAGGAAAAGTTGTAGTGTGTCCTCTTAATTAAGGGATCTAAGCAAGTTGATCTGGTGACATAGTATCAGTCTAGATACTAAATGTGAACTGTGTTACTACTTATTTAAATAGGGGCATGTGGTGAAAGTATGTCACTGCTAATGTCAGTGAATTGTAGTAATTTATAACTGGGTGTTTTTACGTGCATGGATCCATTTTTTCATGATGCACACTTTGGACATACTGAGATTGTATTCTTTTGTCCAGTAGCATCATGTATATAGCCTATATACTATTGCATTTTCCTTCTTGAAACATATTTCAGGTCCTATTTCATTCTAGTTTGTGGTCCCAGAAAGCCATTTGACTCTGTAACACTGTACTTGAACCTCGGCAAGGCACAACTACAACTTTTTGAACAGAACCAGAGTAAGATGAGTATTTCTGAGTTTATTGTAGTACCAACAAGCTGGGACCTGTTTATTCCAGTCAGCGCTCCACCCTCATCAGGAGAAAAGCAGGCAGTGCAAACAGTAATATCTCAATAGGCCTTTCACCTGCCCAGAACAAACACTGAGCTGGTAGACACTCTTGGCAGATGATATGCAACCAGCTATGATGAATTAGTCTTTCATAGTTCAGATTTGGTGTAGATCTGTTTTTCTATACAGAAAATACCATGCTTTGTGCTTTGAAGCAGATGTCAAGCTTCAAACTGCCTTTTTGGTCTCTGTGTTCTCTATGCTTACTTCTTTTTAAGTATGTTTTGCAGGGTGGGGATTTGAGAAAGTAGAGTGTCAGTGCAAAACTAGCAATCGACAGCATTTAGATACCCCTCAGATTCACTGAGGGGTATCTAAATTTTAGAAACTGTTTTTCTGAGAGAATAGACCAAGACTAGTCCACTGTGCAACAGAAACCTCTTGCAAGGTTGCATTACTGGTAAGAGGTTTTCACCTGAGCTCATCTCTTACATTTCATTATTAAAAATTTCTTGTAGTGTGTTTTATGTTAGACCCAGTTCCTGTGTCTTCAGTAACTTTTGTGTTTCCAGTGTTACAGTCTATATCATTAGCCATTTTTGAGCTCTGATACTGTACTGTCTTCACACGCTCATTCTTAAAGCTTACTCCCTGAAACCAGTTCAGTCTGAAGAGCTGTCCAGCCCAGCACTGTCTGCTTTACTTAACTTGGGCTAAGGTGCTGCTGTGATCATTCTACCTCCTTTTCCTACTCCAGTTGCTTTGCATGTTGAGTCTTTTTCAGTTACACCTCAATGTTAGTTGTACTCATTCTTCCCCAAGTCACTTTTACTCCTGAGAGATCTTTCGGTCCAACAGTTTTGTTGGTAGGGAAAAGCATCAGTAAGTGAGGACTTTGTTCCAAGGAGACTGCTAGCTAACAAAGATGTTCTTTTTCACTTCAAAAAGAAGTCCTGGCAGCTTCTGTCTGCATGAAAAAGTATTTGTGTATTGGATGTCTGCTGCTTCCGTCTGGGTGTTCTTTTCCCCAAAATAATGCAGCAGGAACCCAATTCTTTTGTTCCTATTTAGGTGGCTAAAGGTAGCTAAGACTCAGATTTTTATCTTGCAGACTTCAAGATTTATTATATTTTGCGGCCAGTGGGATTAAAGTAGGCAGAATGTGAGGGAATAGATCTTACACAACCTGTGGTTGTTCGGATTCTGTGCGAGTCTTACTTGACTTGCATTCCTCCTCAGCCCCCATTTCTTCAACATGGTTGCTGGAATGAGACATTAGCAAGGGCAGTGGGACAGCAGAGCCTAAGCTGACTTTATATAGAAACTACACACATCTGGGGTAATTGAGAAGTTCTAGCATCTATGCTCTGGACAGGTGAGCAGTCTCCATGGACTGTGCCAATTGGATATACTCTGAAAACTCTGAGATGCTTGCCTGGGAGATCTGGAATCCACAGAGATTCCTTTATAGAGATCCAGTTACTGAATCATGGAATCGTTTAGGTTGGAAAAGAGCTTTAAAGAGAGGTAGTACTGGCAAACTTTTCCTTTGTACAAACTGGCACCATATTCTGCCCTTTTCATAGGGCATAGAAGTTGTGGTTGAGCACAAGTTCAAAACAAAGGATTGTTGCTGGGCACTGAAACCAAAATGAGGGTTTCATTCCCTTGTCTCCTGCCTGCCTTCTGATAAACACAGAAACTGCAGCTAAATTTCGCAATTCTAACCTTTGGTATAAGCCTTTTCATGTCATAATGTAATCTATTGTATGATAATTAGCCATCTAGAACATAACAGAAGCACATAACTATTTTTATGCTAATTGTGCTTAGACTTAATTTTATTTCATGGGTTACTGTATAGTTACAGTAACTGCATAACATGCCATGTAAACATCATCTAAACATAGGGAGAGGACAAAAAGAAAATCAGTGGCAGTACCCACTGTGTTGATTGCAGATGGTGTTACAGCCCTGTTTGGTCATCACAAGAGACCTTTGGCAAGACCTTTTATAATTTGCAGAGGTACCATTTTTGCCTGTGATAATGAGATAGGGTTTCAGAACCTACATATGCACTTCCAGGGTAGGTTTTGCTCTTTTTCAAGCTAAGACACAGATTTCTAGTGGTGTTCTACTTGTGTTGTGCTCTAACAAAGCTTCCTGTATGTTTGCTGTGCGCTTCTGCTATGATCTCCTTAAAGGAGCTAGTAGTACAAACACTTCTGTCTCTATTTAATCTATTACCATATAAATCATATTTTACTGAAAGCATCCAAAAATGGTTTTATTTTTTTGAGTGCATGCCTCAGTATTGTTATGTAATACAGGTATGTGCGACTTGTTCAGTTGCTGAATGAAAAGATAGAGGAATTAACATTCCCTTGGAAAGACAATCAGTTTTCTTGGAATAGGTGCTTAAATAAATGAGAGATTGTCTTACCTCCTCCTTACCTCAAAAAGGCTGAATTAACAGATGCTCTCATGGTAGCCCTTAGGTATTCTGAATCTTAATTTAAACATGAATTAGGCTGGAATGCTTTTTGTTCTTGTGCACGTGTGTGCAGTTTGAAAAAGACATTTATACTACTGTTACTAGTGACACCTGTTTTGATTCCTGATTGTTCTGTTTTTGTAGTCTTAAATAACACGTATGCCAAGAGGGATTGATTTGTTGGGTTTTTTTACTAATTTTGAAGAAAACTCAAGTTTTGTGAATTTCTTGGCATACTTTTGCTCCAAGATGTTAAAGAGTTGCACTCTTAGAATAAAGGACCCTTAATCTTATTCCACAGAAATATTTACATTTCAGTATGATTTTCAGAATACAGTAAATCTTTTCCTGAAAGCTGATAGCATATTTTGTTTTGTTTTGTTGGATTTTTGCTTTCATGTATGAAAATGGATTACTGAGACAATTAGAGCCTTAGGACCAGTGACATAGCACAGATAAATAGGTTTTTGCCTCAAACGAACTAAGGTATGAAATGCTAAGGTATGGAATATACTTTTCTACCAGTAAAGGTGTGAAAGTCACAGGTAGCAGAGAAGTTAGAAATTTCAGTAAATTAAAGCATTTTGAGTATGTAAAAACCAGCCTAATTGCTTGCAATAAAGCGTCAGTGCTTCAGGTGAAAGCTGAACCCACGTTTCTGGATTATCTGATGTATATTATCAAGAAGTGTTCCTCATATGTTGGAGGAAATATGAACTCAGTGCTATTAAATAGCCTGGAATAAAGCAAGCTGCTACCAGTCATAGCTTGCTTCTTGCAGAGTGTAATACACAGGAGAAACTAATGTAGAAAGAATCATTACAAACCATCTCTCCATCTGAGTTTTGGGTGTTGAAACAGCAGTGATAACTAGAGTTTGCTTCTGTAGTTGGAAGCAGACAGACATGCAAAGTGACCCAGAGTAAAAAACACTATTACTAGCAATAATGTTGGGAACAAATACAGCTTTTTATAAACTGCGTTTTCCAATGAAGTTACTTGGACTTTGGGCAGGCTTAATTGAAAGCAGTGTAGACCTCTGCCTGTGCTCTACATTGTTTACACGTCAAAACTTCACAGGCAACTGTTTAACAAATTGGAAAAACAAAGGACTGAAGCAATAGCAAAATCTAGGGAAGTCTGCCTCCCAGCGCTGAGTTATTTTTGTTGTTTACTTCCTTGATTGTTGTTGGGTTTTTTAAATTTATTTATTCTTCATTTGAACCTGAAGTATAGCTGAAGGTTATGTGCCTTGGAGTATGGTGGTGTGTTTCTGAATTTCACTTCATTTCAGTTGGGCGCACACTCCTTTGGGCTGCCTTGTAAACCTCTGTGTATGCGTGTGTTTCTTTTTAATCTTGATAGCATTTGTTTTGTTCTGTTTGATCTTGGCATGCATATATATTAGCCCCTGGTAGAGATGAGTCACATCTGAGACACTGTACATGTGCAGTGCTGTTTATCAAGCGGTAATTTCAGACTTCATTTGAATATATTTCGTTTAGCTTGGAGGTGTGTGTGCCTTGAAGAACAGGCTTGACAGGATCTTGAAGTGTAAGTAGTAGCAAGGCAAATGTGATCTGTAAGGAGTTTATAGCTCTGAAGAGTTGTTGAAATGATGCAGAGAACAGAAAAAAGATTTGGTAGAAGATGGAAAAATATGGAAGAAAATAGAGAATGGATAAAGTATAAAATAAGACATTTGGGAAACAGGTTATTCACATTAGTCTTGAAGGGAAAAATATGAAGTCTTACTTTCCTGTTCCTGTTCCTTAGCAAAGGCAAGTGTTAAGTCCTGTACCTGGGGAGGAACGACTCCAGGCATCAGCACAGGCTGGGGGCTGGCCAGCTGGAAAGCAGCTTTGCAGAAAAGGACCTTGGCATCCTGGTGGACAGAAAGTGGAACCTGAGCAGTGTGCCCATGCTGCAAAGAAGGTGAATGGCATCCTGGTCTGCATTAGGTGGAGTGTTGCCAGCAGGTCAAGGGTGGTGAACCTTCTCCCCTGCTCAGCCCTGGTGATGCTGCACCTGGAGTGCTGGATCCGGGTCTGAGCTCCCCAGTACAAGAGAGACATGAAGAACAGACAGAGTTGACTGAAGGGCTGCTAAGGTGATTAAGAGACTGGAGTACCTCACAGGGGTAAAGGCTGAGAAAGCTGGTACCATTTAGCCTGTACAGAAGTCTCGTGGGGTGGGTGGGGAGACACATGAACAACACACACAACTTATCAATTTAAGTACCTGAAGGGTTGGTACAAAGAAGACAAAGGTACACTCTCTTCAGTGGTGCCCAGTGACAGGACCAGATGCAATGGGCACAAACTGAAACACAGGAGGCTTCATCTGAATGTCAGAAAAAAATGTTTTTACTGTGAAGATGACCAAGCACTGGAACAGGTTGTTCAGAAAGGTCATGGAGTCTCCACCCATGGATGGAGAAGCAGTCTGGATGTAGTCCAGGACAGTGTTCTGTAGCTGACCCTTGTTGAGCAGGGTAGTTGGACCAGGTGACCTCCAGAGGCTCCTTCCAACCTCAGCTGTTCTGATTTGCATTCCTGATGTGGGCAGTTGTTAAAGAACAAACTTACTCTGAAGATATCATGGGCTTAATACTGCAAAGTCATTTTGGACCACAGAAATGCAAGTGATGGTGCTCATTTGCCCAGAACACCATTATTTGTCAGTCTTGTTCTTGTGAATCATCAAAGGCAAGAGATTCCACAACATCCTTGGGTATCTTGTTCTGTTGTTTTAGTGTTCTAACCATTAAAACTTTATTCTAGTCCAAATAAGCTCAACTGCAAATTTAAACTTTCGTATTCCATCCAGAACATCACTGATTGCTGTCCTCTTCGTAACACACTTGTATGTGTTGAAGGAAGATATTTTGAGACTGTTGTGGTTGGGCTGGAGGTTCTTAGATGGTAGCATTTTTGAAACAAATGTCCAAGCAACCTTGTTTAGTTTTGTTCCTTATAAGCCACATTTGCTAAAACCATTGTCCCTGCAGTACTCTCTTGGGTGCTTTCTCTTTTTATGTTAGCAGTTTAAAACATGGTGCCCCAAACTGAGTATGGGATTCCACTCGTGATTTGTTACTAGCACTGAGGAACTGTAATTGCTTTCCAGACCACACTGATTGTCTAGGATAACAGTCTTCATAGAAATGGGACCTGCTTCTTTTGGCAACAGTATAGTTGTCAAATAGTATTGACTGCACGCAGTTTTTAATCCAACGTGAGCACCCCATTCTCTGCTATATTGCTTCATTGGTTTATCTTCTCTGTATAGTATCTTATGTCTGATGGATTTATTTTTTTTTTTATGTTGAAACCTCTTTTGGCTGATGCTTTCTTTACTAGTACCACTTTGATATTTTTAGTGTAATCTTTAACAAAAAAATCTTGGTACAGAATTGTTTATTTTGGACACTTCCACCTAAGTTATTTGACCTATGGTCTTGATAACATCTATAAATTTTAAAAGCATACCCATACTATCATCTAAACCAATAATTAAAGCTGTTGGAAAGAATCAGATCCAGACTTAAAATGTCTGTCTGCTGGTTATTTAGCTGCTGTCTTGTGAGTGCAGTTGATCAAGGAGATGAGTCCTCACATCATTGTACTTTAGATCACATTTCTCTAACTTGTTTATGAGAGTATTAGGAAAACTGGTGTTGGGAACCCTTTAAGATAGGCCAATACTTCACCTGTAGCTTTCCTTTCAATTTTTGGGTTAATTGTTCTGCTGGAATAGGAAGGACAGGCTTTGCCATGGCGTAACATCCATCTTAATCCTCCCTTCATGTATATCTTCTGCACTTTGACTCTTAAGTGAGAGACCTGGATCCTTGTGGAAAAGCTTGAAAGTAATGTGTCCTGTGAAAATACTTGAAATGCCCTTGTCTGAGGGAAAGAAAAAAACCAACAAAGTGATGCAACATCTATTATGAACTGCTCCTGTGCAGAGAAGCTAAGTACAGTGAAAACTGAAAAATACTGAGAATTTGGAAAAACAACCCATTCTAGCTATGGAAGGAGGGTTGTCCTCTTCTATTCTGATAGAGGCCACAAGCTGGAGAAAGTAGCACTCGAGTTTTCAACTTTTTATTTAAGTAGTAGGATGGAAGAAATAGTGTATCAATGGGGTCCTAACTTGTAAATCCATACTATTTGCTATAACACTTTCTAGATACATCAACCCCTCCTCTAAGGTATACTGAGAATAATTACATTTTAAAAATATTTGTCCAGGACCTTTGTTCTAAGGGAAACTGGTACCTGATTTGTGTATCAGAGGGATTTTTTTGTCTGTTTGTTGGGGTTTTTTTTGGTTGGGTTTTGTTTTTTTTTTTTTTAATGTGGGTTTGCTTGCTAGTAATGAGTAGGCATTGAATCTAGTAGTGTGGAAGGGCTTAACTTAAAATGCTTTCCTGGAGTGGACCACTTTATATTTTGGGTGTTTTTCCCTTTGTATTTATCTCACTGTGGTACTGCTATGTTATGAGGATTTATTGTGGATGTTGCCGTTTTCCACTTCAGTGGTAACTTTTCTCATATAATAATTGGTTATGAAAACAACTTTGCTTTTCTGGTATCCTGTATTATAAAAGAAAATAAATAGATGCCTTTTCCATTTTAATAGTAGAAATTTTTGAAAAATGGCACATGGGAGACTGGTTGGCATTAGCAGTGCAAAGCTTCTTTCTAACTGCTGCCTATTTAACAGGCTGTGCAGGCTCAGGGTCCTGGAGCAATCTGCATCTCTGAAAGGAGCATGCCAGCAGACATTTTTGAGGCTTATGTTGCTGAGGTATAACTGCATGTAGATCCCTCCATCTGTAAGATTCCTACTTTAGCCCCTTATGGACAGAAGTATAGACACAATAAAGAAGATGCTTCACAGACTATCTGCAAATCAAGAGAAACCTCATGAGTTGTTCATCGTTATTTTTAAACTAGTTATTCCAGTCTTCTGCAGAAAAGGCCCTTTCCTCTTTCCACCAGAAAATGCCATCTACTGCAGAGATCTCTGAGCATTAACCACAGTTCTGTTGACTGCTGGTCAGTGCAGCATTTTTATTAACCTTTCTACTCTTATCAAAAAGGATCAGGAATTGAAAGAGTGCTTCTTCCTCTGTTAGGGGTGGAGCGATACTGTGATCTGTTGTCTCATGTGGATTGTGTTGCAGCACATTGTCTGTTGCTTCTGTACTTTTCAGTATAGAAATACTTTTAAAATGCTGGAAATACCTTCAAATCCCCTCTTATATCAGTAAATACAGATACTTATGCTGATTTTGTCACAGAAGAAGCTTGAACTATCTTGATGTGGTGTTTTCCGTCCCTGTTTGAATTCAGGTTTTTCTTTGATGTTATGCTAAGTTCAGAGGTCATAGTGAAGTGTCATAAGGTGATACTTTGTAAGTTACTGAATTGTAAAAGTACTGAGATTGTAAAACCAATTTGATTTCTCCAGTGGAAGAAAAGATAATGTAGTATATAAAGAGGTGAACTTGCTGTCCAAAACTTGCCTCTTCATGGGAATTTAAGCAGAAAAATGCTTTGAACTAGAGAACATTCTTCTTGGTGTTAGAGACCTTTCTAGATGTTTTTAGTTCATAGTCACGTGGGTTGGAATGATGGTCCAAACTCTTACTCTAAGCAGAGTCAAAATTGAACTTCGAGCTTTTTTTTTTTTTTTTTAATTTGAATTCAAACTGAGGGCTCTGTCTTGTCTTGAATATTTACAGGGGTGGAAATGCTACAACAACTTCTCTGGGAAGCCTAGAAAGAAGGTTTTTAGTGTATCTAGTGGGAACCTTTCCTATTTCAGCGTGTCTTGTTCTCTTACCATTCATCTCAGCAAAGAGCCTGTCCTGTCGGTGGAGTATGGATAACTACTGATAACTACTGCTTTCTGAGCCAAATCATCCAAACAATGTTTCATCCACTTGGTAGTTAACTCATCTAGACTCTAATACACCAATCTGGATTCAAGGGTGCTGTCAGAGAGGATGATGAAAGTTCTGTGGTCAAGGCAAGCAATGCCAACTGCTCCCTTCATGTTCACAGACACAGTCACTTCATCATAGCAGTTGGTTACATTGATCAAGTATGATTTATCCTTGGTAAATACATGCTAGTGTTTTTCTCCATCATCCGCTCTGCGTGCCCTACTGTTTTTTCTAAGAAGATAGGTTTCATGATTTTCACACAGATTGAAGTTGACCAACATGTAGTTCTTCAGGTTGTATATTTACTCTTTTTGAAGATAAATACAACATTTGCTTTTGCCTAGTCATTGGAATCTTCTCCGATATTTACAACCCTTTCAAAGTGTCTTAAGAACTGGGATTTAGTGGCTGAATGTGAAACATCCGTTCTGTGAATGGATGGGTCAAAAACTTCTTAATGAAAGTACTTTTCCCATGCTTATTTGTAAAATCAACTTATAGTGATGATTTCCTATCTTGAAGTTCTTGTAGGCGAAAAGAAACGGTGGAGAAATTTATTTTGTTTTCATTTAAACAAGTAACAAAATGAACATTTTCAGTTAAATATCTGAATGTCATGTCATTCCCTTTTAAAAAATACAGATACTTTCTGCTGTGGCTTTCCGTTGAAGTCTTTATTTTAACAGAGTTGGGCACGACCCAAAATTAAAGTTTTAGTCAGTGGAGTTGCAGTATTGTAACATTGTTGGACTCCCAGAAACTTGGTGAGGTAACACGTATGGGTAGAACACAGTCACACAGGTAGGTATAGGCTGTTTAGGAAAGACCAAATGGAAAAGAGGGAGAGCTGCAGTCTAAGTTAGGAAACTCCTTGTCCGCATAGAGCTCTAGCATGAAAGCAGAGATATGACTGTTGAGTCTGTAGGACAGAGTTGGAGAGGAGGGAACACAAGTTATGTTGTTCGGGAGGTACAGATGGCTTGGCGAGATGGAAGTTTTGGTTAATACTTTCTGAAAACAATTAGAGGTCTAACCATTGTCCTCACAGAGGCTTTCAGTTGTCCAGACGTCTGCTAAGAAGGCCTCAAAACTTTGAGCCTCCAACAACATTGGAGGTTCCTAGAAGTTAGAGCTGATGAATTCCTAGCAGACAGGAGTAATGCTCTGTTTGACCCATTGGGCAACAAAGATGGAAGAGGCTGGTGGATCTTGAGTGATCTTGAGAACACTGGAAAGCTGTGGACTGGACTGTGGCTTATCTGAGAATTTGTTAAATTAGAATCCCCAGGGGAGGTGTTCAATAAAGGGCTTAAAAAGGAAACTTAAAAATCTGAGCTGTTGGACAGCTCAAGAAAACACCGTCTCATTTTCCAGGAAGATCAGGACTTTGAACAGAAAAACCCACTTGACTAAGCAAGAGGCTTCTTGATGAACAAAACCACAGAAAAGGGGCATATAAGAAGTGGAAACATGGACCAGCAACAAGAGTATAAAAGCATTACTCATGTATTTAAGGATGAAAACTGGAAGGGCAAAGTTCAGCAGAATAAGGGCTAATGATTATTAATAGGAAGGGCTTCTACAGGTATACTAGTAGAAAAAGGAAAAAATTCTGGAAAAGGGCTAATCCTATATGCATCTTCAAGAAAGTAGTGCAAAACTTTGAAAGTGATAAGCTTGTCAGCCTTATTTCCATCCCTGGAAAGTTCATGGCTCCACATGGGTTAAGTTTCCAAATACATGGCCAAGAATTTAATTCTTGAAAGTGCGCATTTAGCAAGAGCCTGCTTACCCAATCTCATTGCCTTCTGTGGAAAAATGACTGTCTCTATGAATGACAGAAGAACACTGTCTGCAACTGCATTCACCGTTAGAAGTTGAGGGAAGTATGAGCTGGAAGTATGAACAATCTGCTTAATGGGTTGAAAATCAGCTGGACTATTATCAATAGCTCGACATGCAGCTGGCAGCTGACTGAGCGCAGTACACCAAAGGTTAGTTGAGGTCCATATTTTTCAATACTTAATGATTTGGATGATGACATATATTTGCAAATTACACTGAATTAGTGGGAGTGGCTGACATGACATATGGCAAAGCATAAATCCCAAGGGATTTTGAGAGACTTAATGCTTGGGCTGTCAAAGCCTTCATGAAGTAGAACACAAAGTTGTGCACCTGAGGCGTAACAGTACTGTGAATCAGTACAGCTGGGAACTGATGGACCAAGTGGCAGCTTTACTCAAAAGGACTGGATATTATGGTTGAAACCAAGTTGAATATGAACCAGTAGTGTGCTGTCATTGTCAATAAATCCGGTACCATGCTACATTAGGAGTACAGCCAGCAGATTAAGGGAAATTATTGTTGCTCTGTAGTTGTCACTGATGAGCCTATACCAGGAACATTCCTTATGGGCCCACTGCTAAAATAAATGTCAAGAAACTGCATATGTTTCAATGAATGATTGTCAGGGTGGTCTTCATGACCTGCAAGGGGAGGTGGATGGAGTGAGCTTTGTCTGATGTAGAGTAAGCTAATTGCAGTCTGCAACTATTTGAAGGGCAGTTAGAAAGATGATGGAGCCAAGCTTTCTTGGTGGAGGCAGATGATGTAACACAACCAAAGACTTCTTTTCAGCTTCAGAGGTTCACACTGAACATTATGAAAATTACTCCACTGGGAAGGTAGTATAGCACTAGACCAAGTCATTCTCTCACAGAGAAACTGTGAAATCTCTACTCATAAAAGTTCTCGGGAGTTGGCTGTTTTATTAACCCATCCATCTACCCTTATTGTGTTTAGATATGCAAGACAAGTGATATATTAGAACTTCCTACCCTTTGATAATTTTACATTATTTTGGTTTGTTTTTCTTTTACTTTTCTTGGGAGCGTATACGTTTAGATGTGAAACTTCTCTGAATTCACTGGAGATATTTAAACATGCCCTAGCAGCATGTTTTGCAGCTAATGAATATACTTCTAGTGTGTAGGGGGAGAGGTGGGAGAAGAGTGAGCCACAGTTGTGTCCCTTTAAATAAGAATGCTTTATTCTACGTTGGCACTGGTAGTCTTTTGGGCTTTGTCCTCAGGACAAAGTATTTCAGGCTTCAAGATTGCAGTCTGTCTTTTCTTCCTAACGAGGGACTGGAGTTCTAGGCAGAGTTATGCTAGGCAAGTTTTGTTGTTTTTTATTTTTATATTCCCCATAATTATGAGAAATTCCTTCCTGGTAATGGAATTCTAACAAGTGCTTTTGGAGAACCCTTAGTATCCTTGTAGGCTTCATTGCTTCCAGTCAGCCTCTTGACTGAAATGGGGCTGAGAAAGTGGGACCTTGTGTGCATGAGTATTTTCACATGTGTACCCATGCACACATGTGACTATTTTGGGAAACTGGGAGTTCCTCAGAAGCAGTTGGCTCTTAAGCTCCTTGTGTTTCACTAAATCGGCATGTCTGTCACCAGGGCTTTCTCTGTCACTGATGGATGGCAATTCAAGTTCATCACAGTAGGAAGCAAGTAACTTGAAAGCAGTAGAGAGCTTGTAAATTATTAGAGTATGTTTAGTAATCCCTGTCTGTGGCTTCAAGAGTTAGTAAAGACTAGGTATATTCACATCAGAAGACTGAGTTTACTCTGTGAGTATGAACATTGACTTGCTGCAGCAACACAGTCCAAGTCTCTGTCCTTAATATGTTTAATATGAAATAATCTTCTATTCTGACTAGGACATCACTGATTATCACCCTACCTTCACTATGGTTGCTGCTTAATTGTTACTTTTCAGAAGTAGGATGCCATGCTGCTACACTTGATACTGTTGTCTGGAACTGATGATAATTTTTAAATAATCTTTAGGTCTAGCTATTCCTTAGTGGGCATGTGTGGTGAACCAGAAGCGTAAAATCCAAGTGAGTTGCTCATGAGTTTGTGTTTGAAAGCTGTAGCATGAAATTGGGCTGTGTGAGAGTTGTGCTTCCTTTCTCTTAATTTGAGGCTCTGGCACTTCAATTGGTTGCACAACTTTCTAGAACTGTTTATCTGGGCAAGGTGTTGCTTGGGCAATCCTTTGAGTATAGGCTGTTGATGCAGGGCCTTCTGCCAAGTGATTGCCCAATTCTTTTCAATCCTGCACCTTGATTCTTGTAGTGCAGTCAGTTCTGTATTACAATTATTTACGCATGCAAGAATTTTGTTGATTTTGGAAGACTTTTCAGTTTTAATAAATTTGTTTATAAACATCTTTTCTGCTTAATTTTCCCAGTGCCATCTACTTCCCCCTCTGGGGTCTCCAGGTTTGTTTTTTTACATTTGTTTTTATAATTAAAGAACTTCTTCTTAAGTAACTTGAACTTAAAATAACTGTGTTTAGTCAAAAAGTAAACAGAAGGTCTCTTCCAAGTCTTGGAGCTGTGCAAGGCCTACAGTATGAGCATCTAGATCATGTTTAGTGCTGCCAACTCAGCACAATTAAGGCATGGTTATACTGGGCATTGCAATATCATGCAGCAAGATAAATTTATAACCTCAAGCAGATCTTATAAGATTCACTATGTATACCAGGTAACAGAAAGGTGTTTGTTGTTATATTAATGCTGGTAATCCCTGTGGGTTCCATGTTGGTAGATGACTAGCTGGTTTTATGTCTATCTCCACATTGTCTCTTCTCCAGGCTGAATTCTTCATTTGTACCTCATATATTTCAAAATTTGCATCTGCTTCTGTGGTTCCTGTTCACTTCTTTTTGGTTTTGTTGCTGTCCTCTCTTGACTCCTCAATCTGCACATAGTTGCAGCCTTCACTTCTTTCAGTTAAAGTCTTTCTCCTCTGCTTCACTGCAGTGACTTTGATCCTTCAGTTTCTGGGTTGGTATCATTTGAGATGTTAGATGCACTCTCTTGGTATTGCATACTGTCTTTGCTGGCTAGCTGATCTGCCTACAATGTTAAATACAGACAAAACCACTCTGTATTAATATCGTAACATTATGTGAAGAAAATATGACTTGACTCCACTAACACCTACTCTGTCTGAAAACTTTAAAGTAAAATTTAGTTTATCAAGGTGCTGGAAAAAGAATACAGGATCAGTAGCTGGACTGCTACAAAGTACAGATGACATCTAAAACTGTTGAAAAAAAATAAGATGTGATTTTAGTGCACGATAAAAATAGAGTATGTGGTGTCTGTTCCATTACATAGTGTTACATGTGCGCCGGCTTGTTCTGACATATAAATAAGGCAGTTCTCATTTCCTTGTGAAGCTTTGTAAATAGTGCAGCATACTTGCTGATATTTTCCAAAGTGAGGAAGATATTTCCAATTTTTCTAAATTCTCATCTCTAAGCATGATGCAAATGTCACTAGTGAAAGACACCAATGACTACATACTACACTGAGTTCTTACTCATCTTGATGGGTTCTGTTCAGGACAATTTGTAGTTGTTTGGGGGGTTTTTTAGTGTTTTTTTTTTTGTTTCAAACAATGTCTTTGATATGCCTTGTAAACCCTTTTTAGTCTTTGCTGAGTCAGTCTCACTATGCAGTGGAAAATACGTGTTTAACATATTTTTTAGTTTTAAGACTTAACAGCATAAGGAACTTAGCCATAGTAGTTCTAGCAGAGTTGTTCTGCAATGGTTACCTTGCAGACCTCCTATTCTGAAATGGGTGCTCAGCTTGCTGACAACTTCCTCTTTCCAAGGTGCAGAAGTTACTCCAGAATAGATTGCTTGTGGCACAACCTCTCCATGAGGGAAGTGGAATGTCAGTTACCATGAAAGCATCCATCTCTATCCAGATGGTAAACAAGCTGTAACTCATTCCTTCTCCATGTATCCCTTCCAGGGTCTTGAAGACAACTGGTGGCTCTCTAGGAGATGATGTTTTAAGCATTGACTGTGTTGGGTTAAAAACAAATTGGTTATGCATGCATCTTTCTGAAAACAGTTATTTGATCTTGTGTCTTGGGGACCAGATGTATTACACCAATGCATTTTTTGAAAAATGCTTGTTTTGAGTAGTTAGGCTTCCATTTTTTATTCAGCTACACTTGACTAAATAGGCGTTTCAGAGGAGAATAACAGAAACGATTGTTTGAGTTTGATGCCTACCATTATCCTTGTGCTTCAGCAAATTCTTAGAATTTAATACTTGCCCAAGTTCACGGTTTATCCTGAAAATTCAAAATAACTAGCAGCTTTTACAGTGTTGAAAACTAGAAGACAACTGGAACTACTTCAGAAAATGCTTTGCTTCTAAATGCTGCACATAAACAAAATGGCATTAATTCAGTATGAGTTACACACAATGTCAGGAAAGTCTTGTTACCGACAAACTGTCAATCTTATGTCTGTTCACTTGCAGGAAGCTTAAATTAGGGGGTAGGGGAAAATGGGAGCATTTATGACTCACATGTATTGGGAGATAATAAATCTAAACCTATGTTTACATTTAAAGTAACACAAAGCTTTAAAAATGTTTCAAACTGTTAAATATTTGTAATATTGTAGTTTGTAAATCTTGTGTTTTCATGATTCACTGGGAAAAATGAATTCACTGGGAATGAGAAAATAACTCACAAAGGACAATTTCCAGTGTGTCCTGGATTTCACAGCCCCTAGATGTTGTGAAAATGAAGCTGGAAAGCATTTGGCACTGCTTGCAGGCAGGTGTGCACTCCATGCTGACTCCCCATGGTCCATGGGGTCTTGGCACCTACTACCCTTTGCATAGAATCTCTAAGCAGAAAGCAGAGAGTGCTCTCACATCAAAATAACTTCTATTTTGTTGGTTGGTTGTGTTTCTTTTGATAAAAATATTATATATATAAAAAAGTTGTCTTTTAATTCAATGCCCAAAATTATTGAATAACAAGGGTAGAATCATTTCCTCCTCTGAAAGTTGGAAGTGGGGAGGGAGGATGTGAGAGACAGACAAAGGAGACAACCTGCTTCTCAGATAATGAAAGTTTTTATCACTCATTTAGAATGTGAGTTCAGTGGTCTGTATTGTGGGTAGAGAGTATTGCCTTTTGGTAACAATGAGTGTGACAGATCTAAGATAACCTTGTCTTGAACTAGGACAGTAAGACTGTCCATCCTCTCACTGAACACTGGCTATTTTGAATTTCATATTGAAGGCCTAGCAATCTGTATATGATGTATGAGAAGCCTAGATACCAAAGAAAGACAGTGGAGTTTGCGAGGGAGGGTAAGCGTTTGTGTTGGATTTGCATGGCAAGGTTTTGGTAGCAGAGGGGCTGCAGGGATGGCTAATGTGAGAAGATAGCAGAAGCTGTCCTCATGTCAGATGGAGGCAGTTCCAGCAGGTTCCAAGATAGGCTCAGACTTAGCCAGTGCTGACTCTATCAGCGATGTTGTAGCACCTCCGTGATAACATATTTAAGAAGGGGGGAAAAAAGCTCCGCACAACGGCTGTCAAAGGAGTGAGAAAAAATATGAAGGAAACAGCCCTGCAGACACAGATTCCCCTGCAGCCTGTGCCGAAGACCACTTTGAGGCAGGCTGTCTCCCTGCAGCCTAGACTGTAATGCACCAGTGTGGATGTGAGGATGTTGTGGGAGACCGTGTTGAAAACCCAACAATTGAGATAAACAACTTTTGTTGATCTTTCATCCAAGATTTTAAAAAGGCATAATTTAAGATCTTCAGTGTGCGTGATTGGTGAGTGATTGAGCATTCAGCTTATCACTCTTCATCTAAATTGCTTGTTTTCCCCAACATATGGTATTTTCTATACAGTGAGATGAAAGACAAGTCTCTCTTAATCTACAGACTCTCTGGCTGTGTCAACAGTTATACGTGCTTTGTTGCTCAGCCTGAATAAACTTCATCACATGCTGTCTCTTTCAGAATCGATGCAGCTGAACAAGTGAGTTGACACTTGTTTTTCCTGTGTCATCAGTATGGTGTTGTGTTTGGTTGCAGTTAAAGGCTCTTCTGGCTACATATGTATGACTTTGAAGTCAACTGAGTTGTCGGTGTCATGTAAAAACCATTAGGCAGCAAAACTGTCACTACAGTCAGAGTTTGGCTTGCATAACTTTGCTCCAACAGAAGAACTTAAGTTCGCTCTTGACTCTGTCCAAGTCTGTAAGCCTGGGACTTAGAAACATTCTTTATATTAATAATCTTTCCAGGAAAGTGGTGGATTCCCCAGGAGATTGACCTGGACGGGGTGCTTGGCCATCTTCTCTAGACTCCGCTTCTGCCGAGAAAGGTTGAACCAGAAGATCCTTGAGGTCCCTTCCAACCTTGTATGCTGTGATTTTATGATTAGTAGTAGAATAGGGAATTAGGACAGCAAAGTCTGATCCTCCAGTGATGTAGTGGCTTTTCAGATAGTCAAAGCGCTTGGTATTAATGCTGGTGGTTTAGATTCCATTGAATATTTAATTGAAATATTGTGAGATCATGGGGATTCCCTGCTCTTGTGTTTGCTTTCATTGTGAAATAAAATTATTCTGAGATAAAAAAACCCTTACTGATTTTGTTTGCTTTGTAAATGAAGGGTTTTGTTAGAATCTGCATGGACATTGTCTTGCAACTTCAAAGAACCGGTGGTACAGTCTTTGCTGGAGCCACCAAAGAGTGGTTTCATTTTTAACTAGTTCATAATCCCTCCAACTAAAAGCTATTCTGTGAAGTGGCTTCGTGTTACAGTAACTTTTGGATATGGACTTTGATGTATTCATACCATGAGTAAGGCATTATTGTCTTGTGTTTCCCTGAATTAAAAAAAAATGTTTCACTTAAAAATCAAGTTGTTATTTTAGACAACTGAGATGGTAGCAGTTCAGCCGTGTGTGACTGGCCAATTTGGAATGTTTGGTCTAATCTGTCTTGAGATTTAGACTCTGAGAAAAAAATTTTTGCAAAAGTTGTCAAGCATAGCAAAACTGCTGTTGAGGTAAAATGTGCAGGTGAAAAGAAACAGCCACAAGGAATGTCCCATTAACTTGTCACAGTTAACTGGGAGTGTCACCAGCTTCATGAGTTCTGCTGAATCTATGGTAGTCCCTGTGGCAAAGTTTCCCTATGTTTGTCCTATTGAGGTGTTGTTAATACACAGGTATAAATAAGCCAGCTGAAAAGCTGATACTTTATTCTTTTACTCCTTTATGGTGCTTGGACTTAATTTCCATTATAGTCTTTTGGATTCTATTTCCCTTGACATGTAAATTTCCAGAATCCGTTTAGTGATGGCGCAGGCTGGGCAGCCAACCCTCAAAGTGAAGGACAAAACTCAAACCTTCCTGCAAATTACTAAAAACTGCAGCCTGCTGCAATAAGATTTTCAAATCAAACCATATGTGGGGCAGCTTTCTAACTACTGCTAATCTATACTCTCAGGAATGTATGTACATGTAGCATTTACCTTTGCTAATCTGTTTTCATCTGTATTTTTGCCTTAAAAATTCTGAACGCTCTTTTAAAGTACATCTGGAGGAAGTGCTAGCACACAATATTCTCTCCAAGTAGGCAGCAAAAATTGCAACTTGCAGGGAACCTGACAGAGAAGCCTGACACTTATGTGAATTTGTGGTTCTTCTTGTCTGTCTTTTTTGAAAAAGTCATTTTTCCAGATTCTGATTAATACTGTGCATTTCTGCATCATGACTCTGAGGTCAGAGGTTTTGCTAATAATCACTGCTTTTATCTTCTCACCCTCTTAACGGGATTGGATGATCTGTTGATTGGCATGAAATGTAAGAAATAATTTTTGGCTAAAATCCAGTGTTTCTGCTCCTCATATTAACACTCAGAACTTCTAACTTTATTCATTTAAAAAAAAACCCTAGACACATCAGTCCTTGTTCATTCTTTAGAATAAAGATAAACAGAATTTTGTGCTGCCATGCATATTTCAGTACTGAAAGGTGTCCATTTGTCCTTCAGATCTGAACATTTATAACAGCAAGAAGCTGAATTCTATAGCATGATGAGAATTTATCTTGTCTCATGTAATTCTTTTGCAGCAATGAGAAGATTAGAGTGCTGTACTTTATTATAAACTTAGGTCTACCATTAATTCTAACTGAGCAGTAGCATCATCGAAGAGAGGTGATTTCTATAAGCTTGAACTGTTTATTCTAACTATTTTTTGATTATTCTACTGAGGTTTTTAAATAAAAAACACATGGGTTTTCCTCTTGCATATTCTGTCTTTCTAGAAAGAAATGTGATTTGTAATGATTATCATTAATTGCATATACTTGGCTAATTATGTTGGTGTTTAAAAAGAATTATGTCTTCCTGGCTGCCCACTAGATGAAATATTTTTGATGGCAGACTTTCTTGGTCTTCCTCTGTTTTTAAAGCTGCTGATTAAAAAGCTATAGTTTAAGAGCTTTTACCGACTTTTCTGAATCTCTGGATTTCTGGTTCTCTTCAAAGAGAAGCAAATTATTGGGGTTGATTCTTTGGAGAGGTCCTATGACTTAGTGTATGAAAGAACAAAGAGTGAAGAGTGCTGAAGTCAGTTGACTGTCTGAATAAATAACTTTAAAAAGTTTCTTTGCATTTTAAATCAATAGAGCTTCTGAGGAAAGACCACCTTAGAGCTTTGTCCTCAGGTTCTAAACTCCTTTTTGGTCACTGCTTCTATATTTCAAATCTTTGAACTTGCTTTTACTGGCCATAACTGTCAGGGTGATTAATAATAAATACCATTTGTATGGAAGGTTTAGCACATTATAAGATAATTAATGTAGATGATTAATAATAATGTTAGCATGCATGCAGAATTAATTTTCTGCTATTAAAAATGCCACAAATAGTATGTATTATTTAAGTAAAAAAATAAATAGACATAGAAATAATTGAATGTGAATTACATGGGTGTAAACAGTGTGGAATATTTTGCTTCTAAGGAAGCACTTTGTTTTATCCAGACACACATAAAAGTAAATTTATGCAACATTACGTGACGTGATATTATTACTGAAGGAATCTGCACCTTTTTGCTTTTACAGGTCAGCAGGTGATGGTGGTGAGGATCTTGTTCTATACACTCAAAAGACATGATCTATAAGGCGTTGTGTAAGATACCAATTCTTAGAGCAGCCATCCTAGGTTTTGCCTACCAGCCACAACACAGCTTTGTGGCCTCCTCCTTGCCCCAATACCAGTGTTCAGCTTTTGGCATACCAGGCCCCATACCAGGCTGTGGAGTGTGGCCCAAGTGAATGTTTGTGGGGAGAGGGTTTAAAAGCACTGTTAGCTTAAGTTAGTAGTGATGTTAAACTGATGTAACTTTCCCTCTGTAGCCAGTTCTTTACAAGGTATTTAGCTGTACAGCTGCCCTAACAGACCTCTTGGGTAAGAGCCAGAAACACAACCTGTGACTTGTCTGGCTGGGACAGTGGGAACCCTGCAGCCTTAATTTATGTGAAGTACTTCTGGCTTGTGTTGCTCATGTGTTTGACTGGGCATTACTGCTGGTCTGAACTACATCTGTGCTGAAGCAAGGTTGCCAGTAAAGCCTTATGGGTAAACCGTTTTATTGTAGACAGTCAAAACATGTCCTATTTAAAAACAAGTTTAAAAAATTGGCAAGAGTTGAGTTGGGCACACATACATGTGAATTGTATACGAAAGACTGTCTGTATGGAAAATGCTGTTTGTTCAATTGCTTCCATTTAAAACCTTTTCTACTCATGGACCATTCAAATGCAGATGTATAAGAAAGCAAGGATGTCATTTGAAACTTTGGTACTGTTATTAGCATAAGAAAATGAAGATCCTTTGCTAAATTCTTCTGGGATTCTCTTCTGATAGCACTTGCCTCTTTCTCCTTATTCTCTTTTAGGTAAACTTAGCTTATTCTGGTCTTCTGTGTTATTTCTCAAATACAATTTAAAGTCATTACCTAAAATTTTCTCTAGCTCTCCATGGCACCTCTACCCCACCATGATTTGTGCAGCAAGGCAACAGGCAATGGAAGCATAAAGCATAATGTTATGTGTTGTGTTTGATGGTATTGTCTCTTAGAGGTGACTGCCACTTCAACACCCATAGTTAGCTTTATCAAATTCTACCTCTTGCTCTGGGAATGCAGAACTGTAAATTATATTTTGAGTGAAATCATTTAGGTTACGAAGTCTCAGCATAGACTTTTATTCTTCTCATCCTAGCTACTCCTTGTTTCCTTGGCTGTGTGTTTGAACCTGAGATACATGTAATATTTCAAGTGAGTCAGGAGAGGGAGCTGGCATTCTAGGGGTGAAAAAGAATCTTCTTTCTATACAAATAACCCTTTTTTTATCATGCCTCTGAGTGTAGAAATCTGATGGGGTAACCTCTCTGTATCTGAAATAACGAGAGTCCAGACTGACTTCTAGAACATAAAGTTACAGGTGAGGATTTTTTTTTACTGCTTTGTTCTGTGGTCGATGGTCGCTTTTATCTATTGCCTGAGGATTCCATTTCGAAGTGTTGACAGTGCTTTTCTCTTGGAAAGAGGTCTAGGTTGCCAGTAGTATATGTAGGTGATAGGAACAGTAAGCAGAAACTCTCACCTTCATCTGAGTCCAATAAAACGAAAATGTCATTGCTGGTATTAATGTTGCCAGTAGTAATTGCACTTACGGGGCACCATCGTGGTATTACCTGCTTGCCTTTCATGTGACTTTTGGAGAGATTAAAGGCTTTTCGAGGACAGTATGCCCTTCAGATGACTGATTGGAATGTAAAATCACCCTGCATAAGGGTTTCCCCACTGCAGTGGGTTAGTCTTAGCCACCAGCCAGGCTCCTACTCAACCCACTCATTTCATCCCCCCATCTGCAGGCTGGGGGAAGAAAATGTGGAGAAAAAATGGGAACAAATGCTTGTGGGTCAAGATAAAGATAACTCTTTCCCTAACTCAAATCTACTCCTTCACTCCTGACTTCTGTACGCACTTCCTTCCCCCCATCTCCAGCGGTCAGTGGGTCTGTTGTGGAGATGGCTGAAACCAGCTGTGTCCAACTTGGGACAGTCCCAATGTCTTCTCTGAAAAAACTAAGCAAGTGGTGCTTAGTTGAAGACATGATAGATTCTTGCTGCTTTTCTTCAGCAGCAAAATGGACTTCTGAGGCTCTAGGTATGCTACTATAATCAGGTTTTGAAGGACCATAAAGCTCAACTAGTGAAAGTGCCTATTTTGAAAACAACTGTGAAAAACCAGCTTTCAGAAAAAGTTAGCGTTGTTCAGATCATATTATAAATTTGGTTCAATTGTTATTGTATTTGTCACTTGAGGAAGAGACAGAATGTGATTGAGAAGTGGGGAATGAAGTGAGGAAGGAGGGATGTGTGAACTGGCAAAGAAAACTTTATACTTGCCCTTCAAATCTCACCTGACTTTCCTGGATCTGTTTTATGTTTGTGTTACATAGGACATCTTTCCAATGGGTTACTTGGCATGGGTTTGAACTATTTAATGATTGTTCTGCATGTGAAGTAATTGCTTCTCTGCTCTATTTTCTGTATGTTCTTTATAATGCTGTTCTACCATTCCAATCTTTGATTCATTTCAATGAGTTTCTATTTTTGAATAATCAAAAATCTTTTCTTCATTCCTATTGCAGGGCTTGAAAATATCATATGGTTCTTCTCCACCCTTAATTCTTTGTGGTTTGGGTTTCTTAGTTTTGTTTGCTTTTGTTTATTTGTTTTTATTGTAATTTTTTGTTGTTAGTGTGTGGGGTGTTAATTTTATTTATTATTTTTATTGATGCGTGACTGCCCTTACATAAAAGGTAGAAAGCATAAGGTGATGCAATGGACTTGGCCAATGTGAGGCTAGCATGGTAAATGTATTGTGATCTGACTGGAAGTCCATTGCCATTTGGGTTTTATGTAGTGACTTGCCTGGTATACATAAAATATGGTGGTCTATTTAGTTATTCTTGTTCTGGCTTCTCCTCCAGTGAACAGTGATTCTTCTTGCCAATAGCTGGTGGAGAGATGAAAGTCTGACTGCTGTTGAGAAATGCTAATGTGCAGCAGTAGTGAGGTTTACTATACCCACTGTTTGGGGATTTTTTTTTCTTAATGTCTGTCTACAAATTCTCATTGGCATCTTGGTCACAGAAACCCCGCTCGCTTACACTATTATGTGCCAATCTGCCCACACAGAGAATGTTTTTAAGTGGTAGTGTGCTGTTTCCTTATTTGAAGCTCCCAGTTATCCCCTTGATAGGATGTGACTTGTGAGAGCCCTGGTTTTTGAGACTTTTAGTTTTATCATAAACTTTGAGAGTAATCTGAAGGAATCAACTTGATCTGTTGGTTGAATTTATTTGGTTTGGATTTTTTAATTTTTTTTTTTTTGAGGGGTTATTTAACTTTGCTTATAAGCTATTTTTGCTTATGAAATAGCAATTTTAGTTTGGGGCCTTGACAGAAATGACTGGGAGCAAAATATTTGTTCTTTCAAGGTTATAATAAGTAAATATCATGCAGGGAATGTTTTTATCCTCTTGTGAAGAGCTGAGGGTTTAGTGGTGTGTGTATGCATTTGGCATTTTTTTGTTGTTTGGAGTTTTTTGTGCAGGGGGAAGTTGAGGTGATTTTGGCTCTTGTTTTCAGCTAATTTCTCAAAGGGGCTAAAACGAATTTTGTTCTCCTTCAGATAAAAGCTCACATGCGTCATCACTTGTGTTCTCTTCTGGACACATTCAGCACTGAAGCAGTACTGGTGTATTGCCATGACAGGGTGAGAGGCTTAGTGGTTATTTGAACAGTGTCACATTTTCAAGGGAGCTCATAGCCAGAAATGAAAACTTGAGTCAATGGTTGGCTGGTAAGAAAATAACTTGATATCTTCATGTAGCTTGAGCAAGTTAGACAGCCTCGTGGAAGTATGATGTGTTAAGAAATAACTTGCTTTTCTTCAATTAGCACTGAATTTACAAAATGTAAGCATTATTTACATAACTTCAAGCACAAAAAATGCAACTCTCTCTACATTCTTATGAATCTGCTCATTGGGTCCCCAGGAGGAAGCTGAGACAGGTACCAAGGTCATGGCTAGTTTGCAGCATGCCCTCTGCCAGGGTCTCATCTTTGGATGGCAGCATGGAAACTGGAATTTAAAAACATGTTGCCATCTTTGACAGTACTACCTATGGCAGCATTGATGGGATGGATAACATCGTTTTCAGTGCAGGTTTTGCCAGCCCAGCCATGGCCTCAAGTGCTTGCTTGGCTGAAGCTGTTAGATACCATGGCAGTTGTGTTGTAATATGCAGCTCTTTAGTTAAGAGCTCACTCTGACGTGCCTACGAGAGTCATGATCCAAAGGATAACTTCACTGTAGTTATATACCCTGCAGTGACCAAGCTTAGGGGATGCAGAGGGTTGTGTCTCTCCTTTCCATCTTCCTGGAGACCTAATGAATAGATTTGTAAGAATGTAGAAGAGTTGCATTTTTGTGCTTAGAATTGTAGAACTACTGCTTGCTTTCAGTACAGCTGAATGTGTTTGAGAATCTGAGGGCTTGACTACCTAGAAGAAAGCAAGTTAAAGGACAGATGATAACTGAGCACCAGGAGTCAAGGCTAATTAGAAGCACAGATGGCTTTATGCGTGTATAGCCTGTCTGAAACGCTGGGAGACAGCACTGCCAGTGGCTGTTAAAAGGCAAAGAAAATTCCCACTGCTAAGCAGTATGGCCAGCAGATACAGCCTTAGGTTTGAAAACTGAGTTAATAATAGTTCAGGTGTAAGAGGACCGAGCACAACATATTGAGCTATTCTGTTTCAGGAGATGCCAAAGAGAGGGCATGCTGGGTGCCATCAGAGCAGGGCAGTATGAGGCCTGCTGAGTATGGAGCTGAGACTTGGTGGCTACAAATGCTCCTTTAAGAACTTGTTAGAAGTTAAAGCCTTGGGTCTGTGGCCATGAAAGCATAGCAGCCCACTCTGCAAAAATATTTCACATATTTCAGAATACATAATTCAGTGCTTTCTTTCAAAAAAGAAACTAAATCTTCCCTACATACTCATTGCTGCTACTCACTATTCAGTGGCTTTGATTGGAAAGTTAATTGGCTTTCAGTCTTTTCTTGACAGTGGTTTTTTTTTCCTTATTTTTGGTTAGCCCTGGAACAGCTAAAATCAACACTAATCAGCTTGTTCAGATAGAGCCACTTGGCGTAAAATTTTCCCTGACTGATCAATTTTCCCTTTCCTTCACATCCACCAAAAGCATGTTAAAATCTCTTGCCTATTCATGTGTCCAGTCTGGAAGAGTTTCTAATTAGAGGAGTTATTCTTTGTTTTGTCATGTTTTAGCTGACAATAATTTCCATGGATTCCCTGAGACTGGAAGTCTCTGGCAACTAGAAAGATAACCTACTTGAAGTGTGGACCATGCAGCTGTCACTGTGGCTGTACAAGGTGTTTTATACTTATGCCCATTGGAGTCCTTGTAGGATTTGCACTGAGTCCTTATTTAACGTAAGAATTTTCTCTGATGCTATGACTCATGGTCCCAAAGAAGATATGAAGGGGGTTTATTTGAGAAGGGCTTCCATGATACAGAGTGGAAAATCTGGCATGATTGTCAGACAAGACACGGGTGACTGATATGGAACACCTTTTTTTTTTTTTTCTTTCAGTGGTTGCTCATTATCACAGAGATCCTCAACCTGCAAGTTTAATTCAATCTTTCTGTCTTTCTTCAAGTGTCTGCCTCGCGCTCATTCAGTTTTACCTTAAGTTGCAGCTGTTGTTTTGTTTGTGAGGTGGAACTCTTCATGCCCAGCCCCCCAGTGCTTCGCTGTGAGGTTTCATGATGCTCACACAAGTTCTCCAAGGAACACTCCCCCAGAAACTGTTTTAACTGTTGGTTGGTTTTTGTTTGGTTGTTTTTTTAAAACAAAAAAAACCTACCACCAAAACAAAAACAAAGCAAGGACAAACAAAAAAAAACAAACCCAAACAAAAAATCCCCCACAAAACCAAACAAGGTTTTGCAACTTTTATTACATCACTGTTTCCAATTATAGTAACTTTCATAACAAAGTTATTACTCTACTTAATAGTATATGTATATTGTTTGTTGCCATATACTTCATTTTTTGAGATGTAACTTTTGCAGGTCTTTGGCATCTGACAGTTCTGAACCATCTGTCTAGCAAGGTAGAACTGCAAAATATTTGTCGTTTATGGTTGGGTTTTTTTAGATGTATCTTCAGAAAATATGCACAAGTCGAAGGTCTGTAGAGAAAGGCATTAAATTCCAGATGATTAGATTAATAAAAATTTTGTTGTATGAAATAATTTTCAGTCTTTATGTAGTACCAGGTTTTGAAAGAGTAAGTATTTTTTTAGCTTCTCTTTTGTCTAGAAGGAAGAAAGAAGAAAAAGACAGTGAAAATTTGAAGTTTCTTGTCATATGGACATTTTTTGCATTAGAGATCACTACCATGGATATTAATTCCTAAGGAAAAAGACTGCTATTTTGCCTGTACCACCCGTTTCATTCAGTGCATAGGTGTGAATTTATCAGTCCACAATCCGACTCCCTAGACTGTCAGTCAGTGAAGAGGCAGAATGAAGGAGAACTGGTCATCCTTTACTTTTAGTAGAGGAAATGAATTAGTCACATTTATCTGCCCCGTAGTGTACCATCTCAAAGTTTTTTGTCAGCAATTTGTTGACTGCAACCACTCTATCATCTAAGTGGGAAAGCTCATTTAATGACAAGTTAAATGTTACATAACTTATTGGAGATTATATGTAATACTGCATTTTATGGTCTAACCGTGTAGTGCAGAGCTATTCTCCATGTAAAACATGTTACACATTAACTACTGTTTGGATACAGAAGGTGGAGTATGCTCTCTCTGGTTTCTATTGGGTGTGTGGCTGTTGAAGATAAACATGTTCTGGTAGTTAATGCCATAAAGCAAACACCCATGAGTACAGTAATTGTAGGGCATCAAATCTCTTTTCCCTAGATTTGTGAATTCCTCGCGTTCTGCTGTTTCTCCTTTTATTGCTTTGCAGGGCTTTATCCTCCCTCATTTAAGCAGAATCTGTTTCAAATTTGTTCTGCTTTGGTTTGACTTCTGTTAACAAGTGCTGATATTACTCCATATGGGAAAATATGTTCTGGATACTTTTGTTCAGTTTATAGTAACTGTTGTACAAGTAAAGACGATGGTTTCATAGCAATGTACTGTTTTAGGAAACCATTGTATTCTCATCTGCTTTCAATAGAATGTTGAACTTTGGTTAAAAGTGTCTACTATCCACCTCCTGCCCCTCCAAAATAATGAAACAGTATCTTACAATGATAATTTAATGTTTAAGTTTTTATGCAGCTTATTTTAATGGAGCTCCTAATGCTGCTCCTGAAATTTGATAAGATTGAATTTCTGTGCTTCTGCTTCATTAGTAAAAAACCCCCAAAACCACACCAAACCCCCAAAATTCAACTTGAATAAAATTTGCTACCTACACTTAAGCTTGCATGACCTTCTTGGAAAAAATAGAGATGTAACACTTCATCTTGTCTATTGGTGGACAGATTTTAGACAGCTTAGAACCCTGAACCTGCATGTTATATTTGATGCTGCTTTTGTGCAGAAGACCAAACAAAAGGAACTGAACGCTTAAATTTGTGAATTTTGCTACATTTTGGGATGATGTGGAAATGCCTAATATGTTAGAGCTTTAAAAAATAAAAATTGAAAAAAGAAATTCTTAAAGGTGTATGAGGGGCAGCAGTCACAAAAGTAGATCCTTGTATAAAACTGTAGCTTCAGTCTTGTGCTCAGATTTATGGTCGTCTCTTATGTTTTTAGCCAAGGGGTGTTTTTGCTCAAGAACTTGAACACTTCCTTCCTCAAGTAACACAATGGGATTTACGGTTGTTTCTTATTGCTCCTTCCTCCTACCCACCAAGCTTTGGTTTTAGCTCCACCAAAGGAAGCACTATAAAGCAAAAACTAGAAAACAAAGCTACCTCCAAGCTTTACTTTTCTAGTGCTGAAGAACTGGGTATCTAAATTTTTGCCTTGACCTTAGAACAAGTACACAGGCCAGTGCAGCTTAGCTTTAAGATCAACTAACTTTTGTCCTAGTACCTGTAGCTGATAGTTGGGGTTAGTTTTATTTCAACGCCTGTGAGTTTCAGGTGGCATGGCAAGTAAGAATCACAGCTTTTTTTGGCCCTGTTTTGTTTCGTTGTTTAAAGGCTGTAAATGTGATTGCAATTAGCAACATACATGGAAGATTCTTATCATATCTCATTAATTTTCTTCACCGTGCTCTTCAAGTATTCTGGCAGTCCAGAATTTATTTTGCAGCTTCAGTGGTGGCATGGCACTTCATGACTGCAGTTGATACGTGATAACAGCCAGCAGATTTCTGACAGTGTGTCAAGCAAGCTTTTCCTGGAGAATCTGTCTTCCTGGAGTCTAAAATGTTGGCTCTGTGACTCAGGACACTTACAGAACATAAGCCTTTCTTTTCTCTCATACACTTTTAGTTACAGTGAACTTTGAAAGTTTTCTTTGAGAGGGAAATCTGATGCTGTTGGAATAGCTGCAGACAGGAACAGCGTGGCACTCTATCTTTCCTGTGGGAAATAAAAAGAAATGTCAATACAATTCTACAGGATAAATAGAATTGCTATTTAGGTATTGTTTTCCATTGTGTATCTTCTCTCACCCATTCGAACTTAAAAAGAAACACACCCAAATCCACACTGACCCATAAAAAAACCCACTTTCTTTTCTGTTACAGAAAAATGCAAAGGGACAGGAGTTGTTTGACCAGATTGTGTATCATTTGGACCTTGTGGAAACTGATTACTTTGGTCTGCAATTCATGGATGCTTCCCAAGTTACAGTAAGTATAACTTCAGTCAACTTTTATGTTTTGCAGTAATTTGTGTTGCCTGTTATAAAAGTATTACTGGTGCAGTTCCATGGAGAGATGTAGGCATTAGAGGACATACTGCTGAAACAAGTGATACTGTGTTTGTTTCTTGCACATAAAGCCACATCCTCTAAAGGAGTCTTTTGTTATTTTATATGATGTGCATGTGACTTACTTGATTGCACTTAAGTAAAAAAGTGATACATTTGGATAAAGAAAAAGCTACTTTATGTTTAGTTGGCTCATGGTATTCAGGATGGGTTGAATCTCTTGCAAGCAAAGGTTTCTTGTAACTCCTATCCTTGCTTTCCATGCACAGATTATGTTGCTTTGTGTGTTTACATTCATTTGCAATAGTGAAAACTTTTCTCTCTCTTCATTATCTAATGGCCTTCAGCGTCTACAGATAAAATAAATAAATAACCCCCCCCCAATATTTACAGATGCAGGTACATAGATATATTAGTAAGATAGTGTTAAAAGACTACAGCCTTGTGATTGCACTGTACTGCTTTGTATTTAATCCTTTCGTTTTTCTGTTCACTTTATGTGACCAGGCAGTTTGACAACAACCTGCATTGTGGATAGAGAATATAAGTGGAAAATAAGTGTTTCTTTTTAGTTCTCTCTGGCCAGTATGTAAATGTTTTTTCCATGAAGCAACAGGAGACATGTACTCTGTGGTATTAGAATAAAATAATGGGAAAATGTAGCCACAATAGTGACATCTTGGGAAATGTAGATTCTAACTTTATCATCCCAGAGTTCTCAGCTGTATTCTCGAAGAGGCTCAGGTCAAATGTGATTGGGATGGATCAATGTTTTAGCAGCTGCACGATCATCTGTGTTTTACCAATGACTTTAAACAACAAACAGGAAACCTGTCCAGGTATTATAATTACTTGATACTGGAAAAAGGGAATCTGTAGTTTTGGGTAGAAGTGGTATTAATCTATTTAAACATTATCCTGATGTCTCAGTTAATTTAGGGCTACGTATTTATCACTGGAAACTGATGCTTTGAATTAAGTATGTTCTTAATGAGTTTGGGATTTTTAGGAAGTTTAGTGTGTGTGTTCCTGATAAAATTTGTATTACATAGATTGTGTGTTCTTTTATGATGGACCTAATTATAAGGACACAGTTAATAAAGCAGACCCTGCTCAAAAGAGGAAAAATGCATTATATCATTACTGATTGTCAAATCATCTAACTGGGAACTTGATAACTAGGAATAGCTGCCTGGCAAGAAGTTCTGTAATGTTTTGAAAGAAGGGAAGCAGATAGAGAGAGTGAAATATCCTTTCTTAGCAAGAGAGAAGGCAGATCAGAAGCAAAAAACCTGGCTGAGGAAGCAGAGAACACTCATTTTCTTGTATATTTGCAGAACTGAAGGGCTCTTTTTAATGGTAAGAAAGATGAAACAGACATGTGAGCAGCTATGATTTCTGTAGAGAGCTGTATCCCTGGTGTTCAGGGCAAAATATGCCTGTATGTGCAAATGTTTTAGCTTTGCTTGTATGCTATTTCTTTCTTCCCTATTAGGGAGGGAAGCGAGTTTCATCTGCCCGGATTTGGAATTAGAGTTGTCCTTCTCCTAGGATGACTGCCAGAAGGCTAGCAAGCTCATCGTGCCCATGAATATATTGAATCTGACCCTAGGGTTTTGACCTGTCTGGCATGGGTGACCTTACTGAAGGCATGTACCATCGCCAGCATAGCTCGCAACCACATAGGGGTACACAGGCTTCTTTCCCATTAAGACAGTTAGGGCAAGCCTTTCACTCCCTACTTTTCTGCCACTCATCTATATTCAATCCCAGGGAAATACCCAGGAGCAACCCTTTGTCCTGACCACGCTTTCAAGATGCAACAAATATATCCAGAACGTACCGAACCTGGCAGTAGCCACAGGTGAGCCAAAACCAAACCATTCCAGCCCCCATACCCACCCAGGGCTCAGGTACCTCTTAAGGCCCCAGCCCGACCGAGACCCCCAACCCCCCAGAAGAACCCGCTATCCGCCCTGACCTTATCCTCTCCCCACCGTGTTACCACATATCTTCCCACGCACTGCTCACCTGTGACACTTCATACAGGGCTGTCCTGC